>NC_139238.1:26526786-26890275 GCF_977018435.1 Lepisma saccharinum
TACTTAAAACTAGCTCAACATGTCCATATGAGTTTTTTGCTCTAGTGTAGAACCCTGTCTAATCCAAGATTTTTGTAAAAATGCCCCTCGGAAAGTATGACCCCCCTCAGATTGATTTGTTTATACTTACAAAAGGCACTTCTGAGAGATTGTTGTCCATAAACTTGTCAAAAATATGCCTCTCTTGTTGGCCACACATAAAAGTAGGCCACACACCTACCCACAAACACACATATTTACTTCCGGTTTAAGTTCAATTGGATACCAGGTTCAAATTGTATATTAAAACAATGCAATATGCAGAGACCCTCTAGAATTGCTCCGTGACTCTCTCATTTCTACATCATAAACATATGATTTTTCCCCTATGAGAATAACACTACATATGGTGTCATCAGGTAATGCCTCATGGAATTCACAGATAATTTTAATGTTTGTCCTGTCATTCACCACAACTTGTTTTCTTTTTGAAGTGTTGATTACAAACATGGGCCTCTGTGCTTTGAATTCATCTGGTGTGTAATACATGTCAGTATTGCCAATTGTAGAAAATTTGCCTGTTTTAGAGATTTGATAAGCAACAACAACAGGGCCATCTATGTGCAAATGTCTGAACTCGGTGAACACTTGGGAACAAGTCAATTTTTTTCAATATGTCAATATTTTTAACTCTTTTTGCCAGTAATAGGGAATGGTAGTAAGCATTAGACAAAGTACTTTGGAGCCGAATATGCCTTTCTTAAGACGTCGTATATTGCTAAAATATCTTTAATTCACATATTTCTCATACCGCCGTATCTTGTTCTATTAGGCCTCTTTAAGAAAATTAATTGAGCACAGCGGCAAAAGAGGTACTAATAGGGCAAGCATACAATGATATGGGGATATGTGATTGTTGGTTTCTTCGATTCAGATAAATGGATTGAATTGAAACTGGGATATTTTGCATTTTTTTATACAAAATCTGATATTTGTTACAATATATTGGATCCAGTCTATAATTTTGCATAGAAGATTTTCTGAATGCTTGAAGTATATCAGCTAAGAGAGTGACATCAAGTTTTAAATATGCCATGTGATAATCACCAAATGTCTGGCAATTTAAATTGTTCCACATCAATTGGGCATGGTGATAATCTTCATCAGTGATTCCAGATCCTCTGATTTTGCTGTAAAACTCATGTTGTGGAGGCAGGGAACACTCATCAAATTTAGAAAAATCTGTAACATAATCATATGGATATACACCCTTCCGCCTAATTAATTTCAGGTCCTGATTTGGAAACATTGCACGTGTGATTTTGAATTGATCATCAGGTAATTGATTTGCCAGTGTAGCCAGGCTAGCAGACAGAATTCTGTAGGAATCAAGAAATCTTAATTGAATAGAAACACCATTAACTTTAATTATTTTGCTAATAGATATATATTTCTCATCATTTTCAGCTAAAATATTTAAATTCTGCTTGTCAAACCCCTCGTACCTGATCAGATGATGAAAATCATAATTGGATGCTCCATGGCAAAATATGGGGATAAATCTTGGTCTCTTGATCTTAATATTACAGCTATTACACAGGGCCATTAAGAATTTACCATCTGTATGAGAATGGTGATGAACCTTGATATTTGTATCTGAAAATTCAGAATCACATACCGGGCATTTTTCTGCATTGTTGAAATCTTCAATCTGTTTCTCTGTTAAAGGCAGCATGGGTTTTGATTTTAATAAGATGTTAGATGCTATGTCACGGCACTCATTTTCTATTTTATGTGCAAATATTTTGATGGCATCTGCTCAAATGTATGAATATTCTTTACTAACAACACCATCCTGTACAACCACATAACAAAAGCTGGAAGGTTCATGTAGCTGGTATGGTGTAATTGCAGATTCTTCAGGATCTGGATTGCAGAATGCAAGAGGTTTGAGGTTCGATTCAAAATCACAGACAATATATGCTGGGTGTTCCAACAAGGCTTCAAACTTTTTGAATTCTGCTTTTTCACTTGGATTGGGCATAAGCATATGAACAGGTTTATGGTTGCCACAGTATTTCAGATGCTCAATTAACTTGTTTTTGGCAATTTCTGCACTCTCTTCACGAACCCCTTTCACCATTCTTTGACCATCAAATACAGTTAAGCATCTTCTGCACAACTTAAATATTTTTTTATATTTGTCTAGTTGTGTTCTCACTAAAGCTTCAAGATTATGTATCAGAGTGTAATGATATGTGCCATCCCCTTCAATTAAGAGCAAATCAATCGGAACAGCAGATTCATTATCAATTGTACTGATTCTGAGAGGTTCTATCAAGCAATTGCCACGACCAGTGGAACAAATAAATACATTAATAGATAATTGTTTGCCATTGATATTCCTGGCCCTTTTTTCAAATTTATCAATATTCTGAACAGACATTGGATATTCTAAACCCTCCATTGCATCGTCAAAAAGATGTTCATGTTGTTTGTAATAAGTTATTCTCTCAGGATGCCTTGGAACTGGATACAAAGCAGCTAAAATACACCACAAAAAGCATTTCTGGTCGGTATTTTCTATATTAACCACGGCTCTTCTGTTTTTAATATTGGCAGGTAATGGCAGATATGTAGAACCTTGTAATGGGCTGAATTCAGAAATATTAACATATAACTTGTGTGGAGAGCCACATAGGCTCCATCCAGACTCTTTTGCTGCAAATTCAGAGTGTTTAATATTCAATTGTTCCATCAAACTGCTTATTATTCTGTCTGAATTTGCATTTGAATATACCGGTACAGTTTCTGTTATGTGGGGCTGTGTAAATTTTGTGCCATTTGGTTTCTTATATTGTGTAAACAATTTGAGGGACAGCTTATAAGAGCCATTTTGTGCATTAAGAATTGCCTGCAGATCAGAATTTACACTGTTCAAAAAATTCTCAATGCCACATCTTGGCTCTGATACAAACCGATAATCTCTTAATTGGCTATTAAAACTGCTATGGATAGGTTCATAGCGTGGCTGCTTTGCTGCTCTGGCATTAAGAGGTGCTTCGTGCTTTCTTTTCAGACCAGATGTGGATGGTTGTGTTGATGACTGTGCAGAGCAAGTATCTTTATGTGTATATGTGAAGTATTGCATGCTGTATTTTCTATTGCATTTGGGGCAAATTTTTGTGGGAGTTCTGTATTTGTCTGGGTTACAAATCTTTTGGTGCTTGGCCCAATTGGGGCTGGATATATTCTTATTGCATTGATTACAATGTTTTTGATTCGGCATTTTTGTTGTTGTTTATTATATACAATTTCCCGGGATTCAAATCAAAATTCTATGCTGGATCAGTTGGGTTCAGCACTGTGCTTTGTGTGTGTGTGTGTGTGTGTGTGTGTGTATGTATGTGTGTGTGAATATTTTTGGCTTTGGTATTTATATAAAATTTCCTGGGGCCCCCCTGCCAAAAATTGGCTTTTATTGCATCAGTGTATATTGTCTCTATGACCTTACTTGGGTTATTCCGCCAAATTATATGCTTCAAGTCTCCTATATTTTGGTGGAGCCTGTTCAGGTTCTATCCCCCGCGATGTGGGTTCCACTGCCGATCCAGCAATGGTGAAGAATCTGCACTGTGCCCTGGCTTATATAGATTTACAGAGCCAATAGAAACACTGCTTATTTAAACCAATCAGAAAACACCACATCATCACATTATGTCATAACCATTTAATCAATTAATATTGCACAACATGATGCAATAGAAGTGGACCGGGAAGTAAATATGTATGGATGTGGGTGTGTGGGGGTGCATTCAGAAACATGAGCTCTTCTCTAATATTTTTTGCTGAAGCATTTTTCTTCTGAGCGTATATCCCGTTTTTCTGCTGAGCGTACATGCAATCCATACCGCAGCGCCATGCCCCGGCGGGGCTGTGGAATTGTCTGGAACTAATCAATAAGACTCTGATAAAACTGCAGGAGCGTTGCTAATAAGAACTGCTGAAGGCAAATAGAACTGCCGCCGCTCCAATTATTGATCCCACACACCTCGGTGCTACTGCCACTAGCGCCGCGAGAATCTGAGGAACTGTCCCGAATATTGATCCGTGCAGAGGAACTGGCCGCGGCGCAGGTTTTTTTTCAGCGGCCTTCAGAGGCACTGACCTAGCACAAATACAACAAACAAGCTGGATGTAACAAATATCAGATTTTGTATAAAAAAATGCAAAATATCCCAGTTTCAATTCAATCCATTTATCTGAATCGAAGAAACCAACAATCACATATCCCCATATCATTGTATGCTTGCCCTATTAGTACCTCTTTTGCCGCTGTGCTCAATTAATTTTCTTAAAGAGGTCTAATAGAACAAGATACGGCGGTATGAGAAATATGTGAATTAAAGATATTTTAGCAATATACGACGTCTTAAGAAAGGCATATTCGGCTCCAAAGTACTTTGTCTAATGCTTACTACCATTCCCTATTACTGGCAAAAAGAGTTAAAAATATTGACATATTGAAAAAAATTGACTTGTTCCCAAGTGTTCACCGAGTTCAGACATTTGCACATAGATGGCCCTGTTGTTGTTGCTTATCAAATCTCTAAAACAGGCAAATTTTCTACAATTGGCAATACTGACATGTATTACACTCCAGATGAATTCAAAGCACAGAGGCCCATGTTTGTAATCAACACTTCAAAAAGAAAACAAGTTGTGGTGAATGACAGGACAAACATTAAAATTATCTGTGAATTCCATGAGGCATTACCTGATGACACCATATGTAGTGTTATTCTCATAGGGGAAAAATCATATGTTTATGATGTAAGAAATGAGAGAGTCACGGAGCAATTCTAGAGGGTCTCTGCATATTGCATTGTTTTAATATACAATTTGAACCTGGTATCCAATTGAACTTAAACCGGAAGTAAATATGTGTGTTTGTGGGTAGGTGTGTGGCCTACTTTTATGTGTGGCCAACAAGAGAGGCATATTTTTGACAAGTTTATGGACAACAATCTCTCAGAAGTGCCTTTTGTAAGTATAAACAAATCAATCTGAGGGGGGTCATACTTTCCGAGGGGCATTTTTTACAAAAATCTTGGATTAGACAGGGTTCTACACTAGAGCAAAAAACTCATATGGACATGTTGAGCTAGTTTTAAGTATAGCCAAATCTGCTTGAGGGGGGTTCATACTTTCGTGGGTTTATCCCACCGTAAATACAACTACTTTCGCTTTCGCTTACGTTACACACGATATGGCGGAGAAATTTTGACTAGCGTAGTCCTTGATCAGTGGTTATGCAGTGTTGCAACCTTCTTCATAGAAAAATACCTACTTTCGTGTTACTGATTTTGTATGTTTTTTTCCAGGTTCGAAAACCCCACGAACCATGCACGGATAGACCCACAAACCATTCATAAATAGCCCCACGAACCATGCACGGCAAGGTTAGGTTAGGTTCTGTTAGGTTAGGCAAACATAGTTAAATTTGCTTTTCAAAATTAGAATTTTTTTTCGGGTTCGAAAACCCCACGAACCATGCACGGATAGCCCCACGAATCATTCATAAATAGCCCCACAAACCATTCATAAATAGCCCCATGAACCATTCATAAATAGCCCCATGAACCATTCACAGATAGCCCCACGAACCATTCACGGATAGCCCCACAAACCATTCATAAATAGCCCCACGAACCATTCACAAATAGCCCCACGAACCTTTCATAAATAGCCCCATGAACCATTCATATATAGCCCCATGAACGTTTCATATATAGCCCCATGAACCATTCATAAATAGCCCCACGAACCATTGACGGATAGCCCCACGAACCATTCACGGATAGCCCCACGAACCATTCGGCTATACTCTAGTTTACGTTCTTTTTGCCAACTCCTTCTTGCCCGTTTACAAAACCGTGCTAGCAGACAGCCGGCGCTCCGGCATCCGTAGGGTAAGTAAGTTTTTCTTTGTACACTTTCCGTCACTAACCATTCACGGGAACGAGGTATGCCTACGAGGTTAGGTTAGGCCTGTTAGGTTAGGTTCCATTAGCACTCATTTCACCCCTAAATATGTGCTACATCATCGAAAAATGTCTTCAGTACGTTCAATCAGGCATCCGGACAACATCGGTTTTTCTCGATTTTCTCCTCCAGGAAATTTTTCCTTGCCTTGGGATTTACTTTGTTGAATTCCTTATAAAATAACCTTTTCAACGATATATGACACGTATTCCTTAGGAAAAGGGGTAACAGTTTCATGCATCGGAGACACATTTCTTCAATTTTACACAAGAAACTACTTACGGAAATGAGTTTCTCCAAGGTTTATAACCTCCGTCGATATATATTCTTCCTAAAACTTCATCCTACAATGCAGCAGAACAATAAATAATCACTTTTCATGTAATAATATTGCGCATTTTGTGAAAATCGACAACATCATGCCGTTGTTTCCAAGATGCACCTGCAGATGGCTCTAGCGTCGGAAGTCACGCGATCTCGCTAGTGGAATCAGGGTTTCCAAACGCGCGATTTTTTTTCGAGAAACGCGAGTTTTTTTTTCTTCGAGAAACGGGCGGTTTTTTGTCGAGAAAGGAAAATGGTTTTTCGATGAATTTAGGGGTGAAATGAGTGCTAATGGAACCTAACCTAGCAGGCCTAACCTAACCTCGTGTGAATGGTTCGTGGGGCTACCCGTGGATGGTTTTTGGGGCTAACGTCAATGGTTTGTGGGGCTACCCGTGGATGGTTTTTGGGGCTAACGTCAATGGTTTGTGGGGCTACCCGTGGATAGTTTTTGGGGCTAACGTCAATGGTTTGTGGGGCTACCCGTGGATGGTTTTTGGGGCTAACGAACAATGTTTCATCGAAATGTACAATTTCCAGACGATCCCCGGTTTTTTACAACTTTCATGCACAATAGAGTTGGAAACATTGATATTCGAAAACAAAAGAAGCGTTACAATTCGCAAAGCAAGCGATATCGCACCGTGACGTGCTTTCCGTAGCATTAAGAAAAATGGTTTATTTTAGCAGAAAAAGTGTTTGTTTTCGTGCAAAAAGCATATTGGCACCTTCCACTATGTTCCGCAATACATAATTGGTAAGTACAAACCACGAAAAAGACAAAATATCCGATTTAAATGTGTCTCCGATGCATGAAACTGTTACCGGAAAAGGATGTAAACTAGAGTCTTACCAACCATTCATAAATAGCCCCACGAACCATTCATAAATAGCCTTAGAGATACTGGGCGAAAGGGGGGGTTATAACCCCCATCAACCTCACATTGAGCAGCCACTGATCCTGTGCACGTCATGTTGTCACAAGTTCGTAATCAGAAATAATGAACAGTAACTCACGTTTATTTACGTTCTAGAACTGTGACACAGTTACAAAACCGCGTATTTGGAAACACTAACCGGTTGTTACGTCATGAAACGCTCGCAAATATTTAGTTCATGTAGTAGACGGACATCAAGGGAACAGCTTTCGTGCATCGGAAATAAATTAATGTCGAAATTTACATGATTTACCGGCAAAAATATTTCAACGAGGTGAAAACAAACTTCCAAGACCTTCCTAAAGTATAAATAAAGCCATTTCGGTACGTACTTTTTCCTGTAAAATTGAAGAAATACGTTTTGGGGATACGAAAATTTTACCTTCGTCGTAAAAAAGACTACTGTTAAAAAAGTTATATTTAATACTCTTACCTCTGGCTTTACAAGCACACTGTTTTTCCAATATTGAAACGAAGCTCAAACCAAAGAGAATACGCTACTCATCTGTGTTTGGCTTCGTCGGTGCGCGTCGTTCAACTTCTTTGGCGCAGTGGATGATGGGAACCAACGAGGCAGATATCGCACGTAACTACGGTAACTACGGCAAGACATCCCTGCGCAAGAAGTAACGATTTGCAGAAATGAAAGAAAGGCGCAACGTTAAAGCAACCACGACAAGGAAACTTTGAAGTATGTTATGTAAGTGAGACATCGTAACCTTTCAGAAACCTGATTCTGACTTCGTGTGCTGTATGGGTCAGAACTAAAGGCAGCAGTAGTGGAACGATTTATTCGTACTTTAAAATCAAAATTGTATAAACACTTCGCAGCCAATAATACGTATCGATATATAGATATTCTCCCCCTTGTAGTAAAATCATATAATCAGTCGTATCACCGTTCTATAAAAATGGCTCCTGTTGAGGTTAGCAAAAATAATGCGCTGCAGGTCTGCTCTCAGTCTAGAAACAATACAAGTCAAAAAACCAATAATATCAAATTTAAATTTAATATTGGTAATTATGTAAGGATATGTAAAGGCAAAATGAAATTCGAGAAAGGATATCTACCTAGTTGGACAGAGGAAATTTTTATAATTAGTGATCGTATGAGTACTGGCCCCCCTACATATCGTATAAAAGACTGGAGTAACGATCCTATCAAGGGCATTTTCTATGAACCAGAATTACAAAAAATTACACTTGATCCAGACAAACCATTTACTATCGAAAAATTTCTAAAACGAAAGGGAGATTTTGTTCTAGTAAAATGGAAAAATTACCCCCTCGCATGTGCAAGTTATGTACATAAATCAGATATTACGCGTGTTTAGGTTAGTTGCCATTATGCCGGGGGACGAATTCTATGTTACATTACCTTCCAATGTAAACTTGAACTTGTTTCCTGATAATAAAATAGCACATTACCGTACTAAGCTGAGTGAACCAATAGAATTAAATGAACAGTGGGTGGCGGCGGCCACAGAGCTTCATTTAACTTGGAGTTTTTATAATATTGTTTCCGATACAAATAGCATTTCACATGAATTTAAACCGAAAAAGAAGGACCAGATTTTTTATAGTGAAAGTATAATTCCTAAAGGTTACTACTCCAATATTCCATTATTATTAAACAATATTCCCCCTTCAAAAAGAAAACTGCTTGCTCAACATGTTCAATTTGGCTATACTTTGTCCACGCATAGTATGTATACACAAACAACACTAGAGGAAGATGAAATTATGAAAGTGTATATATCTCCACAATTAGCTCCAGTGTTTGGTTTTTCGTTGGATACTCCTCAGTCAGAAATATCTATACATTCGGTTATTGGTCCAGGTACGGCAAGATCAAGTTCTATTTATCCTTGTAATTTAGATTATCATATTCCCCGTGAAATCAACATATGAACAGATATTGTCAAATATCAAGCAAATATAGGCCCTGTAATACGAACGGTTAGTGTGGCTGATTATGAATATGGAACAATGAAAAGTTATATATTTGAGCCCAGGCAGTATCTAAAAGTCGAGAAGCGTTACTTTGAAACAATTGAAATTATATTAAAAACAGAGAATGGAACTTTGCTTCCATTTGAGTTTGGAGCGTCAAGCGTTACATTACATTTTAAAAAAGTGGAATAATGATTTCTGGAGGCAGTGAGAATGAATACTATGTAACTTTGATTTCAAATGCATCCAAAAATATTTTTCCGACTAATACACCTCATTTTTTAACTAAACTTTCTAATGCTGTTAAGCTCGAGTTTGGAGGCTGGTTAGTGGGTCTGTCTGAAATTCATTTCACAAACAGTTTGTTTAATATTCAAAAAGGACAAAATGAAATTATGTGGACTTTTTATACCCAAGAGTCAGATCAGTCAAGTATACAGAGCGGTAAAACAATTGTTCTCCCTGGATATGATTCAAGTGTGGACTCTCTTTTACAAGTTTTAAATCAAGATCATATTGGAGAAGGGCTTTTTCGATTCGGTTATAACCAGTCCAGCAATATTGTTGAGGGAAAATACAATGCTCAGTTATCTACACTGAACTTCTCTGATATTTTGGCTCTGCAGTTAGGATTCGAACCAAATAGAAATCTAGTTAAACAACAACATAGTTCGAACACAAACCAACCTAAATATTGGTTACCCGCAGCAGGTTATGGTATACACTAATGTACTCAGTTACCAGTTTGTAGGAGATACAAAGGCACCTCTTTTAAGAAAGTTTACATTTTCTTCGGTCCCTTATGAACGGTCACTATCTATAATATTTAACCCTGTTCATTATATGCATGTATCGAAATATTTATTTGATACAATAGAAATAGTTTTAAGAGACAACACAGGTCGTAAACTCTCATTTGCCTTCGGAGATCTGAGTGTTAAACTACATTTCAAGCGACAATGAGATACGATAGACGTCAGTTATAACGAGATTATTATCTCAACCAGGCGGGAACACGTTTACCTTATTTTTCCGGTTCTCCGTATCAGAAAGGCCACGGGGCCCTCGGTTCAATATTTAAAAGCTTGTTTCGTTTTGCTGCCCCTTTATTAAAACAAGGAACTAGAGCAATTGGCCAGCAGGCTTTACATTCGGGAATGGAGTTTGTTGGGGATGTTCTACAAAACAGACCTCTCAAACAATCTTTCAGAGATCGTGTAAATCAGGCAGGGCAAGCTCTTCGTGAAAAGGGGGAGAGAAAAATTTCTCAGATTCTTTCAGGAAAAGGTAAACAAAAACGAAAGGCTAAAATTATAAAATTCGAACCACCAAAAAGAAGCGAAGGGTACACAGAGATATATTCGCCAAATAACTACCATGTCGTTAGTAAATTGTAACTCATCGGAATGCACAAATACAGAATTGGATTTGTTTTCTCTGCCATTAACTCAAACTAGCATTGAAAATTCTTGTTTAGTGGAGTATCGTCCCATTTCATCTTTAACTAGTAACAGTCCAGTCGAGTTTGCCATTACTGGAGACAGTGGGGAATACATTGATCCAGCACACATTTATCTGTACCTAAATTGTAAAATAACTAAACCAGATGGTACGGCCTTCGCTGCCGATAACCTGGTTGCCCCCGGAAACAATTTTCTACATTCAGTATTCCGTCAGGTCGACGTTTCGTTAAATGACAAATTGATTTCGTCCTCTACAGGGTGTTACGCTTACAGAGCATACATTGAAACATTACTCAACTATTCTAATGAGGCTAAAAAATCTCATCACACTGCTGCTCTCTGGTATCGCGATACGCCTGCAAAATTAGAAAATCTAACTGAAAATAAAGGAATTGAAAAACGAATGAGTCTTGCTGCGCAAAGTCGGTCATTCGACATGTATGTTCGACTGTATTCTGATTTTGTGCGCCAACCTCGTCTTCTCTTGAACAATGTGTCCATGAGAATTAAATTACATAGATCAAACGATGCATTTTCATTGATGGCAGCCGAGAATACTTCTTATCGTGTAGAAATACAGGACATTCCTCTTTATGTGAAGAGAGTTTCTGTATCACCAGATATAGGTCTTGCTCATGCAAACGCTCTTGAAACTACTACAGCTAAATACCCAATTACACGCGTGGAAGTAAAATCAAAAAATATTACTTCTTATAATCTAGATAATATATTTTTAGGCACTGTTTCTAAACGTGTAATACTAGGTTTTGTTGAAAATTCAGCTTTCAATGGTCAAATACATAAAAACCCATTTAATTTCCATCATTTTGGATTGAATAAAATTCAACTCCAAGTTCCAAACCAACCTCTCTGTCCAAACTTTACAGACAAAAATATTATCCAGCCATATTACAATTTATTCTCTGGAACAGGAATATATTACCAGAATACAGGAAGCAGTCTCTCCCGAAATGATTTTGATAATGGATTTGCTTTGTATCCCTTTATTCTTTCACCCACAATGGAAATTGACTCTACTTGAGACATAGTACGTGATGGGAGTGTAAGTGCTAAACTGTCATTCCCTGCTCCATTGCCTACGGCGGTCAAGTGCATTATTTATTGGGAATTTGATTCTTTACTGCAGATAGATAAACACCGTGGTATATTCTCAGATAATACAAAATAATAATCAGTTGAGTTCCAGGCTGGAGGGAGTACAGATCATAATATGATGGCTGTCGTTGATTTACAAGGATTCCGCGACAATTCTGGCAGCTTTATTCCTAAAGAACTCGCTATTATCGATGCAGACTCAGATAGTATGCAATCATGGATATCATAGGTTTGTTTAAATATAACGAAAAGCCAACAAAAAAGTTTCACTTTTGTGGGCAAGGGCCTATCTATATATCAGATTCTATTTGTGCTTTAGATTCGCACGCTGTTCACATACATGATCGCTCTTTGGAGAACGAGTTCTGGGAAGCTATTTGTTCCACAAAGTAACAAAAAAGCTTTGTACTTTGAGTAGTTATAATGTATAAATATAACAGCATAGTGTTAAAGCTGTTTACTTTCTATGTACAATCTTGCTTGAGAAACTGAAAAGCGTTGTGTGAACGCTATGTATTCTGTATATGTATAACCTGACTTATAAAAAAGTGTAAAGCGTTGTGTAAACGCTATGTATAACCTTTTGTAAAATTACTTTGAATTTGTATTCATTTTGTAATAGGTTAGTTTTAGAACAATAAACTTGTATGTAGTAGACTTGTGAGTTTTATTTCTTTTTTTAAAAAAAAATAAAAGGTGTATAGTTATATGTAGAGTAAAAAAAGCTAATATTGTTGGTGGAAGCGGTACTGGGTTCGATCCTTGTTACGGATTTTGCACAGATCTGAATTAGGTTAATCGCGACTGTTATTACAATTCACTTTTATCCCGTCTCGCCACGCTAAACACATTGCCGTTAAAACAAAAAAAAACACAATCGAGATAGAACTTGACTAAGCCCTGCGTCAGGTCAACCTTGCAGCAGGTTTTAGCATATGTAGATCCAAACGTGCGCGCAAGAATATAGTTCCACTGAGACGGGTTCTATTCCGACACAACTGCATACTTGCAAGAAAACAGTTATTTAATTTGTAATATACAGACAAAATAATACATTGATTAGCAGGTATGGACTTAATTGGTTGCAATCACTGTGCAGACGAACTTAGAACCGCAGATTCGCCAACTCGAATCTGTAATGCGTTGAAGAAACATTGAAACTTTAGAGCGAGTCGAGCGAGACTGAATGCGTTGCAGAGCGCGTGAAATCGCTGATACCAGTGTTGCACCTCTCACTATTTTAACCCTATGTTTATTGTAGAGCGGCGAGAATGGCTGAATCTCCTGTTCAGCGCGCGGTTTTACCCGAATGTTATTTTGGGCTTCATCCGAAAGGAAATGTTCTTCAAAGTCAAGCAAGTTGTTTTAAATGCATAATCCTCCTTGCGGCAACAAGATCAAAGTAAAACAGGGCGTGAGGTGATTTGCCGTCAATGTGCACACGAATTGTATCACGGGTGTTGAATGATTTGCGGTTTGAGTTTAGCAAGAGGAAACGATTGTTTGTTGTTTGACGACAAAAGAATCTCCGCGGTATTAAAATATATCGCAGTGAGAAGAAACATGTTTATTATTTGGACGAGACGTCCTTCAACTCGGTGAGTGGGGGAAGGGGGAATAAACCATGGAAGGATACCACCATGCAAAACCACCGCCAGGGCTGAAGAAACCGACGATGAGGGGAAGGGGGAGGCTTATTGTTTCACCCACTGGCGGCAATGAAAGCTTTGTTGAAGGCGCATATTTACTGTTCCGCGCAAAGAAAGGGAAGGGTGATTATCAGCAACAAATAGACAGACCAAGATTTGAATCCTGGTTTAGTGAAGTGATTCATAAATTGAAACCAGAGTAATAGCGACAGACAATGCACCTGATTGTATATATCACCAATAACAAATCATGCTTTTTTGGTGGTACAACTTGAAGTGCGTGTGTCTTACAGTAACGGATGTATTGCGAACGAAGCAACCAAGTTTTTCATAAATCTATTTCTTTCTAAACCAAAAACAATAATTTGTCATTAAATTCAAGAGGGGCCTATCGTTGTTTACTTTTATCTTTGTTTATTTTTATTTTTGCGTGCTCGAAATATACACACATGCTCTCATGTTTAGAAGTTGTTTCGCTCTTATATAAATGACACATTTATTAAATAATATATGCGCAGAAAGTACTTTTAAAATGTTATGTTTCAGGAGACAAAGAGAAGCAAAAATACAATCCACTTGACATGCATGCGGGTTTTGATGTGTTGTGCGGTTGGCAATACTGTAGATTTTCTCAGTGTCTCCGATGTAAGCAGCTCGGCGGTTGAGGAAAGACTGGCACGGAAGATTCTGAGCTCAGTTCTCGCGCGGATTGATACATAAAACCTGCTGCAAGGTTAACCTGACGCTTGGCTTAGTTAGTTTGTATTTCGGCTAAAACACTAGTCAAATTCCATTCTCGTATAACACTTGTACTTAGATAAAAAAAATTGCAATACTTACAACGTGCATCTGCATGATATTTCTTCTCTTAACAAACGTAAAACACTCAGCAGCAACACAACAAAAATCTGAGGACAAATTCAGATTCCCGAGTTTAAATACCCGGAAAGCTCGGCCAAAAGTTCAAGGTCTCTTCCAGCCACCCCTATTTTCCACACTTGAAAAAAATTAAACAATTTCTTTAAATTCACGCTGATCGGGGTCGCTAATTCTAGACACCCAAATTTAAAACCCGAAACCTCTCTTTCCATTAGATAAATTTCTTACATCCACCCGCCTTGAATTATATCACCTTCAGTTTCTGTCCTTTTAACTTAAAAGACTTTTTTCGTCCAAATTCTCTACCTGCCGTGCCGATTGCTATCTTTCTGCCCGTATCGACCACACACACACACACAAACACACAAACACACAAACACACACTGACTTTTCCGCTTACAGGGAGACTTTTAAAATTATCATTTTACGATATCTTGTCTTTTTTCAAGACGACACAATCACCCCGTGATACATTTTCTTTTCTACCTAAAATCGAGGCGGTTCGTATTTCTAACCAATTTATTTTCCCCAAAATGACTTGTCTTGTATTTCACACGTCACAGCAACCTCTCTCGCCAGAAACCCTTTCGCCTTGACCTACATTAACAGAGGCTTCATTCTTGATACCTGTGCGGAATATTAATTCAATCTCTCTGTCTACCCTCACCGCGGAGTTCAGAATATCTCTCGAGAATATCAAACATCCAATGACCTAGAAAAGTACATGGACGGAAAAAGGACACGTTGAACTATGTCATAGTACAATAAAAGTCGAAACTTCCATTTGATTAGCCGTAACTTGAAGTTGAAGTCGATTTCTCATAAGGAATACATGGGATTCTGTAAATACTTATCAATCATCTTTTTCAAACATCGTGTCTAGCTTACTAATCAGCTTGAAAAACAGTTTCCATTTGCAACATGGAGAGAAATTCACGCTCTCTTGCATACTAAACCATTTTTTAAATAGCAGTGCCCAATCCGACGATATTGAAATAAATATCACAACTGGTGCGTAATTGTTCCTCCTCGCCTAAACTCGTTCAACTAATGTCACTTTGGAGGTGCTGTGATCAGCACCACGCTCCGGCCGCTTTTACTCCCATAGTCACTCCCAGGTACCCATTGATTTGAGGCTGGGTGGGTCTCAGAGCCGCTTTATCTGAGGACAAGGTCAGAAAAATTCCAACCTTAGGTCAATAGTCAGATGAATGAATACATTCACGATAATAATAATAATAAATTTGAAAAATAAACCATTGTTGCATAAATATCATTTACAAGAATCTTCATATGACCTTTCAGAAAACTATCATTTATTTTTAATTATAACAATCATATTTCTACCTAACAACCATGCAACAATGCACGGTGGACTAATAAGAATTAAATCAATAATGTGCCGAAATGCAATGACGCTGTAACTGATATTTTATCAGTTTCCGAGAAACAATGTTTCTCTGGCGAATGAATGCAAACAAATGACGCCGTACACCATAAATAATGCAATGCATTTTGAACTGCATACTTAGTCTCTAGATGGAGTATAAGCGAAAGGTTCTCTCCTTAATACACGAGTTAACAAAAAGTTTCAGTGTAGTGGGTTTCCTTACCGAAGTATACTGAACTGGAAATATTGAATAAGGTCATGAAGGTAGAAACAGAGAAAGGAAGTTTCACATCGGGGTAAGACATGGATTTTTGAACTTAAGGTAAGGTAGAAACCGGTTGAGAGCCATTTGCACGATCCGATTAGGTTTACAGTGCATAAAGCGTACTTTTTTTTTTTTTTTTTTTTTTTGTCGGGTCGGTCTGCCGCTTCCAAAAGGAGATGTGCAAGATATCTTAGCGATATTTGTTTTGGTTCTTGAAAAAATACGCCTTCAAACTTTGCTGAAATTCACGTCCTACGTCACGTCCTCTTCTTGGTCTGACGTCCAGGAATGGCAGTACCGCGTTGGGTATTGCATTTATTTGTTACAGGAATTATTTGTTATTGTCTACACTAAGGTTGCTGACCAAGGTAGTTTATGAAAAATTAATAGCAGTTTACACGTAACGTTTCTACCCTCTATGAAGGTCTAAGTTTAGTTCTTCGTCTGAGCAAGACCCTGATAGAAGGTACGTGTAAAGTGCTTTTAATTCTTAATAAGCTGCCTTGGTCAGCAACTTTAGTGTTTTTAGTATGGAAACAAGGCTTAATTATTTTACCATTATTATTGTTGTAATACAATGTTTGGAAATGTGAATCCAAGGTAACAGTTCTATGTTTGTTTGTTGTTTCTATTTCCCTAGAAAACGTATCTTGGAGACCATAGAATTTAACTTTTAATAGTGTTTATATAAATATGTGCAGTTCCCCGTAAGTCAAGTAATACATTTGAGCATGTAACTTGGTCCTCTCTTTGTGGAAACAATTTTGCCAGCAGTTCCATAGTATGAGGTGTTCCTAGATGATCATTCTGTTTGAGATATTAAGGTAATATATAATATAATATACATTTTATAATGTAATTTTGTTGTACTGTTCTGTTTAAATTGTTAATTCAAATTTGTAGTTTTGATACCAGTTAGATATGCCGGAAACACATTTAACTCGTTTATTTTCAAATGAAATTCATTTCTACTTACCTAATATGCATAGCGGAACATTTTTCAAATTGGAATCACTTTTTTTCATGAAAAAAGCGTTATTTTTAACATTATTGTTATTTATTGGTCGTTGCTAATTGGCGGCCAAGGAAATCGAGGGTGTAGAAGTAAGCACTTAATTTAGATTATTTTGCTATTTCCAGTTACCAAACTTATGAACCGATAAATGCCGCACAAAGCGTTCGTGGTGCGGCAGCCGGCGTCTCTTTGGGTAAGTACCTTTTTCTTTTTACACTTTCTGTTCAGGATTGCCCCACTAACCATTAACGGGGACGAGGTATGCATACGAGGTTAGGTTAGGCCTGTTAGGTTAGGTTCCACTAGTACTCATTTCACCCCTAAATATGTGCTTCATCATCAAAAAAAGGTATAATTTAACAATACAGGGAATTTATCCAATTTGTTTGAAATTTGGGATACTTACTAATTTGCGCCTCGTAATCACGAATCTGCACTTAAAATTTGGCGCTTATTTGGGGGCAGGTGAATCCGGCCAATTTCTGACATGCCTTTAACAGGGACTCTATAGATAATGCCGGGGAGACGGGGCGAATGCGGGGCCGCGTTAGCGGTTGGGGGCGGTAGGTCAATTACCGCAGGGGCGGAGCCCGGAATCGGTGGGGAATTTGGAAATCGAGGGTGTAGAAGTAAGCACTTAATTTAGATTATTTTGCTATTTCCACGTGTGAGCGCTAAATTTTAACTGCAGATTCGTGATTAGGGGGCCAAAATTAGTGAGTATGCCGAATTTCAAACAAAATGGTGCCGTGTGGGCATAGTTACGGGAGGGTGACGGGGGGTTGTTGGAATGGCGGGGGGGAGGATAATATGCTCTTAGGTTGAAAAAGAGTATAGGGCTCCTTCAAAAGGGGCGCTTAAAATATTATCCTATTGCCATATGGCAACCCGAGTGGGCGGGTTTTGGGCAGGGACGGTGAGGGAGGGCTCCTGTGGCTAGTGGTATGGAAATGTAAATTCACCATTAATGTTTCCTGAACTTGGTGCTCGCGAATACGTTAGCTAAAAGAAACTGCAATGTTGCGGTTATTGGGGGGGCGGTGGGAAGAGGCGGGTCTGGGCGGAGCATAATAATAGATTTTGTACTCTGCTGAAGTTCGCGCCGTGAATATCAACAGGGTTTTAATCGTTTATGAACGGGAGGGGGGAGGGGATTCCACTGCCATTTGTGATCGGGTTGTTTAATGAGGAACTACATGGCAATTACACATTTCTTTCAATCTAATTTTTACCCTTAGCAGTAGCCGAAGCCTCTTGGTCGTGTGGTTGGATGGGTGGATTAAATATTAAGTTAGATATGCTTCGGTGGTTGTCTTCTATACATACCAACTAGAGCAAGCTCTTAAAATGCTTGTCATTTAAATATTACCATAATATAAACTACTTGGGTGGGCTGGGGGGATGAATGAATTCTATAGTGGTCTAATGCTCGCCACCTCTGCATGGTGCGAAAAATCCGGTTTTTACTTGAGTCCCTGGATGTATGACTTTGACGTCATATACGAGTACTCGCGACCGCCATTTTGTAAGTGAAAAATCTTGGTTTGCACTTCAAATAGAATTGGATCTTATGGAACGCAAGGCATCGCGAAGCTATAATTCTTGTAATAGATTTGAATGAAATGCCCGAATTTCGTCCATCATTTTAGAGGTGAAGAAATGAAATTTATGTGAAAATTAAACAAATGATGCCTACAAAATTTGAGGTCAAAGTCTTACTTGAGTTATGTTTACAGGTGATAATAGAAAAAAATAATAAAAACTATAAATCGGAATTCGAATCCCGGTCTGGACATGAGTGTTCTTTGTGAGTGTCTGTTACGACCTTACTTATTTTGTAACTTTGCAATGCCGTGTTAAAAAGAAAAATTGATATAGTGTTACCTCAAGTCATTGTTAATGTCCGTGATACTACATGTTGTGACGCAAATATGAACGCGCCAATCAAGGCGTTGTTGAACTAATGTATTCACCTTTCTGTAACTATCAAATGAAGACAGCTCGCTTAAGACAACGAGCATTTATTATGATGTAAATATAGATTTGCCAATCAAAGATTATCCATGTTTGATGAACTAACCTAATTGTAATTAAATAATGGCGGAACATTTAAATTTGTATATTTCCAAAATGTAAGATTTTATCAACGTTAAAGAAATAATTGTTAACTCAAATGAATATGTAAACTTTCTTTGTAAATTATTAATTGCCAAACTATGTATTTTTCAAATATCTTTCTGTTGTAATTTAGAGTATTGTAATAAGAAATTACCTAAAGACAGGTGTTCGAGGCTGGAACTTTGGGTATAAATACGAAGGAATTTGGTCCGTAAAGAGGTCTGTTCTGGTGTCAGTCTAGGTAGAAGTGAATAGGTGCAAGCCGCTCTTCTTTAAAGACCTAGACTGGCCAAATAGGAACGGTCTAATCTAGGAAGAAGTGAATAGGTGTATGCCGCTCTTCTGTAAAACCTAGGTTAGCCGAATGGGATATAAGTTCCAATTTAGGAAGAAGTGAATAGGTGCAAGCCGCTCTTCTGTAAAAACCTAAATTGGCAATCTCGGGTGATAACTCCAAGTCTAGGAAGAAGTGAATAGGTGTATGCCGCTCTTCTGTAAAACCTAGGTTTGGGCCACCCTAGTTTGACCTTTCTAGAAAGTTCGAAATTATCTATTAACCATTAATCTCCAAGTTCCAGTTGCGAGTTACCTAACCACTGGCTGTAAACACTCAAGCAGTAAATAAACTTTTCATTAAAAACTTCACGACGTTGGTTGGATTTGTTCTGCACCTACCCTGAAGATAGGTTTCAGTGTAGACCCTTAGAGACTCCATGCTCCCGACTATAGGAGTAAAGGGTGAGGAAAGTTGCTAGGAACGTAACAGATCCTTTTTGGCGCCCATCGTGATGGCCACGACAGTTTAGAACTTCAACCACCGACGTTGGATACTGGGCATACAACGTAGAGGCTCGACAATTGAAGAATCCAGCCAGACGACTATTACGGAAGAGGTCCTCGTTAGAAGCGAAGTTGCAGTAGCGCCGTAGAAGCTGAAGAATCCTGACCGCTGCAGTTAAAGAAGATGACCAACGACGAGTAGAAGATTACTATAAGAAGCAATAACTTAAAGACTTCATTAGTTTGGAAAATATTCTTCAAGAAAAAGGACTTACATTTTAAAAGTGTGAAAACTCAAATATTAGTATTTAGTCATGTCTAAAAGGTATTTAAGGGGGGAACAAAGAAAATTAAACATGGCGACCTTTAAGTGCTGCACTGATGACTCCAAGTCCGAAGAAGGAACTGTCAAATGTCAAGAATGCGAGTGTTTGTTCCACTTGAGTTGTTTGAATATGGGATCCGCGACGTGGCGCCGATTACGTGAGGTTGTGCCGCCGGTATTCCGCGACGCGACCCCTCGTAGGATTGGAAATCGGTCGAGTCCGCTCCGCCACTGGACATCACCGTGTGCGTAAATGTGTGCTCTTCCCATAGCCAAAGTTTGATGTAATTCGGCCCACTGGGCACGGAGTTACAGAAGAAAGTTCCCCGAAAATTTAGTGAAAGTGCCACCTTATGGTAAAAAAACACTTCCAGTGACCCCCCCAGAGCCGTTTTACCTCTGAGACCACACCCACCCCAAAGAGGAGATTTCAGTGAACGTATAGACACCTCGACCGACGCAATCGGGTGAGTACAAACTTTTCTACATAGGTTAAACCACCCCCATGCTATCCTTATGCAAGGATTAGGCTTAAAAGGACTAAAAGTGCATTCTGTGTCTACCACCCGATAACTCGAGAACTAGCCCTTGCTAAGGGGCGGGACTTATACCCCCGAAGAGCCCCATCCTTCCCCCGAGCACCAAGACCATTACCCCCCCTTCAAGTGAAAAAGTGACTCTACCACCCCCTTCAGAGTGACGGCATGTGTTGCAGTTAAATCGCTGTAGCGGTGGGACGTAGACACGGGCGACGACCCAGGCTTGACACGTCCTGTCTTCAAGGGATGTGACGTGGTGATACACGTTTGATGTTGTGATCGTTTGACGTTTCGCAGCGCGTGTCAAACAACAACAAACTCCACGTGCGCTCTTGGCGGGAAAGCTGTCTTGTGTTCTCCGCGAGTGATACGCTGCTTTGTAACGCAACGAAGTGCAGTGTGAAGGATGGCTCCCACGGGGGCCACCCCTAAGACTACCAATAACCGGCACAGCATGGATTATCCCTCTGAGCAAACAACCGACCCCTTTAGAAGGGGTGGAGGGTTAGCACGCACACCCCCTTCCAAGAGGAAGCACTTGTCGGATAGCCCAGAGCATACAGTTTCGCAGCAGGAAAATCCCGGTCAGAGCGCTGCATCCCAACCACACCTAACTCCCACCCCAAACCCCCCAGGAAGCCAAATAAGCACAATTGTATCAGACTCGTCAGAATACAACTTGGGAATGTACCAGAGGCTACATTTAGATATTACTACCGTGATATCGAAAGATAAGAATATTACGGCGGACAAAAAGACGCTACTACTGGAAATCCTGGCCAAAATGAATCAAGTGCATACAGAAGCCATAGTAGAGTCCCGTTCTTTAAGAACGGCGTGCCGTATTTTGGAAACTAATAATAACCCCCAAACAGTAGCAACTCAACAAAAGCCAACATATGCGCAAACACTGTCCAATCCAGCACAGCAGGGAGAAAAAGCTGCTCAAATACAAAAAATCACCAGCAAAGCAAAACATACCGTATTTATCACAGCGCAAGATAACCAAAAGGTTCGTGATATATGGGATAATTTCACTATGGCAATAAATCCAGTCCGTGAGAGGGTAAAAATCGAAGCTATGCGAACCACCCCAAAAACCCTTATTGTGGAGACCGCCACCAGAGAGGACCTTGAAAAAATAATGAATAATCAAAACCTCAAATCCAAGAAACTGAATGTGGAACTCCCTAAAAAAAGCAACCCGCTGATGATCATTTATGAAATCCCAATCAAAAGAGAAGAGGAGAATATAACAGAGGAATTTTATGCACTGAATGGTATCGAGGAACACTTGAACATGTCTCTAGATGAATTCAAGACCAAATTCAAGTTTCGGTTTAAAACCGGGCCCAGGAACCGACCAGTCTCGCACAGAGTATACGAGGTGGATCCCGTAATTAGGAAACTTATCCTAAATATGAATAAGGTACATTTAGCCTATCTGTCCTTGTCAATGAAGGACTATTTAGTCGTCCCGGTTTGCCTCAAGTGCCTGGAATATGGACATGTCGCGAAGCACTGCAAAGGGGAGCAATACTGTACAATATGTGGAGCTGAGGGACACTCTAGAGAGGAATGCAGAAAGGAGAGGGTAGAAAAATTATGCATACCCTGCATGAGAAGGAAAAGAACGTGCAACGCCGATATAAAGGATTGCCCTACAATGAAGTTCTTTCAGCAGAGATTAATAGAAAAAACCAATTATGGAATTTAAACAAATAAGAAAGAGAAATAGGAACACTCCTAGCCGCCGACGCCGTAATGCGACAAGAGCGGCGGCATACGCAGTAAGGAAACAGGGTGAACTTCAGGAAATTCTAAAACACCGTTTCACAATAGATCTTCCTCTCCACCTCAATACCTTAATCTCCGGAGAACTACTTTATCCCCCCACCCCTCACCGCAGCAACTTCTCTCTTCATTCCACACTAACGCCGTTACCTACTCAATATAACTGTCAAAAACCCATTCTTAGCACACCGATACCTGGCCTGAAACCATGTGCCTTCATTATTCCCCCTCAGTTATCCATATCCCCCCCGCCATCGCCACTCTCACTTTCTCCCCATGAATCAGTCCTACTCACACCACCGCACTCACACTCTGCACAATCCTCGCCAGTCTCCTGGTCTTTCTCACACACCCCATTCAGCCCCACCTCATACTTCTCTCATAGCTATGAAGACCTCCAGAATGACCCCTGCCCCAATCTATCGTCTCATTCTCCTTCCCTGATTGACCTAGTCGAACCTCCAAGTCGGTCAAATCTAAACCCGGAAGCTCCTCCCTTCCAAGTACAAACAAAATACTTAAATTTTACCGCACCAGTCATAATGAACCCACCCCGACCAGAATTCAAAGATACCCCAAAAACGAACATCAACCCAGCAACGATATACCGTAAATTCGAACTTGATCTACAACTTAGCCGGCTTGAAGAGAGGGATAATTTAATCACTGCGCTGCGTTTGCTGGTTAGATTAAAACATGATAACGGAAAATCCATTACATTCCCTTACCCGGAGGCTGTGGATAAGATGATCCTAAGATGCAGCAACATCCCGGTTAGTCCGGATGAATTGCACGACTTACTAAAACAAACGTTTCACCGAAGGGACCTAAAGCTAGACTTAGAAGAGGTCTACAAAGATTTCGCAAGGGGATATGGAAGAGTTGTCCAGGATGCCACCAAGCCTTGGCCGTCGTGGAGCTCTGTAATAAGACATTGACGAGAAACAAGTTAGGCATACTGCAGGTAAATCTGAATGGAGCGAAACTGGCCACGGAGGAGATTTTCATCTTAGCTAGAACAAACAACGTCGACTTGCTGTTGTTACAAGAACCTTACATTCTAAACGGAAAGGTGATACATGCACCGATGGACGCTATACTAGCCTATAACCAAAACCAGAATGCCAAAACTGCAATAGTAGCACTAAATAAAAACATAAATATGCTCAAAATAGAACAGTTATCTGATTCACATACAAACTGCGTAGAAATAGGATACAATAAACAAAATTTTACAATCATAAACACCTATTGTCAATATAGTCACAGCATCGACAAATATATAGACCACATCAGAAAAGCCTGCAGGGCCTATTCATACAACAAGATTCTGGTGACTCTAGACAGCAACTCTTCCTCACCCCTCTGGTTTGGCAGGGATATGGATTCCAATGGCGAAAAAATGATGAACCTTTTAGCTGAATTAAACCTAAATGTAGAAAATCAACCGGGTAACCCACCAACTTACCGGGGTAGAGCGGGGGCGAGCAGTAATATTGATCTAACTCTATCCAACAACCGCATGAGCCCTCTCATAGAGGGTTGGAAAGTCCTGGACATGGTAACAACCAGTGACCACAACGTCATTGAGTTTTATGTCAACCTGGAAGGTGCTCCAAAAACCCACACGATGAGACCACCTACCTACAACTGGGCAAAAACGGACAAGACTGCTCTGCTAAACAACATCGATCTGCCAGAATGCTCTAGATCTGCAAATAACGCAAATGATTTGGCAGAATTGCTCACAAAACAGCTTCAAGCAGCCATAGAGGCATCCACGCCTAGACACGATATGGACAGACCTCCTAAACCATGGTCAAACAAATTGACAAGGCTTAGGAACAACATGCGCAGATCTCGAAAACTATACCAAAAACCAAACATTCCTGACATAAGAGCAACTTATCTAGAAGACTATAGAAGATCAAAGTCTAAATATGCAGAAGAGTTGAAAAGCTTCAAATTGAAAAGGTGGCATAATTTTGTAAATAGATATCTTAATAAGGATAAATGGAGTCTGCCGTATAAAATTATCACGAGCAAAACTAAACAGAGAGAGGTGACAACAACCTTAAAAAGATCTGATGGAACCCTAACCAATAACGCACGGGAAACCGCGGAACTGATGCTGCATGGACTCCTCCCAGATGATGAAGAACAAACGGACAACGAGGAAAATGCCGCGATAAGGAGGGAACGTGGACGCTATCCTAACAACACTCCCATAGCCCCATTCACATCTGAAGAAATCGTCCGAGAGCTGACATCAATGAAAAGTAACAAGGCGCCAGGCCCAGATGGCATACCAGCTGGAGTAATCAAGCAAACGCTTCCAAAAACACTACCTTTCATTACAGCCCTCTTCAACCAATGTATTATAGGAAAGGAATTCCCCAGGGCATGGAAGGAGGGACGCCTAGTAGTAATCAGGAAGGAAGGAAAAGAAGATGCTGCGAGCTTAAAATCGTACAGACCCATCTGCCTGCTAAATACTATGGGGAAGCTTTTTGAAAAACTTATAAACAAGCGTCTGCAGGAATTCCTCGCCATGGTAGGAAAAAATGACAACCAATATGGCTTCACAAAGGGTCGTTCTACGGAGGACGCTATAAATAAGCTAAAACAGGTTGTGGAAAAATCAGAAACGAAGCTCGTCGTAATCGTTTTCGCGGACATTAGCGGGGCCTTCGACAATTTGTGGTGGCCCCACCTCTTCTACACCCTCAGGAAAATAAACTGCCCGGTTACACTCCTCAGATTGTTGGAAAATTACTTCAAAGACAGACGAGTTCACCTCGACTTAAATGGAGTAAAGGTATTAAAAATAACTACAAAGGGCTGTCCACAGGGCTCGGTATTGGGCCCGCATCTATGGAATGTAAACCTTGAACCCTGTCTTCGAGCGCTAGAAAATGACGAAAACATTGACCAAGTTATTGCTTATGCCGATGATGTAGCGGTGGTGTGTTCGGGCAACTCGAGAGCTCAAATCGAGAATAAAGCAAATCAAGCATTGAGAACGTTGGCAGAGTGGTGCAGAGGCGCAAAATTAGAACTCTCGTCCTCTAAGACGAAATACCTTATTGCTAAAGGACATCTAAGTCATAAGAGGAATCCTAGCATTAAAATATCTGGCGCAACAGTGAAAAGGACAAAATAATTTGAATACTTGGGTGTGACACTGGAGGAAGGGATTAGATTTGGGGCTCACATTCGCAAAATTACCCAAAAAGGCGAAAATACCATGAGCAAGTTAACGAGACTGGCAGCCCAAAACTATAACCTGCCACCAGGCATCATGGATACATACATAAAGTCCATATATGAACAGATTACCACATATGCGTCCTCGGTCTGGGTGGGTGGACTCAAAAATAAGAAGAATGTTAGGGTACTTCGATCCTCACAAAGGAGAATACTCCTGAGAGTGACGGGAGCATTTGGCACGACCTCCACGGAGGCGCTCCTTGCCGTAACTGGTAACATACCACTAGACAAGGAAGTGAGATGGCGAGCAGCCAAATACCAGTTCAGGAAAGGAGATGAACAGGAATTGACGAAATGTGTTGGAATCTTCCTCCCTACCCTACACGATATAAGAGCAAGATTGACAAATGAATGGCAAATGGAGTGGGAAACTGCTGAGAATGGAAGAAGAGTATATAGCTTTGTGCAAAACATCAGATACAATAAACTAGCCAGCAATCAATATTCAAGAGGACTCGTACATCTTCTGACAGGCCATGGCCCATATGGTACGCATCTCTGCCGAATAGGCAGCAGACCCACACCTGCGTGCAGCGCATGTGGTGTGATAAGAGATACGCCAGAACACAAAGTCTTCTTCTGCCAGGCAGCTGGTGAAGAGATCAAACGACTAAGACGGGAACTACCAACCACTGACGTCAAAACACTCTTATGTCCTCAGCAGTTGGACAAGCTTAGAGCCCTGGCGAATGCAGTATCATTAGAAGAACAAAGAAAATTTAATACTCGGCTCCAAAATCCCCAACCGGAAGCGCCCATCCCGGCAAGACACAATGAAGATGTAAGGAAAATCAGGTTTCAACCGGCAAGGATTTCACACACCAGGAATGTGCCTCCCGCACCGGCTCGGCTGGACGAACAGGAAGCAGAAGAAGACGAAGTGTAAGAAGTGGAGGAAGCTCCGGAAAATGCTTCTAGAAGAAGATTCTTCGCTGTCTCATTGGGAAGGCAGGAAGCCGAGGAGCGTAGGAGAATTCGTCCAATCAGAATGCCTGGTGAGAAACATGAAGACTACCTTATAAGGGTGTCTGCATCCAGAACATCAAACATGTAAATTAATCCTCTAACTCATATAAATATCCTCATCAGACGCAAACATAACACATATCTTTAAATTGCCATGCTAAAGTGCACTTTACACATTTTATCCCTGCACTGGTACTCCAGTGTCTTATATTTCAGTTTCATATCATCACCATATATCTACACTTTCAGCACCATGTTTTCACTACGCTGGAACTCCAGTGTTTAATATATAATATATTTTTCTTCTTCTTGTTGTTCTTTTAAATTTTTATATCTATTATTATCTCATATACAATTTTTATCTCAAAGCATTAAGAAACCACACATACCCGTTCTAAGGAAACTCGCGCGCGCTATAATCACTCTTTACCAACTCCAAATCCCAAACTCTTGTACAGATGGGGGCTGGACACCGACAGCGGAACACCTAGCCTCTGGGGTGGAGCATTCTTTGACAACAGTAATTGCAAAACGTAAAAATAAATGGTCTTAAACCAAGAGCTCACCCGCTCTCGGTTGCCGGCTCCTGATGCAAGATGCATCAATAAACAATATTATGTAATGTATAGGGCGTGCGAGCTCCAAAAACTTCTCACTCATAGATCCTGGAGCCCGGGATCCGGTACATGCTAGATCACCACACATTACAGCATATCACCTAAAATTGTAATACAAACAATATGTAACGGAAGATACTTATTCACGTGGAAAAATGTATAGCATTGTACTGTCTACAAATGTAATGTAATGTAACTCAATTTATTAACTATGTTATTTAATCTTGTATTGTTTTCTTTTTATTTTCAGTCTTATGTATCTGCAATTATCAATAAAATAGTAGTGCACAACGATAACGGGGGAACCGTAATTCGAGTAAAAGACGTCCCAGTTTATTTCAGAGGCACTGGGACAAGCGTATGCCCTCGAATGCATACGGGTGGAGGTTTGGTTGTATTCGGGGGTTCCCCCCTTATTGTTTGAATATGGATGCCACGAATAAAGATGTTGATAGAACTAGTTTTAAATGCCAAGGTTGTCAAAACAAATCTGAATCTGCGAACCAAATGATAGATTTATTGAAAACGTGGAGACAAGAAGATGAAGAAAAGAGACAGAAAGAAAGACAAGAAGATGAAGAGAAAATACAGAAAGATGAAGAGAAGAGACAGACAGAAAGACAAGAAGATGAAGAGAAGAGACAAAAAGAAAGAGAAGAAGATAGTAAAAAGATGAGAGAATTAATAGAGGAAGTAAGATTAGAGTGTAAGATCAATAAGAATGAGTTACAAAAAACTGTAGAAGAATGCCAAAAGGGAATGAGGGCCGAAATGGAAGAATTTAAACAAGTAATGAGTCAAGAAGTGAAAGATCAGATGGAAGCAACCCAGAAAGCCTTATTGGAAGAAATAGATGAAGAAAAAAGTCAGAGGAAAACAAAAGAAACGGAATTAACAAGCTTATTTGAAAGTTTAAGGCTTGAAACTACCAAGAGCTTGATGGAAGAAAAACTGCAAAGAAGAAAGGAAATGGAAGACGAAATAAAGGAAGTACAATGGCAATTTCACAAAACTTCTAGTGAAATAGATTCTTTGGCCATGAAATTAGAACGTCTACCTTTGAGTGCTAATTCAGTAGACCAAAGTCAGGGGATTCACTCTGCCAATTTGGCCACTCCTATCGCTAGTGTATCTAAGAGGAGGTATACTGAAAGAAGTAACCTCTCATCCTCAAGTGCTACGTCCGACGAAGGTTCGGAGTTGAATAGAAGCCGACGCTCAAAGAAAGTGAAGAAGTCACAAGAATTCTTCAATCACCTTTCGGAAGAAGAGACTAACAACAGAGTTTAGGAAATCCAAGTGTCAGAATTTTAGACTGGCAGATATAAAAGCCTTAGAGAAGTTTTCTGGAGAAATAAATTCAGTCTCGGCCGAACGATACATCGAAAGTTTAAAGACCTATCTAGATATAATGGAAGTTTCAGAATTTTACAGGTTGAAAATTTTACCTTCCTTAATGACAGGAAAGGCCAAATCCTGGTTTATAGCAAATGAAAGGAAGTGGAAGAGTTTTGATCAGTTCTGTTATGCATTTCGAAAGCAGTATGCTTCCTTAGAGGCTAAACAACGAGAAATGCAGCTGTTAAGGAATAAGAAATTTCAGAGGTCCCTTGGATTAACGTTAGAAGAATACTGCTGGGAAGTCTATGGAAACTACTGCAATCTGGTGGAAGTAGTAAATCAGGGTGAAGTCTTGCATTTGATAATCAGCCAACTTCCGGTGAAAGTTCGACAACTAGTATTGATTCGAGATCCTAAAACCATGGAACAACTAGCAAATTATCTTAGTCGATATGAAGCTTCCGAACAACTGGAGATAAGTAGGGGAGATAACCCCAAGGTGGAAGACAGAAGGCAGTTTCAACCCAGAGTTAGGCAGACTAATATAGTCTCGTCTAGGTTTAACAACGAAAGTGAAGGAGCGACCAGAACACCTCAGAATCCTAATAGGAACAATAATAGAAACCAGAGGGGTAACCAAGGGCGGAATTTCTATAGCAACGGCAAAAGAAGTCAACCATATAGACGACCATGGAACCAATCCCGTTTCCCCAACAACCACTTCAATAGAAATTCTAATACAAAGGAAATCTCCTGCCAAACTGAAGAAGTCACGACTGAGTTAAATCCAGCTTGGGAAGGTTCAATGCTCCCAAATCAAAATTTAAACCAACCCTCGTTGTAAATGAAGCTCTCTCATTTACAACGGAAGGGAAAACTGCATCGGAAAAAAATGAGAGTACCGACAATTTCCTCACCGAAGATTTTTTAGAAGTATTGCATTTAGAATTAGAAATCGAAAATGAGGAATGGAAAAAAATAGAAGAACCTGAACATAAGGGAATATTGTTGTCCAAGAAACCAGAAATTATCGCCCAAATTTTAGGATTAAAAATTAAGTGCACTATAGATACAGGGAGTGAATGCACTATAATGAAATATAAAATTTGGCTTAAGTTACGGGACAGGTTACCCGGATTTAAACTTCAGAAATGTCCCGGAGTGAAACTACGAGATTTTACTGGAAAAGAAAGTTCTAGAATAGTAGGACGTAGAAGAATTCACTTTGAAATTGGGGGATGTGTATTTGAAGATTTGGTCTATGTAAGTCGGAATTTAGATGCTGACTTATTAATGGGCTACCCATTTTTGGAGAAATATCAAGCAAATTTAGATACAAAAAACCAAATACTGTATTTAATGAAAGAAGGACTGCTGGTGGAAGAAGAATTATTAGGAAGAAATACCTTGACGGGAAAAAATACGTCGGACTTTGAAAACAGTATTAGTCAAGTAATCATTGATGCCTGGATGGCCAATGAAGAAGAAATAAGACAGAAAGCCTATTCTCCTGAGATACTCAACTTTAAAAGGAGACGAAGGAAAGATCAAATGGGAAACCAAATTGTTCCTGGCCTCATATAAACCAAGAACTCAGAAAGAGAAGGGCGAGCAAAGCGGATAAATTTTGAACATCGGAGATTTAGTGTTAAAAAGAAATCGTAAACTGAGTTCGGCACCAAACAAAGAAATCGCCAAATTTTTCGAATATTTCCTAGGTCCCTATGAAATAATAGAAATAGGGAATAATGTGGCTTTGCTAAGGGATCCCTGGACGAAGGAAGTTTTAGGAAAGGAGAATTTCCACAACCTTAAAAAAATTAATTGTTCAGCCGAACGTAGAAAGGAATTGCTGGAGAAGTGGAGCTCGAGTCGAGGAGGACTGGAACCTAGAAAAACAGAAATTTAATAATAGTGCAGAACCTGAATGAAAAGAAAGACCTTATAAACTGATCACAGGGAACCGAGGATGTTTCCATAAGCCCAGTAAGCGTTATTGCTTGGTAAGCCAAGGAAGGGCTACCAGGGGGAAAGGTTGATTCCCTTACTCTTCGAGGATAGAAGAGAAATTGCTGTAACAATTTAAAGGAAGAAATTGTTATTTTAAGAGGCTGAGTCCTCATAGCGTTAGCAAAGATGGCTTAAATTGTAAACGTTTATACGAGAGGTCAAATAATAAGGAAGAGTGAGAAACTCTAGAATTAAAAGGTTCTACTGAGAAAAAGAGAGATCAATAATTATTACATAAAGGTCTAGGTCTGGCTCGAAATTCTTTAAAAAGCGAGATTATGATGAACGGTCAAGCATTACGTATCACGATTGTTAGAGAACTAACATGGCTGAACGACAGAGCTCTGCTATTCAGATACCCAACGAGTTGAGCTTAGCAGAACAACAAATTGTGGAGGAGTTCGACAAGTCCTACAAACAGTGGTTTCAACAATCCAACGCTTGGACTTCTGACAATGAAAGATTAGAGGGATATTTAGAGGATCTTACCAAAAGTTTTACCTCAATATTGATCCAAACTAGGCGAAAGGAAAACGAACGACTACAGGATACCTTTAGGAAGATCGAAGCTGAGCAGAGGCAGCATAGGGCTGAACTAAGACACATACTAAACAAATTTTCCTCTAGTATTGAGGCAGTCTCTAAGGAAGTTGGGAACGACAAAGACGTTAACAAACTAACCTGTGATGAGCTAGTGGACGACCTTCCTGTTGAAGCTTTGATAACCCTAGTGCGCAAGGAGTTAGTAAACGTCCCTGAACTAATTAATGACCATTTTTATGACGATCAACCTGCCCCGCTAGTTACTAGTCCCCTGAAGGAAGACAAGGTTCCTAAAAAGGATGTCCCTGATTGGCAAGGATGGTTCCTGGAGCTAAGCCCGGAAGTGAAAATGAACAAGAAGATTTTCCTCCAACTCTTGGCAAAGAAACTAAAGTTAAGTCGGAATGGTGCCAAGCGAGAAATGAAGAAATTGTTTAGTTGGAACGGGATGCGGTTTATTTTAAAGAAAACCTAATTAAAGAAAAAATGGTGATTACTGAATTAGCTTATAACTGAACATCACCTTTACAGGAAATAATCAAGCAACACATTCTTGTTTAACTAAATGTGTGTAACCTTGATATGTTGTATTTGTTTGTTAATTCTTTAAAAACTGTTGTGTTGAATTGAAAATATATATATATATATATATATATATATATATATATATATATAATATAAAAAAGAAAGCCGTTTAAAAAGTTGTGATCAAATATTATCGTTTGAGAATTGTATGATATGTTGATTTAACAGTTTAAAATTTGAATATAAAATTGTATTTAAGACATGTACTTAATTGAAATCTAACCATATAATTTCTAGTGTTGTGTTATAAATGTTGATAAAGCATTAATATTTGGGAAACAATATGATTATTAGTTGTACTGAACTAATCATTTAATTTGAAATAATAAACGCAATTGGTGTATATATAAAAAAATGTATAAGAAAGGCAAAGAGTTTAGAGAAAGAAAAATTTGTTTCACTTTCGTTTCTCAAATTTTCCTTTAAACTACAGAGGGGGGAACCTGTTACGACCTTACTTATTTTGTAACTTTGCAATGCCGTGTTAAAAAGAAAAATTGATATAGTGTTACCTCAAGTCATTGTTAATGTCCGTGATACTACATGTTGTGACGCAAATATGAACGCGCCAATCAAGGCGTTGTTGAACTAATGTATTCACCTTTCTGTAACTATCAAATGAAGACAGCTCGCTTAAGACAACGAGCATTTATTATGATGTAAATATAGATTTGCCAATCAAAGATTATCCATGTTTGATGAACTAACCTAATTGTAATTAAATAATGGCGGAACATTTAAATTTGTATATTTCCAAAATGTAAGATTTTATCAACGTTAAAGAAATAATTGTTAACTCAAATGAATATGTAAACTTTCTTTGTAAATTATTAATTGCCAAACTATGTATTTTTCAAATATCTTTCTGTTGTAATTTAGAGTATTGTAATAAGAAATTACCTAAAGACAGGTGTTCGAGGCTGGAACTTTGGGTATAAATACGAAGGAATTTGGTCCGTAAAGAGGTCTGTTCTGGTGTCAGTCTAGGTAGAAGTGAATAGGTGCAAGCCGCTCTTCTTTAAAGACCTAGACTGGCCAAATAGGAACGGTCTAATCTAGGAAGAAGTGAATAGGTGTATGCCGCTCTTCTGTAAAACCTAGGTTAGCCGAATGGGATATAAGTTCCAATTTAGGAAGAAGTGAATAGGTGCAAGCCGCTCTTCTGTAAAAACCTAAATTGGCAATCTCGGGTGATAACTCCAAGTCTAGGAAGAAGTGAATAGGTGTATGCCGCTCTTCTGTAAAACCTAGGTTTGGGCCACCCTAGTTTGACATTTCTAGAAAGTTCGAAATTATCTATTAACCATTAATCTCCAAGTTCCAGTTGCGAGTTACCTAACCACTGGCTGTAAACACTCAAGCAGTAAATAAACTTTTCATTAAAAACTTCACGACGTTGGTTGGATTTGTTCTGCACCTACCCTGAAGATAGGTTTCAGTGTAGACCCTTAGAGACTCCATGCTCCCGACTATAGGAGTAAAGGGTGAGGAAAGTTGCTAGGAACGTAACATGTCCCTTCATCAATTTAATTATATCAGCACTCATCCTCATCTTCGCGATTAGCCAAAGGAAGTAAAAAAGCGAGGTAAAGTAAAGCATGCCAATCTTAACGCTAATTACGACGATTAGAGTGAATGACGAAGTGACTCTTAAAGTATAACCCCTCTGAAGGACGGGACTCGAACAAGGGACCTTCATTTATGAGTGTACAACCGAAATAGTTCCTTGTAGGGAACCTTATCTAGGAACTCCTTTGCTATGATGTAGAACAGTTGGCCGAACGTGTCGTCAATCGTGGTCGCCATCTGAGACAGAACTGCTTTGCTGTTGTCCGTCAGGATTATGTTCATATCGTCGCCTGAGATGAATCCTGAAATGTAAATAATTAAGGATAATAGCGTGAATCACTGAAGATTGTCCTTGTAGTCGCACTTAAACATTCGTATGATGGAACATTATGTTATTGATCACATCACAAAATTTTACCAGTGACGTACACTGAGGAGTAGCTAGTCTAGCAGAGATAGATCAATCAATCTCACAGCTCTAATTATTTTCAAATCACAGTTCTTATTGTCTTGTTAAAGCCATAGTTCATATGCAACACTTTTTTTCTCTCGCACTTCTCGTCACTCGGTGCGATCCGTGGGCAAAGCTGGGCTAGCTCGCTTTTCCTCATCCTCAACAGTTCCAGAAAGAAACGGCCGTCCGAAGGAAAAGGGAAGATTTCTGCCTCTACCTCCCTTGCCCCCCGCAGCAATGGTTGAAAGTCCGTGCTTTCAGGTCCCCCAAGGGGATTGGTTTCCCTTCGATTTTATTGTAAATCCTCTAAAGAACTACAGGGATAATTGTCTGCAGTACATGTACTTATGTTCTCTGTATTTACACACAACTTTTTACACTTTGTACAATATGGTAGTATATTATATTCGATGATGTCATAGCGTGGGAAAAACCTCATTATTTTCCCACGGTGTAAGCAAAAATTGCTGACTAAGTGTGATAAAGCTACTAGTTAACTACTATCTTGCATACATAACTTGGACAGTAAGTTCTCATTCCATAGCAATTTAATAGCAATTATATACTAACGACGATAATTCTTTACGAACTTACAGTAAGTGCGGTTACCTGTAATAAGGTGTATGGGCGTATGGCCCTATGTTCTTCGAGGAGGACACTTTTGGAGGAATAACGGACGTGTTCTTCGTAACCATGGGGATTTTCCAAAGCCCAGATCCTCACATTTTGTTTGTTTTCCCCGAAAGATGGACAACAGACTCAATGAACCCATCTCTTTATATAAGATTTTGCATAGCAAGGCAGAACCCAAGTCTCTTATCCTTGTCGGTAGGTTTAAGCGCCTGCAACAATTTCAATCGGTAAGGGTAAACTTTCAAATGTTTTCGCAGAATCTTCCACACTGTTGTCTGCTTCAAGTTCAATTCTCTGCTTGGACGAAACGTTGATTTTTTGGAGATTCTGACGAAAGTCGCACGCACACGATCGACTGTTTCATCACTAACTCCTTGGCCGGCCTGTTGATTTCCTCTTGCAGATACACCCACTTTCTTTAAATTGTCTGTACCACTTTCGAATTGAGTGCCCGCTTGGTGTGAAAAGTAAAGGTACTTTATGCAGAACGGTAGAGATTGGATTTTATTTTTATCAACATTATTTACATATTTTCCAATGTCATATAAAATTTGAAACGTTCTTCAGGTGAAAGCAACGTTCTGAACGAATAAGAGAGGAATATTCACTCAGAAAACTAAATATTATACTCTTACAATTCACTTTGTTAAATGTTGTAAATGGACTATACTTGACTAATCCTGTGACGTCACGGAAGCTGGTGTGAGGCCCGTACATAAGTATAAGTATCTCGAAGGCCCGGTTCGTATCCCGGTCTAGGGTGATACGCCTTGTTTATTTTGGCCATATGTAATAGTTTATTTGTTTTCTGTTAATTTCACAGACATCTGTTTGATATATTTGTTAGTTTCAATACTGTTGTTTGTGTTGATTTAAATTTGTAATTTTTGCTATATATTTGTTACACCCAATATCGGAAGCGGAAGTCATTTCCGGTTTATAAACATTTGTAGAACTGTCTAATCTTTTATTGATTCGGTTGCCGGAACAACATTGCGTGAAAATGAAAAAGTAAGTTGAGTTGCGTTGAGATGATGTTAATTTTGTGAAAAACACTGTTATAAAGGAAAAGCCGCAGCTTAATTGAAAGGTGATTGTGTTTGTGAATATTGTTGTTATTTTGCAGTTAATGTTTAATGGTACACACAGAACTCAAAGTGTGTCAATTGACACACAAAAGTGCATCATTTTTTTGACTCCAATGACACATTAAAAATGCATCAAACTGAATTATCCACCTAAATGCATCAAAATAAATGTGTCAAATGATTCACTAAAATGCATCAAACTGAAAGATGCACCTAAATGCATCAAAATAAATGTGTCAAATGACACATTAAAGTGGATATTTCGTTTGATGCACCAAAACGTGTCGTTGGAGTCAAAAAATTTGATGCACTTTTAGTGTGTAGAGTGACACGTTCAAATGCGTCTTTTTTTTCCCTTTGCGTACTCAAGGGAGTTGCATACCTGCAAGGGAAAAGTTCCAATACATTTCTCCACTGTAAAAAATATTGCATTTTACAAATACTTTCTTGAAGCACTTCACATTTAATGTGCTTCAGAAGTGCTGAAATTGCTGAAAAAGTGATAGAAATGAGTATTGTCAATATTAAATATTCTGCAAGTGTGTAAAGTGCATTCTAGAAATTATTAATTATTTTTGATCATTTATAGTACATTTCACACATTTGGAACATGCTGAAAACACTTCTTAGCACACAATGAACAAATTCCTTATTACTGGAAATTTTTAGATGGAGGGATGCTTAGTGTAAATTTTGCTAGTGCAAGGGAATTAGTGTGTTAAGCTACACTTAACTAAATATTATGATTTTCTTGTTCACATTTCTGCACATATAAACACACTGTGGCATGGCCTTGTGAGTTCATGGTTGTATGTGCAAATATTGAATTGAATACATAAAAATAACACTTTCAAACATACTGAAAATAACTTTTGCACAAAATGAGAGATTGTAATCATTTTTAGGCTGAGAAAAAGAAGTAAATTGATTTTCCTTTCCATTTAACCTACATGTTTATGTCTTACCGTCCACATGCAGATTAACAATCACAGAAAAATCAAAAAAGCAAAAAATTTTCAATTATGAACAAGAATTAAGTGACGTAGGAGTAAAATGCATCGTCATTAAACAGAAAAAAAATCAACACCCTGTAACATAAAATTAATATATAACATAAAAAATCTATGAATACCATTTTCAATCACACCAATGTTAGTGAACAATAAAAGAACTTAGGTGTTATTCATACTAACAAATGATAGCCTACAGATGATCTTGAGACAGAACATTTATTGTTTGACACAGATACACTGATGCTTAATGCACATTCTGTTTTAAATCCTTGCACATAAGATAGATGACTTGGGGCGACAGTACTCGACTACTGCCATATATGTACCACAGTTTTCTGAGTAGTCTAATTCAAAAACATAGTACATGCCAACAAGTGCACAGATAAATGTTTGTAAAGTGGCACATTGCACTTTCTAGCATCCAGCTAGCATGACAACTTTCCTTCCACTAATAGTGCCAGATAAGGTGCATCATTCTCAAAATCTTCTGTTAGCAAAAGGTGATGCTTCCTGAAAATAAATGAATGAAGCACTCATAAATATGGTATTTTCCTTGAATTTTATTACAAAACATCATACGTCAATTGGCACTGGGAAAACATTACCACATGTAAGTGGTGTAAATATAATAGCAATAATAATTTTGTAAAACTCTAAAGGAGACAGATTCTGTTATATGCTTATAGGCCAAAATGAAGTGACATAATACTTTACACAATGCACACAGGTTAAACATAAACTTTCTTATTGATAACCTGTTCAAATCAATTTCCAAATCCAACGAGTTACGAAGAAGATTAGCAATTGAAAAGCACAAACAGGAAACAAATAGAGAACATTCAATTCAGTTAATGTACATTACTTTTCTGTTCATAAACGTTTATCCTCATCAATATATAAAAATATGATTTGATAAATGGAAGACAGCAATTTTTTCTGTTGTATATGAATGTGAAACAGTGGGTACTTTATCACAGAGAAACATGATTTGGAGCTTTAAAAATAAAATAATTATGGACATATGTGGACTAATACAGATGAGATCAAGCAGAACTGAAAATATTATATAGTTTTAATGGTGTAATTTGTGTATGATTTACAATCGGAAACCCTTTATAATTCATCCATCTCTTCCCTCCACCATTCCATCCTTTTCCTTCCCACCACCTCTCTTTCTCCCACATAACAAGCATAAGAGATTAGAGAGGGAGAGGAGAGAGAGATGATCCTCTCTCAAATACACATATTTCTCTCTCCTCTCTTGCAATCTCTCTCTCTCTCTCTCTCTCTCTCTCTCTCTCTCTCTTGGAGAGACTGAAAAAGGAAAGACATGCAGTGAGAGAAAAAGGGAGAGGGGAGAGAGACATGACAAGCACATATATTTATTTCTCTCTCCTTCTAAAAGAGAGACTCTCATATATACCATGCAGAAAATGGCATTTGTGTAATCCTTGTTATTCAAGCAATAAAAATAAATCTAGTAATTAATATTATATCAAAATCAGAAATTAACCAAAAATAATAAATATAGTTTCAACTGTCATAATTTAATATTCAAGTAATAGATAGTAAGATAAATACATCCCCAACTCGATTCAAATGACAGAAATGGACTGAGAGATATAGGGGGAAGAGCGAAGGAAAGAAATAAGAGAGTGAAGGAGTCTCTCTCTCTGACAAAGAGTGAGAGGGGAAATAGAGAAAGAAGGTGGAAAGAAAGAAAACTGAGAAAAATAAGAAAGAATGACAGAAAAATAAAAACAAATTAAGGGAGAAAGAGATTCCTCTCCTGCTGTACCGCTTTCCATGACATAATGGCATTGTAATAATTAAATTTCCAAGCCTTTCATGGGTAGCTTTATGTGCTTAAAACTATGTATGCTAATGAAAAAAGATTAAAAGCCATTCATTGCTTATCTCAAGCAATTAAGAAAATGAAACAGAAAATACATGACAATCTTGTGTTAACCATTATGTATATATAGTTACTTAAAATTATTTATCAGTTGCATTAAAATAATATTTTCAGCGATGTGTCCTGAATTTTCCACATGTGGGTGTAAGTTTGTATTTATGGGTGGTAGGGTAAATTTAGAGCCAAAATGACCTTATGTCATTAGCAGATAGAATGCAAAATTAAACATGAAATTGACATAAGGTTCTTATTTATAATGCCTATAAGTATAGAAATCATTTTCCACAAAAGAACTCTACCACTGAAACAAACATAACATCAACTCTTTGAATTTTGTATACAACATGAAACTCATGTCCAATAATAATTTACACACACATTGAGAGAGATAGAGAGGGGGGAGGGGAGGGAGAGAAAGAAAAGCAACAAACATTAACAGTTTAGCATATTGAATTAACCCCAGTCTCATATAAAAAGCTAGGTATCAAAGGTAATAAGGGGCTTAAGAGCTGATCATTGTGTCATCCAATGAGAAGCTGTTTGGATTATGAGTGATTTTATCAGGATTTTAGAAGGGGGGTACATATACTTATTTTTATTATTAAGCCCTCAATTTGTCATCTTTCCTGTCTTTCATGTTCTCTTTTTTTAGAAATACTTGGCCAAAGAAGTGGTTATGATCCCCAACAAACCCCCTTGGGCACGCCACTGGATGTTATGTGAAGCAGTTTATTTAATGAGCCTAAAATCTATCAAATGAAAAAAATATTCTGAAGATATTTTTAATTAATTCAACATGGAAAAATTATATTTACATGTGTTAACTTGAAACTCGTAATTTGAAACATGAGCAACACTTGCACCATGGTAAATTTTCTGTGGAAATTGAGATTTTCTTAGAACATATTCATGTTATGGATAACAATATGTAACATACACTAACCTTTTGCTTGCATTGTTGGTGGGTATCAGAGAATCCCTCTTCAGTCGGTTCATTTGCTTCATTCCTCTGCAAAAGAGCTTCTGAATATTTCTTTATTGTCTTCATGAAGGGAACAACAAGTACCTTAAAAATAAACAAAAAAAACTTTGCATAAAACATCTACTTGGGATAAGGAGAAAAACGAAACTTACTGATATCAAAACAAAATACTAGTTGAGTATAATTTAAATGGTACAGTTAACGTTAATGAATAACAGACAAGTAGATCATTCAAAAATAAATTTTTTGCACAAGCTAGAACGATCATTTCATTCCTAATTAATAAGACGAGTGAAATATCATTTTTTTATTGTTTGAAATATGTTAGTTCGACATTATCCATTGTGTAGTTCTTGAAACTACACATATTAAAGCACTAGACAATTGATAATATCCAATTTACATTGCATGCTAAAGTAGAAGCCAGTAGCGTGCCCAGGGGGGAGTTGGTTGGTGGGGGTCATAACCCCCTTCGCCCCAGTACTCTTAAAAAAAGAACGTCAGATGCACAAAAAGATGGCAAAATGAGGACTGACTACTAAAAAAAATCACAGGTAGAACTATTGTCTCCAACATTCAGGGATATTAAAATAATATTTCTGAACTTCCGTAAATAAGATTAAGATATTCTAGAGTTTTACTGTATGTACGCCTTCTCAATTTTCATAAAAGAAAAAACAAAAATCCAGCTTATGTAAATTCGATGTGGTTGGTGATTGGTGTAGGCGACAATCGGAACCCGCAGATTGCTTTTCGACATCTTTCTCTGTCTTTCACTCGTTTCCCTATTTATGTTCTCCCCTCTCTCTTCCATGTCTTTCACTTCCCTTCGGCCTCTCCCTCTCTTCCCCAGATTTGCACCCCCCCCCCACATCTTCAGCGTATGTCTGTGTATCGCTTATTTACTTCGCTTTATCTTTCTCTTCTCTCTACTTCACTCTCTGTCCGATTTTTTCAATCTTCTCTCTTATATGTGTGATGGCATGTAAACAAGTTAGACACATTGACATCATGTTCCATGTCATCATAAGAAAGAAGCACGTTAAGGGAGATAAAAGAGATGGAAGAAGCGGCAGAGAATTTGAGAAAGGAAGAGAATTAAAAAGCAGACGGAGTGAAGGAAAGAAGATAATCACAAGTGAGAGACAGATAAAGAAAAAAAGAAGTGAGGTGCGCGCACGCACGCACACACACACGTTTGAGAGAGACAGGAGGGGAAGATAATTTTTTTTCTTTTAATCACTTTATGTGCAGATAGCCTGATCGGAACTGGGCCTACAATTTAAGTTTGGATCCGAACCAACGTGCAATGCGTCTCCACTGGGTATCGAGCTCGAGATCCCTTGATTACAATGCGACGACGTTACCACTACGCCATCGGGAGGCCGAAAGAAAGAGAGAAAAGAGGCGAAACACATAAGCCAGGCAGAGAGAGGGGAGAGAGAACATGAAAGATCGAGAAAGAAATAGAGAAGCGAGAGGTAAATGAAATAAATAGGGAAGTGAAGGAGAGATAAGAATAGAGAAACGAACGAGATAGAGAAAGAAGAGAAGGAGAGAATAAAAGACAGAGATAGATAAAAAGAAGAAAAAGAGCAAACAAAAGTAGAAAACAGAGAAAGAAATAGAAAACAGAGAGAAAGAAATAAGAGGAGCGAGGGAGAAGGAAATATATAGAAGCAAGGCAGCCAGAAAGAGACAGAAGGAAGAAGAATAGTAAAAGATTAAGAGAAAGAATAATGAAGAGGCAGACCGAAAATGTGAGGAGAAATATAGAAAAAGAAATGTTCGAGACGAGAGGAAGTAAATAGGAAGCACAGAGAAGATTCTGTGTAGGACGCAAGAGGTTCGAAAAAGAGAAAATCAATTCGGAACCAAATTTTCTATGCATGTATTCGCTTCACGACACTGGGTTTGTCCTCAATTGCAAAAATAATAAATTATGAAATAGGCAGATAAAAGCAAAGAAACATTCAATTCACACCTAACACGTGAAACTATTGTGCTATGTTAAATATTGGGTCCTGAAGCTGATCTTCCATTTTAATTCAATCGTTGGGACTGAACACGTGTTTAATTTTTACTCGACCATTTGGAATTAAGTACTGAAATCAGAACTTCAACGGAAAAAGCAAAACGGAAAATTATAAATAAGCTGGATAGATACTTACTTCTCCTTACTCCGAAAATCTGTAGATCTTCTCTCCTTGTGCAATCTGCAAACAACTGCAAAACACACGAACACCAACAAACCACGTTATCACCACCCGTTCACAAGAAGCCAACCAGGGAAACTGAATGGAATGCACGCTTCTGGTCACAGACTCTTCTGGTGGTGAAAGCGCATAGCGTCAGCGAGCACCCCTCAGTGATGAGTCAGTCACCCAGGAGTTGTTTAGAAAGAATTTTTCGTTTCGGGCAAGTTGAAGGTGGGGGGGGGGGGGTAGGAGGATTTGAAATACCATTAAATTTAGAGCCAAAGTAACCATAAGTTGGGACTATGTGAAAAATGTTAGGTGGATGTTACTAACATCAAGTAAGGGTGTAGTGAATACTCCAAAAATCTTTTGTCTTTATTTGATTTTTGTTATTAACGTCCCTTTTCTTACACTGTAGGCTAATCCGACGATGAAGCTAAGTGATGATATCATAAAATTGATGAAGAGACACGCACAAAAAGAATCCCCAGCCCGGGATTCGAATTCGAGACCCCTGACATCGTAGCGCGTCGTGATAACACTCCGCCGCGGAGCAGATTAAGGGATCTTTCATATCTGTATATCGTAAAAAAGGACAAAAAAGCCAAAGAACTGTTCATGAACAAAGTGATATACTTAGATGCTTATGGAAACAAGCAAAGCGAATCTAGTTTCTACCTAAATAGCGTACACAAGTCTGAACTTGTTAACAACGCCAAAGTATTTTCAATATAATTTCAATTTTATGTTTTGTAAAATAATGATAATAACAAGCACCTTTTTTTTGACACCTTTTTATTTATGAACATGCCAAAATATTTTTAGTATTTTTTATGATGAACACAAGAACAAACCAACTTGAAGAGTAACGGAACTTTCCTACCAGAAAGAAAGCACTGATTAACAATAATAAAACGGAAATTTTAAGTTTCTGTGACTGGAGGGAAAGATGTGATCCCTCCTCAAAGAGTTCAAATTACTTACTGTGCAGAAACAATGCATCAAAAGAACATTATTAGTGGCTTGAACATGCAAGTGTGGCACCAATTTTGATATTTCAATTAGCTATAGGAAATATAATTAATTACTTTAAAATAAATGTACTTTTGTTCTTGATACTTTATATTTTTTACTTCGATCAATTTATGAGCTTATAAATTAAGAATTCCTTTCATATTAACGTAATATCAAAATTTATTTTCTGTATAAGTTGAGTAAAATCACCGAACAATTGCTTCGTAAGAATTATGCATGCAAGTGTATAAATTGAGAAATATGCATTTCGATGCATAAAATCCCATCGGATGTGCAATTAACACACTAAGATGCATCAAAAGACACACTCCACAGTCGATATTCGATTTGATGCAGTAAAAGTGCATCAAATCCGAAGACAATTTCGAATAATCCAAGATTACACGTTTAGGTGTGTCATTTGATGCACTAAAAGTGCATCAAATTCGCTTTGATGCATTTCGAGTTCTCTGTGTAAAATGTGTTATTAAACTTGTAAATGACAAGAAGCTATTTCTTTTTCAAATCGTTACGTCCTGAGAATGCTCATTGTAGCATAACATTAAGGAGAGTCTCATAACTCCGCCGCACAAGGAGATTGGGTAGTTACCGTGACGTAGTGATCGAGTGGCGAACAACAGAAAGGAACGTCACAAGGGGTCCCGTATACCGGGTGTTCTTTCTCATCGAGACAGGGAAGATCTGATGTGGTAGCTTGGAATCTCGGCACGTGGATAAGATGGATAAAGTACTACAGTTATTATAATTATTAAATAATAATATCAATGTATTATTATTATTATTTCAAAGAAGGGCAGTGTAACTCAGGGGCGAACGGCTACAACAAGCTGGACACTAAAGGCTATCGACCAGTGCCCGCCACTCTCTTATCATCATCTCCAACACAACCACGGCCTGGCCGTCACCTACACGAGGGAGCCTAGGAGAACCTGGCTGCTGGGTGAGCGTGCTTCCTTCCCCTACCTACTACGCTGAAGATGAAGTACAGACACGAGTGTAGAAACCATTATTTGATCTACTCTTCTATCCCAAGCGAAGGGTTCCGTACCTAGCTCAATCTCAAGTCACATAAGCCCCCTCCCCCCTTACCGCCCTTCAAATACCACCGTCTTTGTTAATAATCAACTTTGAACAATTAACACTTGGAAGATGTTCTCACTATTAAATGTATATATCAGACACTTCATCTTCGAAATGAGGCTTGTCCATCCTTCTAGCATTAGTTCCTCGGGTATACCTACAGTAGAGAAAACGAACGAGAAAAAAGGGCCTAACCCGGAAATAATTGCAAAACAAATGTTATTTGTGCCAGATTGTGCGGAATGGTATAGTGAATAATATATTAAAAATCCGACATCCAAATGTTTGGGGGAAATCCGCCATCTTGGAAAATGGCCGCAAAAATTCAACTTTAAAATTTAAAAATAATAATATCTCGAAAGCGGTGCATTGTACACAAAAAGTGAAGATAACAAAAATGAAAGAACAGAAAATTTGTTAAAATATGTTTTTTGTTTGATAGAGCTACCATAAATTTTAATTGAATTAGAAAGATTCAAATATTTTCCTTAATTTTTTGAATTCGCGTAAAAGTTGGTCTCTGACACAAGAAACAGCAAATATGTAAGAAACTATGTCCTTTACGTACTATAATCACAGAACCAAATTCATAGCTTATGGTTTCGTCTAGAGATTGGTTTTTGTTTCGTGCTTTGAGAGTCAGGGGTTGAGGAGATATGTAGTTTAATGCAGAGTCATGTGTTTCCCTAAATTTACGTGTTCCATTTCCTATGATATTGGTTGATTGTTTGATTGAGTTGATATTCTTTACTTAACTTTTGTGCCACTTTTGGCTAATTTGCGAACATGAGAATGAGTGATGACATGATGAAATTGCTGAATGGACACTCACAAGCATCTATGGCCAGGTCGGGATTCGAATCAGAGACCCCTGGCGTCGTAGTGAGATTATGATATTGGCAGGGACGTCGTTACGGGAGGCCCGGAGGGCTCTGGCACCGGCAGTTGTAACTCTGGCCCCCGCAAACAAAATTTTGATCTCTTAAAAATTATCCTAAATTAATACTACGTATTATATTCTGGTAAATTTGTAGCAGAGTTGGAAACACTGAGCGGGAACAAACCTACTATTCTGAAGAAAGCAAATGTAGGACAACAAAATTCCACCCTTTCGTTGTTTAGCAGTTTATAACCAAAAGCATAAAATGCTTTACCCTTGCCCTACCCTAAGTTCCTGAAAACCTTTTGCCTTTTGTTGCAAATGACCCTTCCCTTACAGATGGAATCAAAGACTCCGCGAGTCCGAGCGGCCAACAGTAGGGGGTCGAGCGACATATGGAGAGAGTTCTCCAGTACTGACATTGTTTTTAGATTTAAAATTTCTCCTTGCTTCAGCTTCAGAGCTACAGATTAGCTTTGTGTTCTTGCTTGCGAGCAAGGTCTGCTATCGGGTTGCTACGGTCACTGTGTATTTGTTCGTGTGTGGGAAGAGTTCTAGCGTTGTTGTGCATTTCCATTTTGAATGGATAAATTTATCAAAACTGGATATTTTAAAACTATCTCAAAACATGTGGAACATAACGACAATGAAGATGATGTTGATCCAAGTTCTGACGTTCCAAAGTTAGACAATACATGTAGGCTACTAATGTCAAAACAATTTCTGATCTTGGGGTAGATAATCCTAGGCAACCACTTTTGCAAAACTATCCAAATACTACGTTCGGAAAGCGAAAGCGATCATTTCAAAAACAATGGTTTGCATCTGCGCCGTGACTAGTGGAACTTGACGCATGCTTTTGTTTTTCATGCCGTAAATTTGGCACAGACTCAGGATATGTAGAACCAAGTTTCAGGAAAATAGGGATGCGCAACTGGAAGAAAGCATGTGAAAAAATTAAGGAACACGGAGGAACGTCCTATCATCTAATGTTAAAATGCATGGAAGTGTGGGCGATTTACAAAGTGAGTACCAATCAGTTTTGTAAAACAATTATATGTGTGTGTGTGTTCGTAGTTTAACTTAAATAATGAAATGTGTATATGTCTGTATCGAGTGTTCAAATTAAGAAAAATGCTGAGGAGAAAATTTCACAGCTTCCCTTTTCAAATTTTGAGATTTGTACCTGATAGAAAGCCAAGTGCGTTGGGTAGAAATTTCTCTAGGGGAGGGGTCTCAAGAATCCCGTACCTAAAACATACGGACTGATAGTTCAAAGTAAATAACACAAATTTTCCAATTAATGTACAAGAGTTCAGTTTTCACTGATCTAGTCTCAATGGACTTTTATTTAATATCAGAATTATTTTTCTTAGAGGAAGGCAAATTAATCAGGAAATATTTTCTCATCAAATACATATTGTAATTTGCAAACCAACAACAGTATTAATTTTAATGTAAAATTCAGTACAGAAACTGACAATTTATACGCTGATATTAATGTAATATTTTCTTGAAGTTGAAAGAAATGATTACGTCAAATTCTTAGCAATAGCAAAATATGATCGAGAATATTTAAGAGGGAAAATGATTTACCTGGTCAGGAGTTAAATTAAAAACTTCTACCCCCATTTCAATTCGAACACTGGATGTACTTTGATTTTCGTTTCCTGATTTTACATTACTAAAACTACACTTCTGGCTAATGTCAAAGATATGCAACGGTCATACAAGAAATTAATGAATGCACAGTAACAAAAGACCCGCCTGCCTCTCCAGGCGAGGACATCGCGTAGTGGTAATTCCGTCACCATATAATTAAGAAGTCCTGGCCTGGGTTCGATATCTAGTGGTTCGGATCCAACTTTAAACTGTACGTCCAGTCCCGATTGACCTATCTGTGCATCAAGAGGACTTGATACAAAAACTCACGGAACTTAGATCATATTGGGACAAAATCGTAATCCGGTAGCTAACATGCTGAGCCACTGAGGCGGCTAGAATTCAATAGGTTTTCATTTTGGCTATTTTACCTTTTTGCCTACCTCGTAGGTTAATTTTTACAAGTCGATGTGCATGGATGAATGATGGAAGGATGGAAAGGTGATGGGAGCATAGACAAACAGAATGAGTCACCAATGGCTGGTGGGGGTTTGAACATGGGATCTCTGATTTCCTAGCCCTTTACGCTTATTACTCCTCCACGAACACTGGAATAAATTAAATAAGTAATGCCATTGTGTAAATTGAAGTTGGGGAGAGTGGAAGCCTACCTAAAGCCTGACAAGTTAAGTCCCGATATGCGCAGATCGCTGCGGAGCACTTCCTATTACGTCATCCTCCCCACCACTTTTCTACTCACTGGTCTGGTGTTGAGAATACCAGTGGTGCCAACTCAGCAAAAATAAGCTAAAACAAATATGACGATTTTCATGGTACAGTGGCTCTCAGCGACAGACAAACCTGCAAACGAAATTGAAATTGATGCGGAGAATAGAGTGAAAGCATTGTGAACAATTAGCAAAAGGCAATTGTACTTAAAAATTCAAAGTGTACCTTATGTGAAACAGTATTCGATTGACACGAAATTTAGAAACGCGGGGCACACCATAATACGACTTCCGCCTTACCACGCAGACTTATATCCCATTGAACTTGTGTGTGTGTGGGGGGGGGGGAATCAAGGGTAAGGCAAGGGAATTCATTTCGGATTCACTGGACGCAAAGAAAGAATTGCTTGGAAAATTATTTAGTGAATATTCTGTACAGAAATGGATTAATTGTTGTGAACACGTGAAAAAATTGAAGATTCTTACTTTGAAAGAGATGGACTTATGGACGAGCGTGTAGATTAACTGATAATTAGACTTGGTGAAGCCGATTCAGACACGGACACAGATTCATCGATAGACACAGACTCGGATGAGTGGGAGAGTGAAACTGAAGAAGGAGAACTAGAAAACATTTAGAAGGTGAGCTCAGTTCTATCGTTTATACATATTTCATTTTTCTATCGTTTTATTTCATACATTTCTTATGCTGGTAAGAAATATCCCTAATATAACTTAATTAATTTAAGGTTTAAAGGGAAAATATCAAAATGTATTTAGAATTTAGCGTAATCAATAGGTAGCGTAGGTGAGGGGATACTAATTCATGCCTTTCACATTCAAATTTCGTTGAAAATTCTCAGACGATTCCTCTCCCTCCAGGTTTGCAACACTGCGAACTAAAGTCGCCGCAGACAATGGGGTGGGGAAATGTGATGCAAGGTGCGCAAACAATGGATTGCAACGTCTTGTTTTTAAACTTGTCAAGTTATAATAATGTACACTAATGCATTGTTGGCATTGCTAGCAGATATTAACGGTCTACCGATACTCACACAACGAAGAAATAATCTTTACCTATATTTGCATTGTTTTAAAATATATATATATAGCACTGACGAACAAAGGAACAAAGCTGATTTAAATCAATTCACCTTGTTGCCAGACAATGTATTCATGATCAAAAAAGCATTCAAAATGATGGTTTTTCAAACACTTGTGTATCTATGGACCTAATCTTCTTACAACTTAGCTTTGGGAAATTTTCGCACGTACTGAAATATTGGTCCATCCTTCTTCAGTGGTTTTACAATCACTTTCATTAGCCCCAGCTTGATGTCTAAGGAGCCAGCCCCACTTGGCGGAGTGGTTAGCACATCGCGCTACGAATCCCGGCCTGGATGTTTGTGAGTGTCCATTCATCAATTTCATCATATCATCACTCATTCTCATCTTCGCAATTTTTCCAAAAGTGACACAAAAAGCGAAGTAAAATAAAGCAAATCAATCAATAAATTGATGTCTAATGGTAGTAACAAAACTTCACTGGGACCGACTAGTGGTTTAAAAACAACCAGTGTTGTAGTCCCAAAATTTTCAGAGAGTATACGCTAAGTTTCGTGAAATATTAAAGAGACACCATGCTTCCATTAACTTTGGATTGTGTCTCATTAACACATTGACTGCCGTGTGTATGATATGTCATACACATGGCTTCTTGCTTCTGGGCCACGTGTATGCTACTCCATACACAAACAAGAACCTGATTCTTGGCCGCGTGTATGGAAACGCATACACAGTTCAAGCAAAACTATATGACTGTTAAATAGCCGTGGCGTACAGCTAAGATGGGGCAGTAATAATTTTAATTTCTGTAATGTCTTACAAGAGTAAAAAAATCTTCAAAACTTTATGTACGCTTACGTATTCTTTTCACTAGTACAAATGTATTGACAACTAAAAAAGAAGGGTAAATGTGCAAATACATTTTTTTTCTGGTTGGAATTCACAGCAAACGATTATACATTATGGAATACATTGCTAGTTCATCATAATTCTTACAAAACGATTCGTTGTATAATATTTTTTTGTAAACTTATGTTCCTTGTAGATGTATAGTTAGATATAAGGATGACATATTTTCTACCGAACACTTTGGAAGTTCAATGATTTTTGTTGAAACACTCCCGGCACACAAAAGGATTTTTGGGACATTTGTCAAATACTGTCTTCACCCACCTGGCAAACTTCCTCCCTGTCGAGTCAGAATTTCCACTTCTGCCATAGATTTTGTAGCAATGTCCACAGCGTCCTTGCTTCTTTCTTCCATTATCCCCTACTTTGTTTATCAAGTGATGAGTTTGAGTTTTTCTGCCTTGTTGCACAGGTAAAGTGAGTTTGCTGTCCAAGAGGTAATTGTTCAGAAAGAATATTTAGGATTACAAGTTTCCTGAATTCATTTATGTTACTGGACTGGATGCAGTCATTGTAGAGTCTTTCGCAGGGCATTCCCATATGAAGCGAATTGATCACTTACGTCAATGAAGGACTTGCTAGTAATGTAATCAATAATTGCGGTAGGCTTTCTAATTTCTGAACCACGTCTTTCTGTTACAGTTACCTCTTCAGCAGAGTGATCTGTAGATAGGACTAACACATCTCTCTTATCTTTCCACTTCAGAATAGTCACACCTTCCTGAGTTTCCATTCCTACAATATCACCTTTCCTCAATTTATCTTGAACAACATCTGCTGGCAAATATTTACAGTTAGACCTAATTGTACCGATCAGATGGGTATTATTGTCAATGGCAAGGTAAGCAAGAGGAACGCTGGTATAATAATTATCTGTGTAAAGATGCCGGCCTTCACCGAGAAGATCTCTTACAAGCTGTAACACAACAGTTTCAGGAACTGACATGTTACCGGCCGTTTATATTTCCAATAATGTTCCATGTATAACCCCTGCTGGCACATAACTTGAAAACTTTCACTCCGTATTTATTCTTTTTGGAAGGGATGGACTGCCGAAATGAAAGTCTTTCCCGCCACGGTATCATACTTTCGTCGACACAATTTTTTTCCCCTGGTGTGTATATTTCTTGGAATTGTGAAATGAGTTTGTTGGTGATGTTCGTAATTTTATGTAATCAATCATTAGGGACAGCACGTGAATTGTCTGCAAAATGCCACATTCGTAGAAGCAGTTCAAATCTGTTTCTACTCATTATACTTCGGGGAAGAGGAAAATCAAACAAAGCACTAGTGCTCCAGTAGTCTGATAATTTTGGTACTTCGATCACCACAAAATTTTAAAATAGCATGATATTCATAAAGAACAAGACAAAATCTGGTAACACAAAGCGAATAATTATGTGTATGAAATCATATACACGTGGCATACAACGTCAAATTGAAAACCTACGCCGCGTGTATAGAAATGCATACACACCACAAAAACCTCAACAATGGGCTTAATTTCAATTGTATTGAGATATTATGCATACACATTTCATTCACAGTCGGTCAGTAACAAGAAAATCGGATTGGCCCAGAAGAGATACATTTTCAGTTACACGGTGGCAGTCAATGTGTTGTCAAAAAGTATCGCACTTCCAGCATAACTTTCTTCAAGTTGGTCACACTGCCTTCAGCACCCACGTGCTAAAAGGTGGTAGCCTTGTGGTTACGTGGCCGAGGTTTTATCTTAATCGCTCCATTTTTATTTCTTTTGTTACAGAGTAAAGATGGCTGCTCTGCTGGCAGTGTGAACCAAGGAAGAACAGCGATCCGTTTCTCTGGTCTGAAGGAGTGCCAGGAACAGAAATTCATCGCAGGCTTTTAGTACAACATGGAGATAATGCTCTACTGCGTAGAAGTGTGCATGAGTGGATTGAGAGGTTTGCAAATGGCTGGACAAGCGTGAAGCACGAAGCGGGAGCAGGATGCCCATCAACCTCCACCACCGACGGAAAGATTCAACAAGCTCCAGAGTTAATTCTGACGAACCGACGGGTCACAGGGCGGCAGTCGATGAGATGGCATGTTCTCTGCAAATTTGTCATTAGTGGCGTGCCCAAGGGGCTGACGGGTTGGTGGGGTTATAACACCACCCCTTTGACCCAGTATTAAAAAAATATATATGACAAGGCAGGATAAGATAGTAAAATGATGATAGACTACTAAAAAAGTATACACAACTCCCTCCCATTCAGAAAATTCTAGGCACGCTATTGTTAATCATGGTTATTCGTGCTAAATCATGCACGACAAGCTTCAGAGCACTGATCTCTGTTTTCCCTTGGTGCAAGAGAGAGAGACAAATGGAGCGCTTAAGATCAAACATCGGCCACGTAACCACAAGAGTACCACCTTTTCGCAGGCGGACGCTAAATACACATTTCCATTTGATGCATCAAGTTTCACAAAATTATATTTTCTATGCATGTGTCTTGCTCTTGCTTTAACAGTATTACTCCAAACCCAATCAATTTCTGATTTACTGTCGGTTTTGACAGTTGCAGGTCTGCTTATAATGTTTTCAACACCTAACTCTGATAATAAAATTATGATCCATTTTAAATCACACAGACCTTCACATAATGCAACCAATTCTGCTTCACATGTTGACAATGCAACCAAATTCTGTAATTTGCTTTTCCAACTAAAAAACTGAATGTTCAATCTATACAATGTAACCAGTACGTGATTTGCTTCTGTTGTAGTACTCAAACTTGCATCTGTACACAACTCAAGTTTGCCACCTTCGTCTGAAAATGTAATACATAATTGCATGTACCTTTCAAATACCTGTATACTCTTTTTAGTGTTGCCAAGTGAAGTTCTCTTGGATCATTACAATACCTTGACAAATGGCTTACACTAAATGCTATATCTGGCCTTTACATAAGTGAACCTAACATTTGTAAATACTTAGTTTTGTTAACTGATTTTGATTTTGTAATGTTATCCAAGTCTTGGTGCAAATCAGCTGGTGTTTTCACAGGATTATAATCATGAAGTTCATATTTCATTCATATTTTTTTAAATATAACCCTTTTGTGATGACTGATACCCTTTTCCAGTTACAATTATGTCCATACCAAAAATGAAAATAAGCTGTTAATCTATTGAATTACGAAATACTTTTGAATTATTTTCATTACTTTATTAATACTCTCATCATTTGGTCCTACTACCAAAATATCATCAGCATACACTCTTATGCACAGAAGTTCTTGCTCTTTTAATTTATAAATACATCGGTCACTTTCTAGTCTTTTGAAACCTATTTTAGTGAGAACTTCGTTCAATTTCTCATTCCAACAGAGATCTGATTTTGGTAACCATACAAACTTCTTTGTAATTTACATTTTTTGTGCTTTTATTCCACCAAATCATCTGGTTGTTCATGTACACTTCTCTTAAAATACCACATACATATGCAGCCTTCATATCATATAGTTTCACTTTCATTTCATAATATGCTCTCACAGTTAACAATACATGTACAGATAGATTCCATCCTTATTACTGGTGCAATTGAACTTTCATAATCAAGCCCTTCTTTCTGCCCGCAAGCAATTGCCATCAATCTTGCTTTTCTTTTGTATATTGGCCCATCTACGTTTTTCTTTGTACTAAATACCCATTTGCGTTATGTAACCATCATTTTATCCTCTTTGGGAACTAATGTCCAAACACCATGTGATTCCAATGCTCCAGTAGCGGCTGCTGCCTATTCGCACGCTAGCTCGTGCATACCCAAATAAAGGTGTAATGCAATTATCTTTTTTTTTATATTCATTCATTTAACGCCATTTCTTCAAAACATTAAACGTTCCCGGGCCACATCACCTTCCATTTACTTCCTTACTTCACGACCGGATCAAGAAAGTGTGGGGCTTTACTCCCACACCCCCTATACGACTTCATGGCGTGGTGCTAAGCACAGGGGAGCACTTTACCTTTACCTTTACTTCAGCGTTTTTCTTTTCGAGTTTTTCTTGTGTCAAATGACGTTCGCATTAGCAACTTCTCAAAGTAAACTTCTCAAAGATCAGATGCGATGGCTGGAATACATTGATACAGGTGCTGGAAAAAATCATGTGTGTAAGAGTTACTTATAAAATGTCAGCGGTTTGAATTAATCCCATTCATAATGGGAAATGATGTCATATAGACGTTCTGAATTGTATTTGGAAGTTCAACGGAAATTTTAAATAATCATAATTTAATCTTGTATTTTTGTCATAGAACAGTAAATCCAATTCGTTATTCAGTGCATATGAGAATCAGTAACTTACTATATGTCCCTGATTTGAAATGATTTTTATAAAGGTGCTGGCAAGAACTAGTTGCATTTGATTAGGGTTTCGAGAATCCTCATGACAATGACTAAATTGAATAAGTACTTTAAAAGTGGTAATTAACTGAAGTGTACGATGAAATGTTTATGTGGCATTAAACTTGGGTTTCTGATGAGACATATTTATATTGAAGAATATTATACACATTATTAAAATATGGTAATTACACATTATTATTATTATTATTATCCCTTACAAACTATGGCAGTTTATCGGTATAGCGTTGTGAGATTTCGTCAGGTCGTCGAATCGTGAATTTTCTTCAGGTTACGAAAGAGTACTTGATAAGATCGATTGAAGAAATCACTGGGGTATTTCAAATTTGTAATAAAACTTATTTTTACAAATGTTCATGAAATATAACTCTGCTATCGTCTCATTATCAGTGAAAGGTGCGTCATAACTTCGTTTGCCAATACAATTAGCAGAATCGAGTGGAATTAATTGAATGGGGTATGGTGCTTCATCAAAGTTTTGGGGTATAGATTCTTGTGCTAAATTTGATTGTTCTCTTTTTATTGTCTCACTTCTTCTCATACCCAGATTTATGTTGATCTTCATTCATTTTTAAGTGTTCTTGTTTTTAGTACTTCTTTTGTTTCTTCTCTAAGAAATGTTGAATAACACTAAATGCTCAGGACGTTTTAAATCTTGGCGCTGCTTACGAGGCAGGTCACAGTTACATATTTGGACATATCACAGACTAGTGGAGACCGACCTTCAACTCGGAGGCCGAAGTCAAATGGCCATCTCTGCCGGAGAGCAGTGACCCCTATCGTGTCTGGCCAGAGAGACAAGTGTTGCTAACATGTGTTTTATCGCGCCATCTGTTGGCATTCTTGAATAATAGGCCAACGAGAAGGTGTCGTGCGATGAGCACACAAAGGAAATTTCGTACATCGAGCGCATACTTCCTGAATGACCTTTAAACAACCGTATATCAAGTGCACACATTTTTTTCTATCTTTTTGATTAAATGTCAACCTTCCCTCACACCTTTCTCCAGACTTGGTACTGGACAATGTGTAATCTAATACAAATGGTGGTTTAAAGGTGGTTTAATTCAGCAGTCAACTTTTCACAATAATATATTCTCAATCGGCAATAGCCTCGTCACATAAGGTTGGCTTTCAATCAAACTTGGTCACATACGACAGAGCTCTCAGGCAGCGAAGCAACTCGTCAGTTTCAGCATATTTGCACGTACGTCGATTTCGTCTTATCCTCCAATAAGACGTACACCGTGGGAGAAATGTTTGTTTCTTTTTCTGAACTTCCACAATCAGCATGGATTGTATAAATCTGTTGGAACTGTTTAGAACAGCCCTTGAATGTGCCGTCTAAGAAGAAAGAGTCTCTGGACTGTAATAACTTTCTGACATTGTCACTTCCAAACACCATGCATTTCTTTCCATTATCCAGAGTTACGTCGAACATAAGGGAAGCTCGCCCCGTCGGAAAGTCGGAGCATCTCCTCATTGAAAGAAATTTCGGAACTGTCGGCCGGATTTTGCGCACATTGATAAGATGTAAATTCCATTGTTCATTGACGTTTTCACTGAATCCTTGCACTTGAATTGCCGTTCCTTCACACACCGCCAGTAGATAATGTTCTCAGTTTGACGGCCAACAAGGTACCGATATCCGTCGAGCAGAAGACTGGGTTTACTCTTGTAAGTAAGTCGTGTTTACTTTCATTTGAAAAAAACTGCACAAAAACAAAGTGCTCTGAACCACGACTTTCTCACTACAAATACTTTCCAAAGAATGAACCCACTTTACAAATTTCAACTTCCTCCTTGCCCGCACTTTCATATGCTAGGGTGACTCAGTTGTGTGACCTTCACGTGAGCTATCTAACGGCTTCTCTTCTGTGTGCGCTCCAAATACCGTGCACTCGATACACACGTAATCAACATTTGAATAGATATAATAGCGGGTTAGTCAAAAAGGAGAAGATTTCAAAATCTTATTTCAAACAAACAATACACGAGAAAAACATAATCCGCACACCCTAAGGGGACCCGCAGGATTTTTCTCAGGGGGGCAGTCACAGAAACTTTTTTTATTATTATTATTATTATTATTATTATTACTGCTATTGTTTTTATTTTTGTCGTTGCTGTTATTATTATTACATTACTATTGCTGCTACTTCTACTTATGTTTTTTGAATTACATACATTTGTAATTTCCATATTCTGTATATCGATATACAATTTGCATAACTGTATACTTAGCATTAATTCATGTAGAACAAATAAGCTGTGTTTTATAGTTAGATAACCCTACTTCAAATAATAATAATAATAATAGTTGCTGTATCTTACGGTCTTTAAGTTACAGAAAACAATACTTTTTTGTTATAAAATATCTGTACAATTTCACCATTTGAATTACATTAACTCTTTCCAGAAATCTCAGGGGGCGGGCAAGCGTCCCCCTGGCCCTCCCCTGCGGGCGCCCATGCGCACATCGTTGGATACATTAAGCTTCAAAGTTTTGTAGTATGACAATTCGTTTCTTTGGTGCACTAACAATTTTTGGTGTGCTACAATTTGCCAAGTGTGAATTCATTGTATACAAGTGGAACGCAAAATTCGAACCTTCTGTCACGGTCGTCAGGTTGGCAATGCCTGCAACTTGTACGACTGCATATCCACAACACACGAAAGCCTAGAACTGTTTCAGATCTTGGAGAGTAGCAAGCATACTGTTTTTTGAGGAATGCACAGATTTTCTAGGGCTCTCGGATACGCTCGACATTTTCATCGAACGTCCCGTGAGCGACCAATGCTTTTCCCTTTGCATATGCAGCCGTCTTCGACGAATTTCTTATGTCACTCGTAAATTTCTTATTACGAGGCGGATGTTTGTTGAATCTACGGCGGAATTCAAGTAGCACTTCCACAATGGATTCACACTTTTCAAATTGTCTTGTCCTCACTTACCTGCAACAAGAAAAAAAGCGTGCACGAAGACACCAATTGTCCTACAACAAAACTTTCAACCTTAATTAGTGGCGGTGATTAGGGGGGCGAGGAGGCAGTTGCCCCCTCGTTTTTTGCCACTTTTGCCCCCACACTATGCTAAACCTTATCTACAAAGGGAAATAAACTGTCCTTGCCCCACAGTTTTGGGACCTTGCTCCTCTCCCCCGGTTTTGGAAACCAATCGCCGCCACTGACTTAATCTATCCAATGATATGCGGATTATGTTTATGAAGTGTAGCCTATTGTTTGTTTGAAATTACATTTTGAAAGCTGCCCCTTCTTTTTTACTATTCCAGTATATTCTCTTTTTTTTTTGTAAACATTTCTTTCAGTACTTAAACGTCCATGACTTCATATACACTTAAAAATTTTACAAGTCTTCCGTTAAGATGTAAGAAGATCCATCCTACCCCCCCCCCCCACGCCCTCCCCTACACACACACACACACTTTTCGCATACACTTATGGTTGAACAACTGCCTTCGATAACATTGTAGCACAGTCATTAGGTGTTGAAACAGGCGAACAAAAATTACCTGTGAGAAACAATTATGTTTCTTTCGAACTCCAAAAGTGGCTAGAATCGGAAGGGGAAGTTCAACGCAACGTATAACCTTGAACCCAGAACGTACCTCGAAACCTTCCTACCGGCAAAACCTGTGGAATTTTAAGAGTGGAATTCCTATTCAAATTAAGAGCACACGTTACGCAAACCCACAAAAAAAATATTCCTAACTTGATCGTTGCTGGAGATAATAGTTGCTTGTGAAACCTGTGCAAAAAAAAGCCAGAAGTTGTTGATCAGAGGTTGTTAGCTGGGATGCTGCTTGTTAAAGAAACAGATGTCGTGAAAAAACCGTGGGAGGGAAGCTTACAGAGAACGTAACTAAAAGGTTGCTCGTGTGAAATTCCATAGGAAGCTGCTTCATAACTTGTTTCTCTGTCAGAAGTTCCTCAGAAGCTTCAACCATGGGATCCTGGACGGTCACTTTGCTCACAACTGCGGTCGTTTGCACCGTCGAAGCCGCACAAATTCGTAAGTTGCCTATTCCACATATTCTAAGGACGTGTCCGATAGGTGGAAGACCATACTTTAAGCGAGCATCCTCCGAGAACGGTCTCGCAGTTCGGTCTTGAAGTTGTGGACTGGAAGTGAAAGCCTTTCGAATTGCACTTCGACTGCAGCGCCAAAACGATCAGTAGATAAAGCTAAGGACATATTGTTTTTCCCGAGTTTCAAACACTTGTTCTTTACCATAGTCAGATCACATAGTCTTTTCAAGTGTTCTCACACATTAGAACAACTTCAACCAACAACTTGCTTAATTTCTACCTACGTGATTTCAAACAAATGAACAACGAGCCCACAAGTCAAGTACTCAAGCCTGCAACGATGCGTGCTCTGCGATGTGGTCTCGATTGCTTGTTTCATTGGCGCTTTCGAACTGCACTAGGTGACGTCACTTCCGACAAGACCATACTTTAAGTATGCTCTTTACCTCTCGGATACAGCCTCCGCCTCAGCAATGCATTTTTTGGAATATTTGAGTTTTGTTATTCATCTTCCACTTTCGGCTAATCGCGACGATAAGGATGAGTAAAGATATGATTGATGAAGGGACTCTCAGAAAGTTAGGCCCATGCCCAGGTCGGGATTCGAACCCGAGACACCTAGCATCGTAACGTTCTGTGCTAGCCACTTCTCGCCACGTGGATGGACACTTCTTTGTAGTAGTACAGGGGTGAAACCAAGAACAAGACAAGACTTGTGTTAAATCCTGACCAGGAGAGACTACGGGAGATTTCACACCGATGCGACAAGCGAAACGCGACACTTCAGGTATTCTCCAATCTAACGCAGGCTTGTGCGGTCTGCCGTGCCGCTACTGTGTGAGATGTTGCTGTTGCTCGGCTAATTCCCAAGCGGCAAGTGTCGCGTGTCGCTTCGGTCTCAAATCTCCCTCACACCGAAGTGACACAGGTCCCTTTAGTCTATAAGAGGACATTCTCGAAGCATACGCGACGAACAGACCGAGGCGACACGATGATATTGAGAAAACTGGCCAATCCAAATGGCACATGCAGCTTGTCGTATTACTTTGGTACGGAAAAACTGCATTTATTTGTGAATTTTCCATATAAAGTGAAACATCTGGTTTCGGTGTGAAATCTCACGACCCGTGTCACTTGGAAGCGAAATATATTGACTGTTTCGTACCGAAGCCACACAACAACCTTGCACGTACCGCTCGGATTAATCACTTCAGCTAAAGGTAGAGCGTACTTTTTTCTTACATTTTCGTAATAATAAGCAGTGATTCAGTTCTCTCTATAATTAATTCAAAATAATGAACGAATTTAACTATCACCCGTTTTAATAACTGCTAATACAGTAATATATAATAACATTTTATTTCATTAAGCCGGCTCCCGCGGTGGAGTGGTTAGCACAGGGGTCGCGGGTTGGAATCTTGGCCTGGGCATGGATGTTTGTGAGTGTCCATTCATCAATTTCATCATATCATCACTCATCTGCATCTTCGCAAATTAGCCAAAAGTGGCACAAAAAGCGAAGTAAAATAAAGCAAATCAATCAATCAATCAATCCATCTATTTAATTGAAACATGTGTGTACGCAGAGGTTAATTGATTCGCACACGTAGGTACTTCAAAGATTAACACGAGGATAGAAAATAATAACGATTTAATACTAAACTTACAAAGACCATTTCTAAGATGGCTGAACACATTTCTCATCATAAACAAATTTACAAACAATTGTATATCGATTCAGATGTTATGCCCACTTGACAAAACTCAACAATGGAGACGTGTAGAGCTACAGAGCTGTTGTCATAGGCGTCAACTTTGGGGGGGGGGGGGGGGTGAAGGCACTTTCTGCCACCCCAAAATTCAAGTAGAGTGAGTGTCACATTGTATAGCCTACTTTTTTACACATATAAGATATTGTTTATGCCAACCTTGCCCCGCAAAAATTTACTTTGGCCCCAAAAATTTATCTTACGTTGGCTCATCTGCCTGTTGTAATGTAAGATACTATTGTTGTAACGGCCTCCCCGATGGTGCAGCAGTAGCGTCGTCACCTTGTAATCAAGGGGTCCAGGGTTCGATACCCGGTGGAGGTACATAGTGGTTCGGATCCCACATTAAACTGTACGTCTAGTCCCGATTAGCCTTACTGTGTATAAAGTGCACTTGAAACACCAAATCAATCTATCTATTGTTGTAACGAATATCAATATCTTACGGCTATTTTAATAGTTAGTTAGTCAACAATATGCTGTGGAATGGTGGTGACGTACTTGGGCAGTCTAATCGAAATTCACACTTATTTTAATTTGCAGGTGCATAAAAATTAGTATTATTATAGTATAATAATGCCTATGACAATCCCCCTGTGAGTTTGATATTCCCTCCGGAGATAAGTGGATGGATTCAACACTGATGTCAAGTAGGACGGGACTTTCTCCCCTGACCACCTCCTCTGTTGGCGCCCTTGGTCTTACGAGAAAGAAATAGTTCGTAAAATTTTACGTAATATATAAATAGGCTACATGGTATGTGGTAAATTCTCTTTCAGATAAATTTTGTTCGCTAAACTTAGAAGAAATTCAAAGTATTTAAATAATCTAGTTTTTATAGTATTGTAAGTTTTATTCCGAATATAGGACACTTCTCCATAACAGACATTTTTACTTTGTTGTTGTCGGTTATACAGAGACTCTACTGTACGCTACTATGTTATGTATAGACTGAGACTGCTTCTAAATCGAGACGAGTTGCTGAGAGGGCAAGGCACAGTAGGTATGCAATTTAAACACAGTTTGTTTCAACTATAACAAATTTCTAAAGCTCTAACTGATTTCCGACATTTAAAACAAGTAATTTTATAACTTGTTCCCTTGCATCACTTAATGAAGAAAATCAATTTGTTTCTTGGCTTGCTAAATAGTTTCCCTTTTCCTCTTTTCTATCTCAACGAACGAGGCGATCCTAGTGGTGTAAGAGAGAACTGTTTCCAGTTCATTCACAAAGCCACCGCTAGATGTCACTACTGCAGAATTTATACAAAGACTATAATTTTTATGTGCTTTCTTCTTTAATTAAGACTTAAATAGTACAATATTTGAGGACTAATTATTTATTTAAACATATATTACAAATTTTTGTAATATTTAACATCATTGATAGCAGAAATCAATGTAGATTTCTCTATTTCCCACCTTTAAAATATTACGCAATGTCTATTTGTATCGGTAGCCAGAAAATTGTAGTTAATCTAAGATGCAAAATAAAAAAAAATACAATATTTGTAAGCCATTCAACCATGGCAGAAATAAAATATAATTTTACAACGCATGCTACTGAGAACCTTTATCATGACATTTTAAAAATCACTGCCATAATTATCTTATCCGGGGAAAGAGTTTCCCTTAATTTGGAGTTCAGGAATTATAATATCAAGAAAGTGTTGTTCATTGTGGCAGTATTATTTCCCCTGTGACTAATTCGTAAAAATCGTCGCGTGAGTAGCAGTGACCACGTTACACGTGAATTCCCGTATAACTTCGGGAATCTCATACTTTCCTGGAGATAAGTGCTTCAGTTTTCGGGAATAAAACATAGCAAAAACTTCACAGCCATGCAGCGCCTAGAGGCATGAACGTAGTGAAGGTGATGTGATTAGCACCACGCTTCGCTCGCCTACACTTGACCCTCACTCACCCCGGTAGTATGGAACGTCCGTAGGATTTTTTTTCAGGTAGAGACAGGCAAGGAACTTTTCCCAGGGAGACGGGGAAGAGGGATATTTCCTCTAATAATAGTGTTGCCCCCCAAAAAACACTCATTCAGTTTGAAGTATCATGTTCCTGCAACGTCCTTATAATCATTTGACATAAATTACTGTGACTAAAATGAAATTATATATGTGAAATATATGCCTTTACATTAATTTTCATTTTCCCCGGTGGAGAGCCGTGCACCCCCTTGCCCCCTCCCCATCCGGACGTCCATTCCAGGTATAAGGTTTTTATTTGCCCAAATCTTACACTCTTTGATGTGTATTTTCCCAAACCGTACACTCTTTGATTTGTATTTGGTCCAAACTTTGTACCCTTTGATTTGTATTTGATCCACTTTGATTTGAATTTGATCCAAACATCGTACTCTTTGATTTGTATTTGATCCAAACTTTGCACCCATTGATTTGTATTTTATCCAAACATTGCACTCTTTGATTTGTATTTGATCCAAACTTTACACTCTTTGATATGTATTTGATCCAAACCTTGGACTCTTTGATTTGTATTTGTCAACGCCTAACACTCTTTGACTTGTATTTGACCTAAACCTTACACCCAGCTATAGGACCTGCTTTGAGTAGTAACAACTTGATTTTAAAGAATGTAGAAAATTCTTACTTAAAAATACAAGCATTCCTGAATGTAAGGTTTGCGTCAAGTAATACATTATACGCGAGTTAATCCTTTACAAATAATCTGCGAAATACCGGAACTCTTCGTTCTTGAGACCGATACACAGTTGTCTTAAATTATTTCATTAAACGGTATGTTGATTAATACGCAATAGATTTATATCATATGTATTATTACAATGGGCAGAAAGTAATGTTAACATCAAACTTTATTATCTTTACATCAAACTAGCCAGTTTTTCAATCTTTTCTATCATTCTCATGAGCTTGTGTGCCAGTCCTTTTAACGTAAGAGACAGTAGTACATTTATTTTTTCCACACAAAATTATATTTTTCACATTGCTGTATCAGTTTATAAATTAGTTACCATACCTATAAAAATGTTTAGTTGATATTGAAGCATCGAAATGTATTTTAGTGGAATACTTTACTGACAGAATGATTTCTTTCTATAATCTCATATAGTTTTAAGTGTGTCAGAACATTTTGTGCTTTTGAGATTTCGTGTAACTTGCACTAGAAGTCTCAAGTGCTTATTTACGTTCTAAATAGTTCCTGATTGTTTTCTATAGCCAAGCTACTGGCCTCACTCTAATTTACAAGACAATTCTTGCAGCAAAAACAGAAAGCTTTCTACATATTTGAGTGAAACATGCAGGCAGCTCTAAGACTCGAACCCATGTCTTTGGCCTATCGTGCCATTGCTTTACCTAGCACACATCCTGGGTACCGAATCGTACGGAGAAAGCTTTTGGTTAAACAAGCAATTCACTTAAAAATAATATTAAGTACTCCATTACCTTTTTGTGTAGTACAGTGACCCTTGTGTAACCGGCCCCTTTGCCCCTCCTTGAAGCTAACTCTGTTTCTGCACATGTCTCTTGTTTGTTCTAATGCAGATTTTCTCAATCTCCTGGCCCTGCTATTAATTATACCGGGATGCTAGAGATTCTTCTGAAACAGTTTTTTTTCAGTCAACATTATTTAAATCAAATTATTTAGTAATAACATAGTTATTAGCTTTCCGAGTAAAACTACATAATCGTCGATTTCGTAATTACTTTTAATTGGAATTTTTCGGTGCTCAAAAGGCCACTAAATCAGACCTTACCAAATTAGTTCAGTGATTTTGGAAAGTACAGGAATTGACTTGTTTGTTTCTTACTTAGCGTCGGTTTTCTGTCACTTTTGGCTGATCGCGACAATAAGAATGAGTGATGACATTAAATTGATGAAGAGATACTCACAGAAAAAAAAAAACATTAATGTCCAGACCGGGATTCGAACCCAGAACCCCTGGCGTCATAGCGATTGTTTCCCCTGTCATTCTCTTTCTTTGTTTTCTCATATCACCTATATCTTACCCAAAATTCGACCCTTCAACCCCCTGGCATAGTAGATCGATGTGCTAACCACTCCGCCACAGAGGTCGGCACAACAAGATTTAATTAGATTCAGTCGTGTAATTTGAACTTAAACCTAAAGTTCAAATCACCAACTCTGTAAACAAAACCATGCAGAAAGCATTGCAAACTCATAGAAGTAAAATAATCCACACGAAATCTAGCGTTGTTACAGGATTCATTACGTAAGGTAAAACAACGGCCAATTTGTAGTATGGGATACCCTGCCGGAAATGACGTCTCACTTTAAACTCAATGTTCTTTCTTTTGTACTCATTGCTTCACCTTTATGGTTAACTCTTTGCACCAGTAATCATTTCCCATAAATTTGACTTCTTTCTTGCATGCGAATTTAATATATTTTACTTGCATTTTTTTTAGACAAAATTATATAACATGGTAATGTATATTACTAAGGTTTGATATAGATAGGAGTGTATATGAAATTTGTTTGTAGATTTTATGTAAATTGTATCTTATGTAAATAAAATATATAATGGGCATCAACAGCCATATGCAATGCTGTAAGTCCAATAAATATATTGATGATGATCAAAACAAGACAAAGAAAGTTCGTAAATTTATTGCGGTTGGAAACTTTAAAACTCTGATGTTTTGAGAGTGGGTTCTCACATTCAGAGGCTCTTATATAAAATGAATAGGTGCGGCGAACAATGAGTGTCACAGCAGATGATTGCGGTCATGAATCAGCTGACGCGGAGTGATACATCGAATCGGTGAGACGGTTTGTTTACAGAAGGTCTCAGGGCTGGTGATTTACACTTTAGATATAATCGAACTATCACTCTTTATGATTATGCCATAATTTATTTACTAATATTTAATTTCAAGGTTACATATTGATGAATGCATAAAGTTAAGAAAATAAGAAAGTCATTTACAAGAATAATTGATGGATTGGGTCATCGACTTTTTTAAGAAAAGTAATGTACAAGGTATGAAGACTGAGAAACGCTGTTCTAGTGTTTGATACAATACGCAAACTATTTAGATATGTTTAGGAATAAATAACCGTTTAGTTAACATGCTTCATCTCACGACGTTATATAAAACAGTCACGGTTTGATTCATTAAGATGTACGCTTATTTACAATGTACAATTCGAGGTATACTAGCGCCAAGACTTCTGACACTTCAGAAAAAATGCGAACTACAAGCTTCCCTTAAACTAACGACACTAGCGCCACTACTTCCAAGCCAGAGTTTCAATGGTGTATCTGTGGTATAAGCAAACTCTTCCAGCTTCACATTAACAAACCAGAAGCAAAAACTGCTCGTCGTAAGTCGCAAGCTTTTTTTTTCCTATCGGCAAGAAACTCGTTCGTGTTATTAAAATTCAATAAGGGAGCCTTTTAAATGTTTCTTTCAAGCTCCAAGGCTGCGACCATGAAGAAACCTGTTCTCGACTCTTCGCGTCCTTTACCCATCCATTCTTCCAGCTGCTACTCGTACATTTTTTATCGTTATTATGACGTAAATTGCATGGGAAATTTTCTCACAGTCACATATTTGCATGTTTAGGCATAAGAAAACATTATAGTCTGTACGGAAATACAATGTTTAAAGTATAAATTGCCATTATAAATGGAAGAAATATTAACGATGTTGTTCTTAGATAATATTTCTGTACTTTGAAGTGCGCATTTTCTGGTATGAACAAAAGAAGAGTGCTATAACAGCAGCCGAACACATTATTTAATGTTATCGTTATTTAAGTTGCATGTCCAAGTAGGGACAAGCTCTTTACTATCGAAGAAACACTGCACTATCTCTCACAATAATATCAACTCCCATTCAAGAACTAAAACTAAACCGTATAATAACTAAAGCCTGAATCTTGTATTATACAAGTATGAAAGCTGAAAATGTCCACGAATTATAATAATAGAAGTGACACATGAAATTCTTATGTCACATATTTTAAAATATTCCAGTGGATTTAGATAAAACTACATATTTTAAGGTTTACAAATTATGGTTTAAATTTTATAGCCATTGCTGAAGTATTCTTAAGAATCGTAAGCATAGACGGGTTTCGTGTGACGTCTGGATGCCCACAACCGCCATGTTTGCCGTCAATTTTGTTTGTCGCGTGCAATGATATAATCCCGTGAGCTTCTGTTTGAAACGGCGAATGCTGCATAATGTACCATCGTAAGCAAGGTTAAAATCTCCCGTCCGCCCCCTTGAATTCCGTATGCTTACAAGAACTGGTCTCAATCATGGCTGCTGGAAGCCACAATGCAACAGTTTGTGAGGTAGGTGAAACACAGCGGTAAGAAAATGTGACTTACTGGGGTATGCATAATTATTTCCAAGAAAATTATCTATCAGCATGTTGTCGCGTGTGGCTTAGGTCTGAAAAATCCCTACAATGTTACAAACCAGTTGGAAACAACGATCTTTATGTTTTTTTAAAAAATGTTCGTTTGTTTCGATTACTCCTACAACTTTGATACTGAGCCCTTGAGGAGGAACTGCCCGAGGGAGCTTTCAGACTAAAGCGACAAACAACACGCTACGGGAGATAGGCGACAACCAACAAACTAGACGTGTGACTTGGAAACCAACCTCCAGAATTAAATACAAGCTTTCCTATCGAAGCGACACGACAAGCTGCACGTGTTGCTTGTCATTTGCAAGTCGTCCGGACTGAGTCTTTTCCTCAATATCGTGCATCGTCTTGGTAGCGCATGCGGGATGGTGCCCGTGTCGCTGGTGACTTCGGTGTGAAACCTTCCTGTCTCTTGTCGCCTGTCACATTTCGCTTCGATCTGAAAGCAAGCTCCTAGAACGAGTTGGTTCTAAACAAAATATATCGTATGAATTTTTGTTTTAAGCCCACTTTATACACATTTAGATTAATCTGGACTGAACCTACAGTTTAAAATAGAACAACTGTGCAATGTGCGTCTACCAGGTATCGAATCCGGAACCATAGGCTAAATCCAGATTGGACCTACAGTCTTAAGTAGGATCTGAACCTCTATGTGCCTACACCTGTCGGGGCCCCGTGATTACAAGGCGACGACGTTACCACTGCGCTACCAAAAGATATCGTCGATTTCAGACAACATAAAGCTTCAACATTTCAAGAGTCCACGATTTTGCCAACTCATTATCAGATTTTCTGCCGACGACTTAGTCACTGACCATGATCTAATATCGAGCGGCCGCTAACAAGCAGACCTGTTTTTTTTCTTTTCTATTTTATGTCTCCAAAACTCAACATTATCGGTGTCAAGGTACGATAATGCATTTCGACGTCCCACTGGTTCAATCGTCATGAGAACGATGCAATCAACTTGACTTTTGTATCGATTGCGTTTGACTTCGAGTTGTTCCTTGTCACTTGAGAGAATGAATCCGGAATTTGTATCCAAAACACCTGCTCAGCACCTTCAGGAAAAAAGTTGCAACTTTGAATTGGAGAAGAAAACGTTCATTTAACCTGTTTCTTCAATGCAATTATTGAATGGTTTTTAGAGCGTAACGTCTACAGCAAAACTAGTGGTTCAAAAGAATTCCTGCGTGCAGCTCCGTAGCTAGATATTTTGCGCCATAGGCAAGAATGGTGTTTGCCCCCCCCCCTCCATACCAACCATAGTATGTGTCCTTCGATATTTTCGACTATGAGGAAACGAAGAAAGGTTCATCAAAAATAATATAGGTTACAAATATCTGATTTATAAAAGAGTTTATCATATTTAACAATATTTTAGTTATGTCTTTTCGTCTAAAGAATATCTTTAAAAAGTACTATTACTTCTAATTTGGGAAACAGAAAATTCCAGCAATGTGTTACCAGAATATAAGCCAACAAGTAAAAGAAGATAACGTTATGAATAATAATTAAAATAAATAATAGAGTGCGGTATATTCTAAATTGAAAAATTTGTAATTTAAAATCATTCAACTCTGCTTTAAAAATAGCATTGTTATAATCTACGATTACACATTATTCTAAGTAAAATTTACAAAATACTTATAAAACTCGACTGATGTTTCAGGAAGAAAATAATTATAATTTAACTTTACTTGCTTTCAATGAAGCGAATTCGTCAAATCAAAATTGAGCATTTTTGCAATTTGTTTTTCAATTGCCAAAATTGAGATTATTTAAACTCTCCTGACACACTGACGATCTCAGGTATTTATTATTTCAACTTGAATAGGGAACGTCATATATACGGGGTTGAAGGGTGACATCTATTTTCACGTGATTCATCCCCCAAGTAACTAGGGGTCACTTCGTCTCTTGAAAATCTTCAATTGGAACAAAGGTCGAGTAACACCTTGTATGCATTCTTCTCCCCTTACCTCTGCCAAGTGTAAATTTGCCTGTTGCATATTCTGACTTTTTTGCACGCCCCCCCTCTCCCTAGGGTACCCCTCGCTACGGCCCTGCCCCCGAATTGTGTGATATATATGCCACTCATATCTGCAGACATGAACAGAAGAACCTGCAGAAGAACCACTCCTAATAAATTTATATACCCCTTGCCCACCAAGCAACTCACTCCATCCAAAATCAAGAGATTTAATATACCTCCCTACAGCAACAAATGAACGATTAATTAAACTACCAGAAGATAAATAAGTTAGAAATCACATCTCCCGTAACATATAATATATTATTTTATATTTAAACAAAGGTCTTATGCTGCAAGACTTTCTATTCGTGAAGGACTTGAAGAAAAGAAGTAGGCTATTGTTTTAAAAGTAATTTAAAAAATTGGGAGTTCATTTTGGGCTTTCTCCCACCTCTCCCCATATAGCCACAATCAAATTACTGGGCAATACTTTAAAGTTATAAAAATAAACATCTCTGAAACATTATCTGAGTTAAAGTACGTTCCTAAAGTCACTTAACGCACCATAAAACTGGTAACTTAACTTCCTAGCTGGGACTTTAGCAGTATTTAATTGCCATACACACTTTAACGTATTGCATTTCATATAATACAACATACCATCCTCGATGGTTGAGAGCTTTGAGTGCTGGACTCGCCTTCTAGCTGCAGTAGATTACAGGTTAGAGTCCTTTCCTGAGTGAGTGTTCCTTCATCTTCATCATTGTCCTAAAATGGCAGAAAAACAACGAAAATTACGATGTATGAAGTTAATTTAAAGGAAAAAAACATGACTTTGCAATCTCTTTTTCAGCGGAATACTTCAAGCTATGCTCCAGAAGTGATCCTGACGTCGACAGCTGCCTCAAATCAAGCCTGAAGGCGATCATTCCGCAGCTGATCGATGGTATGTTCATCTTAATTATATTCATATACACTAAAATACTGTTTTTGCTAATATATTTTTTTATAATTAAAATAAAAGCAAGTTGGTTAATTACTACTTCATGATTAAGTTGTCAGTTTGTAATATAGCCTGTAATTTAACATTAGTATCATTGCTACTGACATGAGGTGAAAATGTACATGTGTGCGGTGAGCAATGTTACACCACGGGGAGGGGTATATTTTAATACCTTATTCTACTCTGTACATTGATAAGTTTTCATCTTGCTTTCTTCGATAAGTTACACGAGGGAGAGTGAAATATAAATCTTACAAGTCAAACAAGAATTACATGACAATGCAGCTTAAGTTTATATGAGTTACCAAATGTTAATTAAACTTTTTCAATGCTGCAATACTGATCAAGTGAACTTCAAAACCCAATTCTTGTCATTTTAAAGATGTCACCTACTCAACACACTTGCACCAGTGAAGAGCAGTGGTTTCTTGCCCTCTGGAAGCGTAAAACTTATATAAATTTACAGGCAGATGAAAATTCATAATCTTTGCGCATGCTTACCAGAAAGTTTGCAAATGGATGAGTTTGGCAATGGCTTCAGTTCTCAGGCAAATGGGTGGAGACACCTTCGCAGCGAATCATAAGGTTGGATATCAGCAATGAGTTTATCCTAAAAAGCAGAAAACTTATGCAACTCAACATGTTGAAATCAACTAGACGAAAAACAAGAACAAATAAGGTTTTGATTTAACTCTTCATCTTATTGTAGTACACAATTACCATGCAACTTAAAGGAACTATTTCCGGAATAGTGAAAAAATCAAGTTTCACGCGCGCGCACACACACACACACACAACTTGAATATAACTCTCGATGGTTAGTAACGTAATGTTAGTTAACTTGATAAATATTCTAGATTGATCATAGCAACTAAATGGATGACATGAAAAAATAAACACACGTATGTAAAAATTACATGCACATTTGACCTTCATATTAAAAGTACAAAACAATTTTTCTGTAAGAAAAGTATTATCTTATTATCAGACTAAAAATTAAATTAAAAACCCTATTAATAATGTTTTCTATTCAATATAGAGCTTGAGAAATAATTAACAAACTCTAATAAGAAAATTTAAATTGTTCTTAACCATAAGACTGGCTCTCTCAATTTCAAATCATACACATGGTGAACGTTGATTTGACTAAAAACAAGCCATTCGATGAGCATTTGATCAATTTAAAATATGTATATACGAGGGACGTTCCGAAAGTAAGTTTCGTCATTTTCTTTCACAGGGAAGCTTTATTACAAACAGAAGAATACAATGTCATAACAAAATACAATCTTTTGGCTATTTTTCCACATAGTCACCACCGACATTGATACATTTGTTGTACCGGGAAATCAATTTCAAGAAATCCTCCTGGTAAAAATCGGTACCCAGTGATTTAAGGAAGTTCTTCACAGCCTGTTGCACCTCTTCGTTGCTTCCGAAGTGACGTCCCGATAGTGCTGACTTCAACTCAGGAAAAAGGTGGAAGTCTAATGAGGCAAGATCGGGGCTGTAGGCCGGGTGATTCAATCTCTCCCATTCCAGACGATAAATGTGTTCTGCAGTGGCCCTTGCTGTGTGGAGTCTTGCATTGTCGTCCAAGGAAAAAAAACTCGACTTAAGAGCCCTGGTCTCTTACGTCGAATGGCAGACTTCAGTTTGCTTAGTGTGTGGCAATAGCGTGTTCCATTTGCGACCACGTTTCCAGCACACATCTTTCTGCCATACTGGTTTGCACTCGAATGTGCTCAGGCACGTCGGTCTGCTGCTTATCTCTATACTTCGGCACTCTGCGCATGCGCCATCGCTCCTTTGCTGTCGCTCCTCCTGTCGTGAATTCAGGAAAGATTGTCTTTTGTTATGGCAATGTGTTTTCTCACTTTGTAATACATCTTCCCTGTGAAAAAAATGACGAAACTTACTTTCGGAATGTCCCTCGTACATTCGCTCTTCATATGTTTAGGATCACACGGAATGCCAAAATGTTTTAATTAAATTTAATTATCTTCAAGGTGACCGTCGATTGGGCATATATCCTCTGGACCCGTGGTACGTTCCTGAAATGAGCTTGACCTATCAACGAGGACCCATAACGTCGAAGGTGGTAGCGAAGAATAGCAACACTTACGGAATCAAGAACATCGATATCAGATATGCTAGGTAAGAGGAAATCAATTTTCGTTCTTTAAAAACGCCATTCAAGGAATCGTAACTATTCCTCCTTAGATGATCTCAGTGGTGCACTACACCTTAGAATTCCTTGATGACGACTGACGTCACTCATCATAGGGACTCCAAGTGTGCCTAGAAATCACGGTGAAGCCCTGTTCCAAAATCCACATTGAAAACTTGATTTTTAAAACTTTCAAGTATACAAAAATTTAACAATATAATGGAAAATTCAGCAAAAATTACATTACGTGTTTACTTTCCCTGTAAATACTAGACTGAAAAAATCGTATTTGTTTGAATTAAGCTTTCTCAACAAAAAAATTGTTAGCTTTTACTAAATTTTGTAATTTAGAGCAAATTCTAAGGTAACTCTGAACAAATGTGTACAATTACTACAAGAATTTGGTGTTAGTGCACAATCATTTGGTTATCAATTATTTTAACAGATGTTTTGTTCCGGAAACTATTTTCTTGTTATTCAAAACATACTTTTTACCTGTGTATAATTCAATATAATATTTATCATTAATGTAGTTCTATTTTTTTCGAAACACTATATTTATTTTACCTTTCTTTATTTCTGAATTATCTCAAAGGTATGTATAAGAATGGGTAACGACGATACAACATAAATACAATTTACTTTTCATTTAGTGTCACAAATTACAAAACACACACAACATGACGATGCCTGAGTATCAAGGGAATATAAAAAAATAATGGAAAGTATGACGCGTTGCGGATATTAGGAGAGAACTCGGAAGTTCCGAGCTGTTTAAAAGATATTCATATCTATCTCGTTGCTCGTGCACTGCTCTATTCTAAAGCAAATTTCGGAGTATTAGAGGGTAAGTAGATTCCTGTCAGACGTTGCATGAGCTCCCGCAGTTTTAAATGTACATGATCCAACAATAACAGAAAAATCAACCTGTGTCAAGTTCGCCTGAAATATCCGTAACACGTCATATTTATACTACGAGATTGCTGGGCATCATCCATCTTCGTCACAATCTCCATCTTGTTTCAGGGTGAACTTTGATAAAGAGGGCAACATGCATTTGGAGGTGGATGTCAAGTACCCGTTCGTCGACATAGTGGGTGACTATAAGTTCGACGGAAGAGTCGCTATGTTCCCCATGTACGGAAAGGGGCCATTCAACGTCAGTATGAGTAAGTACATTCTCTATTTCTTTATTCTATTCTATGTTCCTATTTCTCTCTCTATTTCTTTGTTCCTTTCTCTTCCTTGTTTTATTTCTAACTCAGCAACTCAATCTATCAATCAATCTCTCCCCTTCTCCAGGGACGGCGCTACATGGAGGCTAGTATGGGCTGAAGCACCCCTCAAAACAGGTCTCAGCCTCCCCTTTGTAGCCCCTAGATTTTTTCGTAAAAAGTAGAAGTTTACATTATAAAACGTCTATTGGGGAAGGTACAATGTTCAAGTATATTTTCTAGTTCGGTTATATTGCACTGTTACTTTATCAGGATCTGTTCTAAAATCAAGGGGGGGGGGATTTGCTGCAGATATGCCTGGTTAACAGTGGCCACTGATCATTTTATACTATAAGTAATTGTCTAATCATGAGTCGCCATAGTTGCTGCGAAATCTGCTGACTGGACGTATTCAGTGGTTGTGAGTTTGTTCTTTGCTTGTACAGCTAAATGTGTACAGTTATGAGCCTCCATAAATCATGTCACTATATTTCGGAATAGGTCTAACAGGTGTGACAAATTAATTTTTATAGGTAGGACGACGTTAAAAATTTAAAGAAACCGTTATGTTTATTTTATGTTTGTTAGTTTCTCATTGGAGTACCGACAATTGCATGAGTGTTAGGGATGGTCTTTCATTGGTTTTATCGTTATATCTATCCTTATCGCTGCAAATATTCCAGAGGGAGAAATACAATGTTAAAGAAACAAAAGAGTAATAATTTTTCTTGTATGTACGCATTGCTTGCATTGTAGAATTATTTCTCTTGTAGCCTTCGGTTGTTACAAGCATAAAAACACAGTTGTGACGTTTCAGGAGACAACACGCTCCCTTCATCAGACATTAATTTTTATTTTTTCATAACTAAACTAAAAATTAATATTTGATGAAGGGAGTGTGTGTTCTCCTGAAACGTCACAACGAAAAACTCTGTTTTTATGCTTATAACAACCGTAGACTATAAGAGAAATAACAAAAGAGTACACAAACTACTTAATTCTTAAATGCCAAAAATTGTAAAGATTAAAATTGGGCTCCCAGCCCGGTTAGTAACTGCTACCTTCATATCATGCGGTCCTGGGTTCGATCCCCGGTAGAGGTAACATATTATTAAGTGGTTTAGATTCTACTAGAATCTGCAGCCCGATTATCCGCTGTGCATACAGTGAATCTTAATATAAATCCAATCAACTAATTATTCCAATACAGTGCGTAAATCAGCACGCTTGAGCAATTTTATTGCTCGCATTCCTAGTCCTACATGTTAATTATCATTTGTGGGGTTCGAAAATAATTCTACAGTACCTTAATAGTGGACAATTTTAATTCCGTGTAGGAGAATTAATCTTTAAAGCACATCTAAAACTATTGATCGAATTCTGAGCAGTATTTATGCATACTATATTCTGAAATAAAATTATAATCTTCAGCAGTCATTTTCTCCAATCAAAATACCCAGTTCAAGAGTTGCAACTATATTCATTGCTTTATGTCAATGTATTATTTGTCTCCTAGTGGAGGTGAATTTGCAGTGAAAATAGGTTTGTTCCCTGAGAGTGGCACCATCTATGTGGACCATCTCGCATCCTCCCTATTTTTAGCCCTAAGCTCTGAATTCCAGTCGTTGAACAACAAAACGTAATATATTTCATTGGCACACTTTCTAGTCAAGGATGGTATTGTTTATTTGATGTCTACTTTAGTTAGTTTCGTTTTTCTAAAGCACGAAAAGTTACAATCTTTCGCCCCTTCCAACTGTTGTAATTTGTACAGTTTAGAGTTATGGCACACTATGAGGCAGAAAGACCTTTCAACAGCTGCTTGCAATGGTTGAAACATTTAAAATTGCCTTTTACGAGCTTTATAAACTTTTTATTATTGAAATTTGCATACCCCATCTACTGGTGCTTACGGCAAATCAAGTGTTGCCTTCGTAATCGAATTGGTAACGAGAGGTTGAGTGGTCCATCTATTCTGTCCTTTGAGGAAGATCTTGCAAAATCTTTGGATTTAAACTAGGTTGTAGCTGCCCATAAATACAGACGTATCTTATCTCAGTTTCTTGCCGTGGTTCATTTTCTCATTTTAGCAAAAAGGTACTCACACTCTTCACATAGAAATCGTGTTACGTGCAGTATTTACACACGTAGAGCTATATCCAGTGAGTTGATAATGAGTGTAGTTTTTATGGTGTATTTTGTACTGTCCATATGAATATTAAGTCTGCCATATTTTTCCACTCAATAATGGCTTAGGGAAAGAAATAAATATAATTAAGGCATTTTATTTTAGATGAAAGATTCTTGCCTAAAAGTATTTTTGTATATGATGAGACCAAATGCAACGTCTCAGTATTTTATCTTTGGATCTGATTGTAAAATATGTCACTGGTAAAATTATTCCGTAGTAAAGTATTAAGTAAATACCTTTTAGCCTGTATTACTTAGCTACCGAGAATTTGAATTTGAAATCTGTGGCCCCCGACTTATTTCAGGCTGGCGCCGTCACTGCCCCTCTCTCGAGGGACAGAAAGAGGGAGGGAGGGAGGGAGGGAGGAAAGTAGTGTTATGCGGTATATCGTCCAGGCGATATCAACTAGACGATATATCGTCACGATATTTTGGCGATATGTATCGCGTCGGCGATATATCGTTAGATATTTTGACGATATGTATCGTGTTGGCGATATATCGTCAACGATATTTGACGATATATATCGTGGAGACGATATACCGCCGATACCACGATACAGAAAAAATATCGTATCGTATCGTCTGTGACGATATTTTCTTGACGATATATCGCGATATCCAATTTCGAATATCGCCCATCCCTAGAGGAAAGGGACCAAGAGAAGTGAAGAAAGTAAAAAAGTAAAGAAGAGGAAGAGTAAAGGGAGAATAAGGATCACTGTCTTTCTTCTCCCTTTCCTTTATCTCTCACCCCCACTCATATCTAGAGAAAGAGGAATCTAGATTATGCAGAGAAAGGGAGAGACAAACACAATTTAATATAATATTGCTTGTTAGTTAGTTACTACGAACCTCCATACATAGACTAAATCTTTAAATCCACTTGGTAAATAAATTATCAATGAACTTCCTCATCTGCGCAAATGAGTAATTATCAATAGCAACTTATGCAAACCTTGGATTTCGAAAAATAGTATCTCAGGATTACTATTTCAATAATGCTATACAACATTTTCATATATCACTTCGTAGGATATTATTGAGAAGTTGTTGTATGTATAAAGAGAGAGTAGTAGTATTGATCCCCGCCAGTGGCTGTCGCTATTTAATATTCGCAATTCATTTGTATGTACTTATAACTAATTTGCACGTACTTAGAACTAATTCGCATGTACTTAGAATTCATTAGCAAGTACTTAGAGTACTTTACATTTATGTATTTGCATGTTTATAACTTTTTATAAATATATATTTATTTATTTTATGAAAAATATGTATATAGAAGGTAATTAGAGGTACTAAACGCTATGCATATGGTTTTATATTCATTACTGCAAAGTATGTAATGTATAAAATGTTAATATTAATGTTTATAGTATTGAAAATAAGTTTTCTATGGTTTATGAACCGCTATGAACAGTGGTAATGGCTGTAGGTACAGGTCCAATTACGAAAGAAGACGGTCCCGGTACTCGAACCCGCGATATGTAATATTATTAATTAGTACTATGTTTTAATGTTATATGTTATGAAAGACGAAGGTACGACACGCCAGACAGACAAGGGTGAACTCCGCGCAGGTAGAGGAGAAAGGAATTTGGGGGAAGTGCGTTCAAGGTCAAATGACGTCACAACGTCAGAACAAAGAAAGAACGCGAGAACCCGATTGACCAATCAGAACCGGTTTTTTCAAGGTTAACCAGTACGCAAGAACAGGAGAAAGGTATGCAATGCCGTAGGGCAGGGGAGGGATTCAACCAGACAACAAAGGATGTCTGAGAATGCGCAGCAAGGGTCAAATCTCTGAAGCTATGCGTCGCTTGTAGAACCGGTTTCCGCCGCCAATTAATATTCCGCTCAGGTTTGCCTTCAAGGCACAGGACGCTTTAGCGCAGGTTTTTGGATACCCAATTAGATTGGAGCGAGAACTTTACTTTGAACAAGGAGAACGAAGCGTAGGGGTTTATTATATGTACTAGGAAGAAGGGAGAGCTATTAGGGACGGGGCCTACAGTTTTCACCATTTGCTTTTATCACGGGGTAACGAACCTAGGACCCTTTGATTATTGATTTAGGTAGTAAATGTATGTTACTGTGTGCTATTTAACTTAATTTTGAGTTTATTTTTTACCAAACTTTGACTTTATGTCAAATCTTTTACAACTTTATGTTAATTTTTTATCAAAATAACACTATTTGTACTATTCAAGCAACATTTTTTATTAAATTTTGGACTCACAAAAACATTTTTCAATTTTTAACTTATTATTTTACAACTTTATGTTAATTTTTTACCAAAATAACACTATTTGTACTATTCAGGCAACATTTTTTCATTAAATTTTGGATTCACAAAGACATTTTTTTCAACTTTTAATTTATTATTTTACAACTTTAAGTTAATTTTTTACCAAAATAACACTATTTGTACTATTCAAGCAACATTTTTTATTAAATTTTGGACTCACAAAGACATTTTTTTTCAACTTTTAACTTATTATTTTACAACTTTATGTTAATTTTTACCAAAATAACACTATTTATACTATTCAGGCAACATTTTTTTCATCAAATTTTGGACTCACAAAGACATTTTTTACAAAACTTTGACTTTATGTCAAATCTTTTACAACTTTATGTTAATTTTTTATCAAAATAACACTATTTATACTATTCAGGCAACATTTTTTATTAAATTTTGGACTCACAAAGATATTTTTTACCAAACTTGGACTTTATGTCAAACATTTTCCCAGCTTATCCTTATTATTACCAAAATAATACAATTCAATCTGTTCAGGAAGACTTTTAGTTATATTTTCGACACACAAAGTGTGTGATCTCAACTTCTATCTGTTTATTTCACAAGTTTAGGCTTATTATTACCAAAATAATACAATTCAATCTGTTCAGGAAAGACTTTTAGTTGCATTTTCTACACACAAAGTGTGTGTTCTCAACTTCTATCTGCTTATTTCACAAGTTTAGGCTTATTATTACTCAAATAACACAATTTAAGCTATTCAGACAGAAGTGTTTATTTTATTGTGCATTTACAAAGAGAGATTTTCAACTTTTAACTTATTATTTACAAGTTCAGGCTTATTTTTTACTCTAATAATACAATTTAATTTATTCCGGCAACATTGTTTATTAAATTTTGGACTAGCAGACACTTCTTTTATTTGTAACTTATTATTTTACAACTTTATGTTAATTTTTTTACCAAAATAACACTATTTATACTATTCAGGAAAGAGTTTTAGGTATATTTTCGACACACAAAGTGTGTGTTCTCAACTTTTATCTGTTTATTTGACAAGTTTATTCTAATATTTACTCAAATAACACGATTTGAACGTGTTTTTTATTACATTTTGGACACACACACACTTACACAGACACACACACAGACACACACACACACACACACACCCATCCACCATCACACACACGCACACACAGAGAGAGAGAAAGAGAGAGAGAGAGAGAGAGAGAGAGAGAGATTTTTTCCAAGTTTAGGTTTCTTTCCACTCAAATAACACAATTTAGATGTGGTTTGAATTAAATTTTGTACACATGAAGTGTGTTTCGTCAAGTTCTACCCTTTTATTTTACAAGTTTAGGCTTAATATTATTCAAATAACACAATTTAATCCAGTCAGGAAGGATTTATTATTATATTTTGGATGCACAAAGAGATGTTTTCAACTTTTTTACTGTTTTTTTTTGCAGGGTATGTATTAATTTTTATTTATTTTGTTTTGTATCATATATGCATTTACAAATTTTTAACTTAGAGTTTAGTATTTACTTAAATCTTTTCAAAATCACTAAATAAAAAGTACTTTTAGCTAAAATGTAAGCCACAGAATATATTATTATTATTATTATTATTATTATTATTATTATTTGGGTTTACTGATTTCCACTATGCTATTTTTGGTTCTGTATTTCTATATGTATTTATTTAGGTCAGGTTACGCCTGCTACGTAGGAACGTTTGTTTATTTTAGAGTTTGCTGAGTATTTTGTTACTTTTATACTAGGTAAAGTTTCCTAAATATATCAGGTAGGGCTCCATCCATATACTTTTGTTTTTGCTGTTTGGAGATGATGCGATCAGCATCACTCTCCATCTGCTTTTTATTTTATGTACCCAATATTATTTTGAGGCTTAGTGAATTCTAGAGCCTATTTATGCAGGAGAGATGGCTTGAAAATTTTGATCTCAGATAACCCACAACTATTTGTCAGAGTATTTTAAAGGATATTTTATATTTATTATGTGCCACTAGAATATCAAACCTTGCTTAATTTTTATGTCTGTAACGCTGTTATTGTATTTCTAGCTAAGCCTTACTGGATAAAGTACACGAAATGTTTATCATTTCGACTATTTAGGGGAAGGTGGGGCAAAGTGAAATAGCTAACAAATAATAATATTTGAAACGCATGTAATTACAGAAATAACAAATCTAAATACACAGTGTAATACCTACATATGTTGGCTACATATAATAAAAACAATGAGATGTAGCCATCTTTGCTTTAGGAAAGACATACAATATTTATAAACACTGCAAGAATTTCACTTTGCCCCATATATGGGGCAAAGTGAAAAACTAACTGGGGCAAAGTGAAATACACCAATTGTGAAACATTACAATTAATTATGTGTTACAATTGTCACAAATGTAATGTTTTTCATCATCAATCTCATTATCAAATGTTGTGCATTCCTCATGAGCCCATTTCTTGCACTTGGAGCACGTGATCCATCCCTCACCTGGCTTCGATCTTGAAAAGGGCTCACTACAAAACATGCACTCTTCTTCGTCACTCTCATCAGAAGATTCATCATCTAGGCCTACTGGTAGTTTTGGTTTTTTGTTCTTACGCTTGCTTAGAGCTCGACCCCCAAACAATTGTTTACGTGCTGGCCTGTTCTTACATGATGAATCTTTGCTGTTTCCTGTAGCTGAAGAGTTATGAACTAGAAGTCAAAACTGCTGTCACTCCTGTCTTTCTCGATGTTTTTCGGATAACGTTGTCTCTTATCATTGCAGGCAAAGGCAAGATGTCCTTAGGGCTCACCTGTTTACACACTTTTGATGAAGTGCTAGGTTGTGGCTGTACCGTTAGGACGTCAAATGGACGAACTTTTAGCTCATCGCGAACTATTTGTACTCCTACTCCTGATGGACCAGCTGATGCCTCTCCTGGAACTGCCGATTGGTTTGGAATTACATCATCCTCACCTGGAGGTGGTCTGTTCGTCGTTTCTGCAGCTACAAAAGCCTCTTCCGGAAAGATGTTGGGGTCAGAAGGACAGATTCCAGTTGACCTGAATCCATTTACTGCGGTCACTGTGGTGGCTGCCTTCATGTACGCTTTCCCAAATAGTTCACCAACTTCAGTTATAGAGACTACCTTTCCTGGGTGATTACGTAGCCACGTTGCACATTCCTGAGAATAAAATGTGCCTAATGGGCCCATGAAGGCAACATCTAGAGGTTGGGGTTTATGACTCGTGTGAGGAGGGATACACAGGATATGCACGTGGTTGTCGCGTGCCTTTAGGACCAATTGAAGGTTCTTTGTGTGGGTCGCGTGGCCATCGAGAATAAGGAGTGCAGGATCATGAACGGAAGGTTTGGTACAATGGATGAAATGATCAAACCACTTTGTAAAAATATCTGTCTGCATCCAGCCTGAAGGGTGGCAATGAACAATCGTATCTGGAGGTGTTCCATGGGAAAAGGCTGGATTATTTCTAACACGTGGAAAAATAAGAAGAGGTGGAATGTAGTATCCTGCTGCACTAAAGCAGATCACAGCAGTTGTTGTTGTTCCTCTTTCTGCTGATGAAATTTGTCCAACTTGTCTCCTACCCTTTAAACTGATAACCTTGGAAGTTTTATTGGGAACAGTGCTCATACCTGTCTCGTCGATATTATAAATGCGACTAGGAGAAAACTTGTGGGTGTCCATCAGTGCTGTAAGGAGATCGAAAAATTTAGCTACAGTTACCTTGTTGAAAGATGAGGCTCTAGCTTGAGAAGTAGACTCTGGAGTTCGAAATGTTAAAGCAGGATGACGTTTCAAAAATCCATACAGCCAGTCTACACCAGCCATTCCAGACTGCTTAGAGAATGGATGTGCAATATTATTACACTCAGCATACTGAAACGCCAGGCAGCGAAGATCCTTCGTCGTGAGTCCGAATAGTCGTGATTCCATAAGAATGACATGTTCCTCTAATTCTGCCTGCTGAGATTCTGTGAAAATCGTCCTGAATCTTCCTAGTCGTTTCTCACATGACTGGTCAACGTCCACTACAATAAAGAAAAAAAAAGTGTTAATACAATTAGTATCAGCCTATTGTATGTAATTACGTTTGTCACTCGAACCTTCAAATATGTCTATTTTGGTTTACTTTATTTCTCTTTATACTCATAACAATTCAATTTTCACAACAAGACTGAAAAGTTTCCAAGCATTATCCTGTGCTACAGTGTAGGTCCACACGTCTAGGTCCTTTCAAATACGGATGGAATGTTTATAGCCTACTGACCATTCATGAATCAATTTATACAATGTTAAGAGCTAATTTTTTATCAAAAACTAACAGTCCAATCAGCTGGGATTTATGAGCTGCACAGCAGGCTTCATGGCACAGTGGTTAGGAAACTAGTCTCTAAATCCGACAGTCTTGGGTGCGGTCCCCACGCTGAGTTTCTGATGTCAAAAATGGGGGGAAAAATATAAGTTTTATTAGCTACATTATTCATCACATGTAGGCCTTTTATCAATAATTTGTTTAATAATGTTAATTAATAGCAGATAAAGTAATAAAAATAAAGTTAATATATTCATTATTTCTTTTTTCAATCCAATACTGTTTCAAATTAGGTCACACCTTTAATGTTTTCAAGTTGGTATCACAGTGAGGATAAATGTCTTCATAATTGCTTAAGCCTACTTAGGCCTTCTGCTCATTCACAATACGATTTGATTTAAATTAAACAATGAGAAACTTATTAGCCTACACACTAAAATGCACTAGGCTATATCCATAAGCTGCAGTTCTACAAAAATAAAATGTATTAAATAATACAAATTGAAACTCTTACCATCTCGTTTTACTCGACGGTACAGCTTGGCAAGAGGAACGGCGAATGAGTGAGCAGCCTTCTGGAAACTCATATTATCTTTTACAGCTGTTACAGCTAGAGCCATAGACTCCTCTGTCCAGGATTGCTGATTAGTTGTGCGTTTGTAATTACGTACCATCTTGCCTGAAACAAGAAGATGTAACATAAATAATACACAATTTTATTGGAATTGTATTAAAATCTAACCATTACTATTTAGATACTTCGATAAACTGTAGCCCGGGGCAAAGTGGAATAACATTTCTCTTTGCCCCTTTCATTTTGCCCCTGGCACACAGTACAGGTTTATAAATTATTTGCATTTAATTTATTTCGTCTTTACACATTTTGCCATTGCCACATGATGCATGACTTTATAAGTAATGATAAAAATATCAAGAGAATAATGTTAACAAAATACATACCTCTCAGTGTGCAACGGAGCAGGGCGCCAATATTACAAGACCATGTGCTCCAAACACTTTCTTTGTTACTGAAGCCGGAGGAAAAGTTGTCGCGTGCTACCACCTATGAGGGAGATGCACCTGTACGTGATGGTGACAATACATCGGCAAACCAAAAGATGGCGCTGCGTGTGTGCTTGGCAATTCGATCATTTCACTTTGCCCCTTATTTCGCTTTGCCCCACTTTCCCCTACCTTTATACGAGGCCAAATTTTTAGTGTAACGAAAATTATTGTGTGTCTATAAAGACTGAAATTCTTTTACCGAGGGGTCAACAACTGGACGCTTACCAACATTGTTTTTTTTCTTTTTTTAAATATAACCATTTATCAATATATTGACAATTCACAGGACAAGACGAAGTTCACACACGACTGACTATATGAACCATAGGTCCATTTGCTAAACTTTTTGTCTATGCTAGAAGAATAATTTAGCCTTATAGCCTTTTTCAAGGTATTTTTGAAGTATTACTGGTTTTTTGGGTGCATCAACACTTGGGTTATTTCCATTTGGTTTATTACACTAGGCTACAATCACTATCTGAACACTGAAATCCTCTGATTGAAACTAAAAGCTTAGGCTGTAACTAGGGATTTAGTATGTATATCGACAATTTATAGGACAACACGAACCTTACAAAGGATTATAGGTGGCGTAGGACCACACGCCAGAGCTTTGTTAATCTGCAAGAAGCACTTACAGCTAATATTACGAGGAAATGAGGTTGATTTTTCATTGTTTCACAAGGAGGCTATTTTTTACACAACCAATATTTGCTTTTTCAAGTAACTACTTGTACCAGAAGCACTTACAGGCCAACTCTAACTAGACTTCGACTTATTCTATATCAGGTGCTAAATTTATAAAGAACTATGATTGTGTATATTTCTGAGGAAGTACGCAAAAGCAGATTACCCGATTAAAGTATCTGAAAAACAGATTTTTCTATGCAAGTATATTTTTATTGACTGGATTATTTAACAGATCAAACAGGAGGACTGCAAAATTCATTAAATGTAGTTCTATAGTATAGGTGGTTTCAGAGATATAAAAAGAACAAATATAAGATTTCGCTTTTTTTGCTTCTGAGGCTAATCGCGACGCTAAAGGTAAATGGCCAGGAAATGTAACGGAGGAGAAACAATCCCAAAAGTTATGGGCTGCATGTCAGTTAATACCACAGAGATATTACAGTAGGTGTAGGTTCTACCACCAGAACTTTTCTATCATAATAATACTGGTTATGCTGTACTGTTAGCTAAAGATGCTGATATTTGAGAAACTTAAAAGCTTACTCACGACTTACTGTTGCAAAAGATCCGATGACAAAATTTAAAAATTGTAATCGGCCAGACAGGGACTCGAACCCTGGACAGATAGGTTAAAATCCTTACGCTATACACACTAAGCTACCTGCATTTTTAAAAAGTTTGTTATGTTAAGAAATATATTGAAACAATTGAGAACACTGTTGGTCTGGTTCGACAGAGAAGGAGACAACATTTCCAATTTTTTACAGACTGGGTGTATTTTTCCACTATTGAGGCCTTCACTATATGTAATTCGAAACGCTAAAGTTCAGCTAGCTTCCAAAATTGAGGTAAAGATTGTGTTTGGCGAGATTAACAAGTTACAATTATATCCAGTTACGGACAAATAAAGCTAAAACTCTCAGATTTACTCTACTAGCCAAGTTTTAGTAACATTTTCTTCACTTTAGTACAAATACCAAAGAAATAGGTATATTTTATTTATAATTTGACAAAATGTACTAGTATTTAATTCACAAAGTTAGGTAAAAAACAGTATTTTTAAAAAATATTGTTACTGCCTTCAAATTTTATGTTATTTAGCCACTAACAACTGGTTTACACTGTTTGGCATCTTTTAAATAGGAAAAGAAGGAATTATTTGTTTAGTATTTTTACTACTTCATATTTATTTAAGAAAACAATTCTACAGTTTAACTTAATTTTAACAAATTGTTACTAATTTATATATCAAAGTTATGTTATTTGGAGTGTATGAAGGCGTATAAAGTTAATATTTGTACTTATCAGTGCAACTAACAATTATATTTTCGACACACAAAAGATGATGTTTACAGTTAAATTACTTGAATCAGAGAATAATATTTTACAGTAATTGATTCATTCAGCACTAGTCAGTACTTTTATGCATCAGAAAGTTTTCTTAATTTTCTATTACGCATGCTATTTTGGGCTATTCTTAAAATGTATTTCTAAGGCAAACTGGTTTAATTTTCTGCTTATAATGCAAAGTTGACATAGTTTTCGCACAATGCATTGTACATTTGTTATACTCTCTACTTACAGTCCAAATATTATGCTTATTTAATGTATAACTAACTAACTCTCTAGCCTTCTTAAACCCGAATGTTCATGGCTGCAGCAACACATGCCTTTCATCTGTCCCTGCCCTGAGGAAGATCTATATACTCCTTTCCTTCCCTACCAATTTCCTTGTAAAATATGTTAGTTAATGTAAAATTAAAGTAATTAAAATTCAAATAAAATAAAAAAATACTGAACAAATAAACAAATAAAGATCTAAGAAGAAAAGCTAACAACCTAAGTCAAATTCAAGCAGCAAGAGGAATACAGAAACCAACATGGCATCCAGAAAGAGAAATCAATAGTTACACCCATAGCACAGTTTAAGAAACTACATAGCTGAAACCTTAGAGAAACATAAAACTGCAAACACAATATATCTAGATTCTTCCAAGGCATAGGATAGAGTAAAAACATGGCTTGCTTATGGACAAACTCAACAACATAGGAATAAAATAGACAAGCAATCCTTTTTTCAGTAGAAAATTCCAATTACTCAAGTAAGCTACATCATACGTAGTACATAAGAAGAGCAAATTAACATCATCAGCAGTAAACCATCATGCAACTTCTACCTGCTGAAACAACTAAGTAAGTATAATTTATCAGAAAAATGCCTACATTTCAGCCTAATTTACCTCTACATTAATAATACTACCAGAATACTAAGGCTTCAAAAGTGAACACTAAGAATAATGTTCAGACTAAAGTATAGGGCATCTTGCAAAGGATTATTACTCCCTACATCTACAAGTCAATAACAATTATTCTAAATACTACGAACTTGGACAAAATATAGTCAAATACACAACACAAAAAGGAAAATAATTACAAGTAAAACAGCAGACACTCAATATCTCAAAACAATCATGCAAAAATATTCTACAACAACAAAAGGAACATAAATTGAGAGTATTTGAAAATAAAATCCTTAGGAAAATATTTGGGCCTAAAACAGATGAGGAGACAAATGAGTGGAGAAGGTTACATAATTTAGAAGTACATAATTTGTATTCATGTCCAGATATTATTAGAATGATTAAATCAAGAAAACTTAGGTGTGTAGATCATGTGGTACGAATGGGAGAGGAAAGAAGAGTATACAGGATTCTTGATGGGAAACCTGATGGTAAAAGACCAATAGGAAGACCAAAACAAAGATGGAGGGATAATGTAGAGATGAACCTAAAGGAAATTGGTAGGGAAGGAAAGGAGTATATAGATCTTCCTCAGGGCAGGGACAGATGAAAGGCATGTGTTGCTGCAGCCATGAACATTCGGGTTTAAGAAGGCTAGAGAGTTAGTTAGTTATACATTAAATAAGCATAATATTTGGACTGTAAGTAGAGAGTATAACAAATGTACAATGCATTGTGCGAAAACTATGTCAACTTTGCATTATAAGCAGAAAATTAAACCAGTTTGCCTTAGAAATACATTTTAAGAATAGCCCAAAATAGCATGCGTAATAGAAAATTAAGAAAACTTTCTGATGCATAAAAGTACTGACTAGTGCTGAATGAATCAATTACTGTAAAATATTATTCTCTGATTCAAGTAATTTAACTGTAAACATCATCTTTTGTGTGTCGAAAATATAATTGTTAGTTGCACTGATAAGTACAAATATTAACTTTATACGCCTTCATACACTCCAAATAACATAACTTTGATATATAAATTAGTAACAATTTGTTAAAATTAAGTTAAACTGTAGAATTGTTTTCTTAAATAAATATGAAGTAGTAAAAATACTAAACAAATAATTCCTTCTTTTCCTATTTAAAAGATGCCAAACAGTGTAAACCAGTTGTTAGTGGCTAAATAACATAAAATTTGAAGGCAGTAACAATATTTTTTAAAAATACTGTTTTTTACCTAACTTTGTGAATTAAATACTAGTACATTTTGTCAAATTATAAATAAAATATACCTATTTCTTTGGTATTTGTACTAAAGTGAAGAAAATGTTACTAAAACTTGGCTAGTAGAGTAAATCTGAGAGTTTTAGCTTTATTTGTCCGTAACTGGATATAATTGTAACTTGTTAATCTCGCCAAACACAATCTTTACCTCAATTTTGGAAGCTAGCTGAACTTTAGCGTTTCGAATTACATATAGTGAAGGCCTCAATAGTGGAAAAATACACCCAGTCTGTAAAAAATTGGAAATGTTGTCTCCTTCTCTGTCGAACCAGACCAACAGTGTTCTCAATTGTTTCAATATATTTCTTAACATAACAAACTTTTTAAAAATGCAGGTAGCTTAGTGTGTATAGCGTAAGGATTTTAACCTATCTGTCCAGGGTTCGAGTCCCTGTCTGGCCGATTACAATTTTTAAATTTTGTCATCGGATCTTTTGCAACAGTAAGTCGTGAGTAAGCTTTTAAGTTTCTCAAATATCAGCATCTTTAGCTAACAGTACAGCATAACCAGTATTATTATGATAGAAAAGTTCTGGTGGTAGAACCTACACCTACTGTAATATCTCTGTGGTATTAACTGACATGCAGCCCATAACTTTTGGGATTGTTTCTCCTCCGTTACATTTCCTGGCCATTTACCTTTAGCGTCGCGATTAGCCTCAGAAGCAAAAAAAGCGAAATCTTATATTTGTTCTTTTTATATCTCTGAAACCACCTATACTATAGAACTACATTTAATGAATTTTGCAGTCCTCCTGTTTGATCTGTTAAATAATCCAGTCAATAAAAATATACTTGCATAGAAAAATCTGTTTTTCAGATACTTTAATCGGGTAATCTGCTTTTGCGTACTTCCTCAGAAATATACACAATCATAGTTCTTTATAAATTTAGCACCTGATATAGAATAAGTCGAAGTCTAGTTAGAGTTGGCCTGTAAGTGCTTCTGGTACAAGTAGTTACTTGAAAAAGCAAATATTGGTTGTGTAAAAAATAGCCTCCTTGTGAAACAATGAAAAATCAACCTCATTTCCTCGTAATATTAGCTGTAAGTGCTTCTTGCAGATTAACAAAGCTCTGGCGTGTGGTCCTACGCCACCTATAATCCTTTGTAAGGTTCGTGTTGTCCTATAAATTGTCGATATACATACTAAATCCCTAGTTACAGCCTAAGCTTTTAGTTTCAATCAGAGGATTTTAGTGTTCAGATAGTGATTGTAGCCTAGTGTAATAAACCAAATGGAAATAACCCAAGTGTTGATGCACCCAAAAAACCAGTAATACTTCAAAAATACCTTGAAAAAGGCTATAAGGCTAAATTATTCTTCTAGCATAGACAAAAAGTTTAGCAAATGGACCTATGGTTCATATAGTCAGTCGTGTGTGAACTTCGTCTTGTCCTGTGAATTGTTAATATATTGATAAATGGTTATATTTAAAAAAAGAAAAAAAACAATGTTGGTAAGCGTCCAGTTGTTGACCCCTCGGTAAAAGAATTTCAGTCTTTATAGACACACAATAATTTTCGTTACACTAAAAATTTGGCCTCGTATAAAGGTAAATAGTCGAAATGATAAACATTTCGTGTACTTTATCCAGTAAGGCTTAGCTAGAAATACAATAACAGCGTTACAGACATAAAAATTAAGCAAGGTTTGATATTCTAGTGGCACATAATAAATATAAAATATCCTTTAAAATACTCTGACAAATAGTTGTGGGTTATCTGAGATCAAAATTTTCAAGCCATCTCTCCTGCATAAATAGGCTCTAGAATTCACTAAGCCTCAAAATAATATTGGGTACATAAAATAAAAAGCAGATGGAGAGTGATGCTGATCGCATCATCTCCAAACAGCAAAAACAAAAGTATATGGATGGAGCCCTACCTGATATATTTAGGAAACTTTACCTAGTATAAAAGTAACAAAATACTCAGCAAACTCTAAAATAAACAAACGTTCCTACGTAGCAGGCGTAACCTGACCTAAATAAATACATATAGAAATACAGAACCAAAAATAGCATAGTGGAAATCAGTAAACCCAAATAATAATAATAATAATAATAATAATAATAATATATTCTGTGGCTTACATTTTAGCTAAAAGTACTTTTTATTTAGTGATTTTGAAAAGATTTAAGTAAATACTAAACTCTAAGTTAAAAATTTGTAAATGCATATATGATACAAAACAAAATAAATAAAAATTAATACATACCCTGCAAAAAAAAACAGTAAAAAAGTTGAAAACATCTCTTTGTGCATCCAAAATATAATAATAAATCCTTCCTGACTGGATTAAATTGTGTTATTTGAATAATATTAAGCCTAAACTTGTAAAATAAAAGGGTAGAACTTGACGAAACACACTTCATGTGTACAAAATTTAATTCAAACCACATCTAAATTGTGTTATTTGAGTGGAAAGAAACCTAAACTTGGAAAAAATCTCTCTCTCTCTCTCTCTCTCTCTCTCTCTTTCTCTCTCTGTGTGTGCGTGTGTGTGATGGTGGATGGGTGTGTGTGTGTGTGTGTGTGTCTGTGTGTGTGTCTGTGTAAGTGTGTGTGTGTCCAAAATGTAATAAAAAACACGTTCAAATCGTGTTATTTGAGTAAATATTAGAATAAACTTGTCAAATAAACAGATAAAAGTTGAGAACACACACTTTGTGTGTCGAAAATATACCTAAAACTCTTTCCTGAATAGTATAAATAGTGTTATTTTGGTAAAAAAATTAACATAAAGTTGTAAAATAATAAGTTACAAATAAAAGAAGTGTCTGCTAGTCCAAAATTTAATAAACAATGTTGCCGGAATAAATTAAATTGTATTATTAGAGTAAAAAATAAGCCTGAACTTGTAAATAATAAGTTAAAAGTTGAAAATCTCTCTTTGTAAATGCACAATAAAATAAACACTTCTGTCTGAATAGCTTAAATTGTGTTATTTGAGTAATAATAAGCCTAAACTTGTGAAATAAGCAGATAGAAGTTGAGAACACACACTTTGTGTGTAGAAAATGCAACTAAAAGTCTTTCCTGAACAGATTGAATTGTATTATTTTGGTAATAATAAGCCTAAACTTGTGAAATAAACAGATAGAAGTTGAGATCACACACTTTGTGTGTCGAAAATATAACTAAAAGTCTTCCTGAACAGATTGAATTGTATTATTTTGGTAATAATAAGGATAAGCTGGGAAAATGTTTGACATAAAGTCCAAGTTTGGTAAAAAATATCTTTGTGAGTCCAAAATTTAATAAAAAATGTTGCCTGAATAGTATAAATAGTGTTATTTTGATAAAAAATTAACATAAAGTTGTAAAAGATTTGACATAAAGTCAAAGTTTTGTAAAAAATGTCTTTGTGAGTCCAAAATTTGATGAAAAAAATGTTGCCTGAATAGTATAAATAGTGTTATTTTGGTAAAAATTAACATAAAGTTGTAAAATAATAAGTTAAAAGTTGAAAAAAAAGTCTTTGTGAGTCCAAAATTTAATAAAAAATGTTGCTTGAATAGTACAAATAGTGTTATTTTGGTAAAAAATTAACTTAAAGTTGTAAAATAATAAATTAAAAGTTGAAAAAAATGTCTTTGTGAATCCAAAATTTAATGAAAAAATGTTGCCTGAATAGTACAAATAGTGTTATTTTGGTAAAAAATTAACATAAAGTTGTAAAATAATAAGTTAAAAATTGAAAAATGTTTTTGTGAGTCCAAAATTTAATAAAAAATGTTGCTTGAATAGTACAAATAGTGTTATTTTGATAAAAAATTAACATAAAGTTGTAAAAGATTTGACATAAAGTCAAAGTTTGGTAAAAAATAAACTCAAAATTAAGTTAAATAGCACACAGTAACATACATTTACTATCTAAATCAATAATCAAAGGGTCCTAGGTTCGTTACCCCGTGATAAAAGCAAATGGTGAAAACTGTAGGCCCCGTCCCTAATAGCTCTCCCTTCTTCCTAGTACATATAATAAACCCCTACGCTTCGTTCTCCTTGTTCAAAGTAAAGTTCTCGCTCCAATCTAATTGGGTATCCAAAAACCTGCGCTAAAGCGTCCTGTGCCTTGAAGGCAAACCTGAGCGGAATATTAATTGGCGGCGGAAACCGGTTCTACAAGCGACGCATAGCTTCAGAGATTTGACCCTTGCTGCGCATTCTCAGACATCCTTTGTTGTCTGGTTGAATCCCTCCCCTGCCCTACGGCATTGCATACCTTTCTCCTGTTCTTGCGTACTGGTTAACCTTGAAAAAACCGGTTCTGATTGGTCAATCGGGTTCTCGCGTTCTTTCTTTGTTCTGACGTTGTGACGTCATTTGACCTTGAACGCACTTCCCCCAAATTCCTTTCTCCTCTACCTGCGCGGAGTTCACCCTTGTCTGTCTGGCGTGTCGTACCTTCGTCTTTCATAACATATAACATTAAAACATAGTACTAATTAATAATATTACATATCGCGGGTTCGAGTACCGGGACCGTCTTCTTTCGTAATTGGACCTGTACCTACAGCCATTACCACTGTTCATAGCGGTTCATAAACCATAGAAAACTTATTTTCAATACTATAAACATTAATATTAACATTTTATACATTACATACTTTGCAGTAATGAATATAAAACCATATGCATAGCGTTTAGTACCTCTAATTACCTTCTATATACATATTTTTCATAAAATAAATAAATATATATTTATAAAAAGTTATAAACATGCAAATACATAAATGTAAAGTACTCTAAGTACTTGCTAATGAATTCTAAGTACATGCGAATTAGTTCTAAGTACGTGCAAATTAGTTATAAGTACATACAAATGAATTGCGAATATTAAATAGCGACAGCCACTGGCGGGGATCAATACTACTGAGAGTGTTCCAAAAATATAATATCTACCAGAAAATATCTTAAAAATACTATGCTCACCGGGACACACATACAAATTGTAATGTCGATGCAGGACTGGTACGGCTCTCCACCTACATCTTAAATAGTACTTCCACTTTGAATGTATATATTAATCAGAAACAAGCCAATGAGAGAGTTTGTAGAAAGCTATATATACCGGGTGGTCCATTTATAATGATAGTATGGAATATCGCGTGCAGAATGCATCCAATCAAAAAATTGCACAGAATAAAAGTTTGATACTATTGAGTGGGTAAGTCAATGCCGCAAAAATTTCGTCGCCGCCATCCACCCCTTGGGGGGGGGTAAATTTCAAATTTCAAATGGAACACCCCATTCGTTTTACATATTTGGATTCCGTGTTGAAAAAGAAGAATTTTTTGTTTGAAAAATTTTGTAAAAAAATTGCAAACTTCGAACATTTATAAACATTTGGCAGTTTCAGATTCATTTTGTTCCCTTTATGTAATAACGGTTTTGATTTCCGTTGAGAACATTGCATAAACGAATTTTATTCAAAAAATGTGTGCAAAGAATTCGGCAAAAGAAAAGTGTTTGCAATTTATGTTCTTGTGTAACAATAAAAAATATTAATTTGTTCCAACTCTTTGGTTTCAAGGAACAATTTCATATGTACAACAAAATTAAGTATGTTACTACAAATTAGTTATCTTTTGAGATACACAAATAAATGTTTAAAGGAGCAAATGTTCAAAATGATGACCGTTCTCTTTAATGCATTTCAAAACACGGTGTCTGACGCTCCACACTGTTCGTCCCAAAATGTCGGGAGTGATAGAGGCACAAGAATCAATAATTCGTTGCCTCATGTTTTCTGGCGTTGTTGGAACTTCGTGGTAGCACTTTTCTTTAAGTAGTCCCCAAAGGCAGAAATCAGGCGACGTGAGATCGGGTGAACGAGCTGGCCAAGAAACGGGTCCTCCACGTCCTATCCATCGACCAGGAAACTTTGTGTCCAGCATGGCTCGAGCCTGAATGGAGTAGTGAGTAGTGTTGTTCATATGAAATTGTTCCTTGAAACCAAAGAGTCAGAACAAATTAATATTATTTATTGTTGCAAACAATTTTCCTTTGTCGAATTCTTTGCACACATTTTTTGAATAAAATTCGGAAACCAAAACCGTTATTACATAAAGGGAACAAAATGAATCTGAAACTACCAAATGTTCGAAGTTTGCAATTTTTTTTACAAAATTTTTCAAACAAAAAATTCTTATTTTTCAACACGGAATCCAAATATGTAAAACGAATGGGGGTGTTCCATTTGAAATTTCAAATTTACCCCCACCCCCCTAAGGGGTGGATGGCGGCGACGAAATTTTTGCGGGATTGGCTTACCCCCTCAATAGTATTAAACTTGTATTCTGTGCAATTTTTCGATTGGATGCATTCTGCATACGATATTCCATGCTATCATTATAAATGGACCACCCGGTATATATATACATTGTTAAATACATGCACACTCATAAATTCTGGAATGGTCTATGTATTTTGCCATAGAAAATATACATGCACACTCATAAATTCTGGAATGGTCTATGTATTTTGCCATAGAAAATATACATGCACACTCATAAATTCTGGAATGGTCTATGTATTTTGCCATAGAAAATATACATGCAAACTCATAAATTCTGGAATGGTCTATGTATTTTCACATAGAAAATATACATGCACACTTATAAATTCTGGAATGGTCTATGTATTTTCACATAGAAAATATATAATTTAAAATATAGCTAACAATCAAATTTCATATACGAGAAATTTCATTCATATTTTCCTAATTCCCTTATTTTTTTTAGAAAAAAACTATAAGTCTTATTTCTATTACGTGCAATTCATCCCCAACTTCCATATCCAAGTAAATGTTTTCTTAATATTGAATGAATTGTAAGGAAGACTTAATATTGATTAGTAATAATCCCGTTTTGTCTTGCGTTGACACTTGTTATATTTTCATAAATTGAAATTTTATTGTTGTGTAATTTGGATCATCACTTCGAAGCTCGAATTAGGATGTAAATAAATACGTTATGTTTTAAAATAATTATATTCACAATTAGAAACAATTACAGAAAAATAAGAAAAAAGTACGAATATTATGTACTCTACTTTTCAATGGAAGATTGACGTGTAAAAATAATAGGATTTGACAAGAAAATCCTATTACATGGAACATTCCAGAAAAGAGTAGTTAGCAGATATTAAGGTGATTGTTAATTTCAGGTGACGTTTCAGTCACGTGGATGATCGACGGGAAGCCAATTAAGAAGGGGGGAAAGACATACATGAAGATCGAACACTTCAACATGAGGCCTCAGCTTAGCTCCTTCAAAATGTACGCCGGAAATCTCTTTGACGGAGACAAAGCACTTGGTGAGTATTTAATGTTCACACTTATATTAGTAAGCTAATGATTACGTATCCATTGTTTTGAACGTGAAAATTATTCTAATCTCTATTTATTTGCAGTTATTACATGGGAATAAAATTTAAACATTTCAATACTTATTATAGTAATTATTCAAAATATCATTCGTTATATGGCACCATTATTTTATACGATTTTTCATCATGTAATAATACTAATAGTACTGTTATTTAATATAATTTTATTTTGTATTTTTCTTAATAAGTATTCATTCGAAATTTTACAAGAATGGTTTATCACCATCATGATGATAATTAAACTTGTATCTACTTCTAAACTTTATTACAATTTGGAAACAGATTTTCTATGTCAGTTGATTGATTTAGAAACAAATGAACATCAAAGCAAGTGGAACCTAATGTTTTAACAGATAGGAAAGGTTGTGTTGAAACACTAAAAGCTCCTTCTTAACAGTAAAAGCTAACATAACATTTTCTACGGTGAAAGTCACGAAATCTTGAATATCAGCTTGATTTATAAAGGAACTGGTTATCATTTCTATATTTTACAAAAATTGTACAAATTCTTGTCGAACATTTTCAATTACATCAAAGGGTAGACTGTACACAAGCATTTAGGTCAACAATTAAGGATTGTTGCCAGTGTCAGTTCAAAATATTCTGTAACTACGCGTAGTTCTAAGTTTTGGGTATAGAAGTGGATTCAGTTTTTATAAGCATAATTATTCTTACCAACACGGTTTTAGAAAGAAAATTAAGGAAATGTTGAACTCTCGTAAGCTTTACTAACAACTTTAATGTTCATTTAGTTTTGTAACTTTTAATGAACAAATGCTGTCTTTGCCAAAATTCAAATTATTGTATAACGCTTATATATATTTTTTTTATTTCCAGTAAAGTGTACGTCTTGTTGTCTTCCTTGTTTAACAATGGTCGTATTTCTCAATTTTAGGCGATACTTTTCTGTCCCTGGCGAATGAATTCTGGGAAATCATGTACATGGAAATGTTGCCATACTTGCAGGAAAGTTGGGACATCCTCATGACAGACGTTGCTAACAAGATCTTCCTCAAGGTTCCGTTTGACGAAATCTTCCCTGAAAAGTGAACAAATGTTTACAATTGTTGTTAATGTGTTTGATGTAGAGCTTGGGAGGTTTGATTTTGTCTCGTACAGTGGGATCCATGAGTATTACCGTACAAATTGTCCATCACCATGTTCGTGCACTTTTTTTTGACCCAATAAGAGCTTCAAGGATTAAAACAAAACTCAAAACAAGCTGTTGACAACTTCTGCATCAGCATACATAATAATTCATCGCTTAAAAACACACAGGATGTGAGAGACAAATTAATGAAAATAGTCATGGACAATTGGCACGGTAAAACTCATGGATCCCACTGTACTTAACAGAATTTCCTTAGTCTTTAGTTTGCTCAATAAACCAGTTCGTTTTAACACAATATGTTCTTATTATTGCTACATCTTCAAATTTATCTGCAGCAGAACATTACTATATAAAGTAAATTCATAGCGATTCATAAGTCTGTGACAAGGTAACTTAATATATAAGGTAGCGCCATCCGTAAATTGCCGCTCATGCACGAGCGCGTGACGTCTTATGGGAGGATCGGTTATGCTCGGTGCCCCTTCGGTTATGTTCGTTCGGGGCTTGGCCGAAGCAAACGGCCGCTATAATTTCTATGCGAGGTTCAGAGAAGGAAAGTGTTTTATTACTTTGAGGAGGGGGAATTATTCATTATCGAAACTTCGGAATGGTATTGAGACATTCCTTTAATGATTAATAACATGACTGATTGATGTTTCAACAAGTCCACTTTATGCACAGAAAGGCTAATCGGGACTGGATCTACAGTTTAAAGTGGGATCCGAACTACTACGTCCTTCCACCGGGTATGGAACCCGGGATTCCTCGATTACAAGGCAACGACGCTACCATTGCGCCATCGGGGAGGCACTAGTAGTAACATAATTGAAAACTCGCAAACGTATTGTGAAAATCCATACTTTTCAAACTTTCTGATCGATGTGTTACAAAGATAGTTGCGCATGTTCTCATTTACCATGTCTTCATTCTTCATAGATTTATTTTGTTTATTTGTTTCACTCCGCTTTTCTTCCACTTTGGGCTAATCGCGAAGACAATATAGTAAAATGTCACGTAATTGAGTTCTAACGACAGAACGACAGTAAAGGAAATTACTCTTCTTGAATAAAATGTATATTCCGGTTTTATAACATTATGTACACGATATTGAGCATTGTATGAAATAAATATAATGCCCATTAATGAAGTTTTACTACTTCGTTCAATTTAATATTTCACAGATATAATGTGGATGATTTTGTACCTTTCTACTCAGTGTAAACAATGGATGTCATACTCTCCTTTCGTGGAAAATTTTCTTTAAAACAGTAAGCTCTTGTGGTGTAGTTGACGAACTATATACTTGTGCCACGAGCTCGGCATATAGAATAGTTTTTCCTGGTTATAGACGACTAAAATATATTTGGAAATGTAATAGGAAAATCCAAAACAAAGTCCAAAAATGAAAATGAAATTTTACTATTTAATGATTCATACCCTTGTACAGTCCTTCATTGTGATTTCTTGTAACTTATTTGCTATATCTTCATTTATGCTTCAGATATATTATCTTAACCTGTTCTAAATGTCACATGTACAAGGGAGAAATATAATTACCAACATTATTAACCTAATCTCAGTGAACATCAAGTTAAATCTAATTAATGATTATCAATTAAATGGACAGAGTTAATAGAAAAACTATTCTCTGAAGAATTAATTATGTCCTTTGAATTCGTAATTTGGCCCAAGTTTAGATTGCAGGGTGATAATCTCTTCATTACACACAAAATCGAGTGGCAAGATTTCGGTACATGTGTACTATATGACTGTATGTATGGCAGAAGTAGATTGCCGTTGTCATGTTAGGGACTTCATGAAATTTCTACATCTCATGCCCTATCCTCAAAGGCATTATTACTGTTTGATTTTTACCATTACCTGGCTTGTCCACCGCAAAGGAATATAAATTATATGGAATTGAAAACAAAAAAATGCAGTAATAGTGGCAACATTCTCTTGACTATACGTGAGCTTACCGTGTTGTCCTTTGCATCTCGCTTTGGCTTTGCTTAATATTATCAATGAGCTAAATTTTCTGTGTGTTCGTAAATCCCTTCCCGTACGCTTTAATTAGTAGGTTAGGTGAATTATGTTTGGTGTTCTTAGCATCCAGTTTCGAGTAGGTTCGGCTAGTTAAGGGTGTGTCATTCATATTTGTACATTTTCGCTCTTCGCTTGCACGTACACGTATTATAGCTTTTAATACGCAAAACGATTTCACACAACTGTAACTTATATCAGCACGGTAACTTGTACAACCTCACTTTGATATCGAAAATTAACATTTTATGGAAATTACAAACTGGACTTGCGTTTCCAAGGTTTGGGATTTTATTTACAATGCAAATTTTGTAGCACGAAATGCCAATCTTACACTCTATTTCCTCATCCTCCTGTACGTAAAATTTCCGGAAATATGGAACTCGGAGACCCGAACATAATTAATACGAAATTAAATAAAACAAACTTTTAAACAAATTATTAGTGAAATGTGATTTACAATTAGAGAGAGTTCACACATATTTCATCAATTGCAAAACCTAATATACCAGGCCGGCAACGAAATGAATTTGACACCCATCTTCTTAACGTAGAAAGTCCAGGTAAAGGTATACCAACTGTATCTCTCAAATAAACGTAACATTTTTTTGAAACGGCTCGAAGAGTCAACGCTTTGCTTATATCATCTTTAGTCCATAGGGATTTCGTTTTACCGTGTACAAAGTATTATATTTGAGTGTCACTGAACACTTTCCCCAAGATATTCGTGAGTTTTCTTGTTACATTGTCGGTTAGGTTAAGTTGAAGATTTTGAACTTGTCTAGTTTCTTTGGTTAAAGCAAGTTGCAAGAGCTTGTTCTTAATCTTTAACTTATTAATTTCTTTATGTAAACGTGTGTTATTCTTCTGTAAGCGATGAATAGTGTTTTCCAACAACGAAACATTGCTAGCAGTTTCTGTACCTACGTCTATTTTTATTTTTTTCGGCGACATAGTATTTAGCTTATTTAAGGAACGTTTCCTTATTTCACACCTTTCGTAGCGTACATCTCCACAGTATTTATCAGCACATCCTAAAAATGATTCATGTTTTGAAGAGGAAGGTTCAGGAGAATTTGCTACACCACATTCTCTATTATTTTGCACTGAAGTAATATGGTGTAATTTTAGTGATGGCACTGCAGTTGGCTTCAGTACTTTCTTTGTTGGCAAACACAGAAGTTCTGCTCTTAGATCTCGCACATAGTCTTCTTTACAAAAATGGGCACTGCACACTCTCGCATATTTAATATTAATATTAAGTTCTCAATCACAGGCACGAATCCACTGTTTACTTACACGATTATCAGCTGGAAATCTATGATATTTTATATCACTTCCTTTAGTTTTTTGGTTATAATTCTCACAACTTGTTACTGCACAATTAGGCATGATTATAGGTGGAATGAACAAAACAATCTCATTTCAAGAGAAATAATACAATAAAAATAAATCGAACGCTACAAAATCAATAACCTGCTTGTTCCGATTTTTGCGACGTGTTAGTAGCTAAATGTACCCCGCACCAAACTTACTGCACATAGCAACGAGCACCGTCAAACCCGATCCTCCCAGATGACGTAATGCATACGTACTTCGCATAGCAACGAGCATTCCCTGAGTCTGTGAGACAATTTAGGAATTCACCACAGATCAACTTTTCAGCGGACAGAGCTGCTTTGTAAGAAACTGCACGAGCGCATGGTTTTCATGGTTTGCCGCTAGGAGTCAGTAGTAACAGCAGTAGCAAAATTGCGATAAGAAAACGTAAGAAGGCGTTTTGTGTGTTGAAAAACGCAAGAACCGTGTCCGCTGTGACTTTGCAGCGACGATTTCGAGCAGAATTTCAGGAGCCATAATTCGCCGCTAATTTCCAGGAACTTCGTAACCGTAACAGCGCGGCTGTGCCATTAATAGATCCTGATATGCTAACGAGTGTGTGAGACGAAATGCAGTATCGATTATATATCTGCCGCATCAGCGCAGATGGACACATAGAGCATTTGTGAAGCGAGTACAAAAAACGTGGAGAGTTTGTCGTTCTATTGACATTAAATTACCACTCTTATCGCATTGTTTATATGTAGTAAAGTTCTAAGATGTCTGCAGACTTATGGATCACACTGTATTGTTCAAGGAATTCTTCAGCTTGCTGGAAAGGTCTAAAAATCCATGGTCCTTTAAAATGTACGAATCGTTTAACTCTCCTAAGAGAGAAGAATCTAAATCTGCCAAATAAAAACTTTAAATTCTGCCTCAGCAAGGAAACCTGTGCGGACGAACATCCCATGACATATGTTCAAGGGCTTCATTTTAAGTTGGTGTAGATAATTAACCTTGAAATATCATTGATATCGGGTTTTCCTCCGCAAGCCAGGGTACCAAGAAATCTATTTTCGTTTCTCGATCGGTTTTTCCATTATCCTCTGTTTTTCCTTCATAAATAATGGGATATTCCCAACAAAAGTAGCTCCAGAACTTGATATTAGTACGTTTATTCATCATAGTCCCCCACCGTCTCTAGTCCAGCTTCTCGCCTTGTAAAATTAAACTATATGTTCTTGAATAAGTCATCGCCCCCAAAAGCCAATCAAGCACCCCCGCCCAAGTTCATGTCATAATCCCCATAAAGTATTTAATTAGGACATATTTTTTTCTAGTTTTAATGAACACTACTCCCGGTCCTGAGTTATTCATTTTCTTTATCTAACATGTCACTATTACATCAAATACTGTGTAGTGCAAAGTGGAGACTCGATGATCTGTTTTGCGTCTAGTATGAGCAAGGTTTGCCAATGGTTTACCATTAATCAGGGGATAAGAGATGAATTACCACATCCAACTACATGGCATGTATATGTAGATAAGTCTTAACATATTTAACGTCATAAAACGTCATAAAACGTCATAAAACGCATTATAATTTTTAAACTGCTTATATTTATATGAAATAACAATGTGCGAATTCTGTTAAGAGAAAATATGCTGCATATTTGGAAATTGGTAATAGGTAATTATAATTAAGTGAATTTTAGTAAAGATGTATTGACTTTTTACTATTTTTTCTTGTGCTCATTCATTAAAACATGTATATGAACAAAATGTACAATTATTTTCCTAGTAGGAACTAAAAACTTAATATTTTGTAGAAAGAAACCAATTAATCGTATTTATTGAACCACAGCTTACACAGTACATTTTATGACGACATAAGAAATCTTAAGTTCTTAGAGTATCACATGAATGGTAAGCCATATTACTCTTTTTGCTTTATTTTTTTATTACTCATTGAAAAAGAATATCAGAATTAGAACATTTGTGCTGTTTTGAAATTAATGTTTATTTACAAGAGAGCATTGATACTGAAACAAACTTTAGTATAAAGATCTTAAAAGAAGTTTTTGTCTCTGAATACTGGACCTTGCGAATTTATCTATTATTTCATCTTTTGGAATTTGTGCAAGAATGTCACTCTCACTACACAAAACAAGCAAACTTGACAACAATGAATTCCTCCAAAGTGCAACCCAACCTACTTTTAATAACCTTTAATTGAACATCACTCGCGGCCCCCGTGGCGGAGTGGTTAGCGCATCGCGCTACGCGAGGGGACCCGATTTCGAATCCCGGCCTGGGCATGGATGTTTGTGAGTGTCCATTCATCACTTTCATCATATCATCACTCATCTCCATCTTCGCAAATTAGGCAAAAGTGACATAAAAGCGAAGTAAAATAAAGCAAATCAATCAATCAATCGAACATCACCCCAAGACCGTAGATACATTACCTCCCCAAAATCGTTCATCATAATCACCCCCAAATAGTTTGGATAATTGATGTTTATTTGAATATATTTCCATATGTTTTTAATAGTTCAGTTTTCGAAATAACAGAAAGCTAGCACATTGATGCGTTAAGTGTAATAAGCTAAATTATATAAATATGCATTTAAACAGTGTTTGTGAATGGAGAATAAGATTTATGAGATTTATAAAACCCACAATTTGAGTATTTAGAAATTTTTATACAATTTAAGATAGAATATTCAACTTTGGCAAACCAAATAACATGCTGCAGCTGTGTGACCGATTCAATTATTATTTCACGAGAATTACAGAACCTTAGCTGGAAATTCCTAAGCTAATGGCGATAATTTAATACGGTTCCTCCTTCAAAGAACTCGCTCCCTCTGCTTGGGGTAAATATAATTATTTTAGTAATCCATAGCAATAATTACGTGGATTCTATCTTCAGTGCAAATTTCACTTGTTAAAGTAAAATTGTCCTGCGACAATATGTTAGAAATGCGAAGGAATTTGATATTATTTATTTTTATTTTTCTGTTTTATCAGGTAACGTGCAAGGTGTTACTGTATGAAGTACACTTAGTACAATTTGGAGGCACGTAGGGGTTCGGATCCCACTTTAAACTGTAGGTCCAGTCCCGATTAATCCTACTGTGAATGAAGTGGACTTAAAACACCAAATCAATCAATCAATAAAAACTTAGTACAATTATTACAGCATACAGGGAATCAATACTACAATAATACTGCTAATAGAACGCACCTGCTTTAAATTAAGCAGGATACCAACAGTATAAGCATTATATTTTAAGAAGTGATGTTATGTAATGGAGCTATAGTATGAAACTTTAGCAAAATGCGAAACACTCGTTTTCGTAACCCAAAACTGCGAGCGGAGCGAACAAGAAAATTTTTACATCCATTTCTTTGCAGTCTTTCAAGAATATTAATTTAATGGGATGTCAATACTTTCTTATGACCCCGCAATATTTACTCTTTTTCAGCTTCTCTTTTCGCACGTTCGGCGCCAAAAACATGTGGATAGCATATCGCTAAATATAATATTCGAACTCTCCCGCACTACAGAAATCCATTGGCAATCTAAGATTATCACTTTATCAAGAGTTTCATATCTCCCCCTTAAATACTATAATACTCAACCCTCCCACCAAAATTTCCGTGCCAATTTTAGACTTACTGTTGATGTTGAAGAGTGGATGTTGCCTCCTCCAAAACAAATAATTCTCAGTCACCAGAATTTTCGCACAGTCTAGACAATAGTAGTATACAAGAATTGGACTGGTGATCTCGGGTGGGAATTTATCAGACCATGTCCCTGCATATGGCGAGTCCTGGCTTCATCCAGCCTCTATAGAGTGTCTCAACCTTAAAAGTCAGTATGGAAGTAAATAGAGTACTTCTTTCTCTCTCTCTAATACATGAGTTTTGCCAATAGCTCTTTCCTTCTCTACCAACGCTGCGTTGGGAGATGTTACAAAATTTACAAAATGTAAAAGTCAAAATTTGAAACAGTGAAATCATTATCCTGTAGAGTTTTTTCTGCTCTATTTACTAACTGCATTATATAACCTATCATAAATTCATGTGATCTGAATTTTTCATAATTATGCAATTTTGCAAAACGCTCAACTTTTTTCTAGTAAATACTTCAAAAGCCATAAATATCAGCTTGAACAACTTGAGCCAGTTTTTTTCTTCTACGGGATCTATGATATTTGTAGATATGATATTCTTCGCCTGAGTGAAATAATTGGCTTACGAGGAGAGTTATATATATATATATATATATATATATATATATATATATATATATATATACATTGGATATTTTGTATAAATCATCAGACTGTAACACGAAAAAGTTGGTTAGTGAGAAACTTTTCGGTTCGTCGCGATACACATGCAGACCCAGCGAGAAAAGGGTTGACCATTCTTTGAAGTTAAATTAGAATGCATTGTTACTCCACAGCATCGTTATTTATTCCGCAATCGTAGTTTGTTTATGAGGGCTGTCTCGCGTATCAAATTCATTGCGTGCCACCAAGGTTACAATTCAGTTGCAGGCAGGTGCCCCAGTTCGTAGAAAGTGCAGTGTGCTTTATTTTCAGTAAAAAATGTATCTTAATGTTTGCTTTTACATTTATTTAATTTGTAAATGTTTATGTAAAGGATACAACATTCAACGAAAGAAGTAACAATAGGTGCGTGTATTACACATAGCTTATAATGCAAATGTAAAATGGTAAATAGTTACGTCGAAATATAAACATTTACATGCAAATCTTGAGGTAACTATCGTTTGTTTTTTTCCAAAATGCATCAAATACATATATTTTGATGATTTCCTATACGATATTAAGGAAGTAAAGTTTGTCCCAATCATTAGCGATTAACAGCGACTCGATGCGACTCCGTTTGTTGATCTGGCAACGCCGCGCTCCATTTAACCAATACTGACTTTTAAGGTTGAGACGCTCTATAGCAAGTGGTAAAGACGGCCGGAGCGTGACCGAGAACGTGAATGCATGGAGCCATTACCTCCAGATCCTCCTATGATGTGCAGGGAAGTGTTTACTTTATGTGCGTTTGTCAACAATCGACCATATTAGTGTGATGTCGACGTAAGCTCATCATTACATTGTGATATACGATACACATTACAGTTTTAAAAACTCAATATGCTGACCAAGGCAGAACATTTATTTTATTTTAAAACATAAACTAAACGTAACGTTTCAACCTTCTAGCAAGGTCTTCTTCAGACTCTGTTCCAAGTACAAATTTCTGTGTGTATATATATCTTCCTGTTTGTACCTTGTTTCTTTTGTACCGGGTACAGAGCCTGAAGAAGACCTTGCTAGAAGGTTGAAACGTTACGTTTAGTTTATGTTTTAAAATAAAATAAATTTTCTGCCTTGGTCAGCATATTGAGTTTTTCATATGGAAACAAGCCTTAATGGTGTTATAATTAGAATTTTGTATATCTGCTGCCACAACTTTAACACTGCTGGAGGTGCATTCTTCACTAGGACATGAGGTCGGACGTTGGGTAAATTTTACCCACAAGCAAAATTACTCCTTAAGCTGAAATTGTAATTGTTTTAAGGCATTTAAATAATTTTACCTGTATTGATTAATCTAAATTTATTAATTTTAAACATTTTTATATGAACATTAAAAGAAATAACATGTTGGTATACAAAACTGAAACGAAAGAGCGCGCGGTGAATGAAATTTACCCAGGTAGTGTTTCTATAGCCCTACGGGGTGGTTAGCACACCTCGCTACGACTCCAGAGGTCCCGGGTTCGAATTTAGACTTAGGCATGGGTGTGTGTGTGAGAGTGTTCAGTGTCCATTCATCAATTTCATCATATCATCACTCAGCCCCATCTCAAATTAGCCAAAAGTGGCATACACATCTGAGTAAAATAAAGCAAATCAAACAAGCCCTGCGAACGGAACTAACGAAGTCTCACAGCTGATTCAAGGTTCCTACAGTTGAAAGAGTTCAATGGAAAGATACTGAGAAATCGCCTTTGTAGCTTTTACCCATACGCACGTCCTTACAGGTTAAAAGGTGCCCCTTGCGATGGAAAATCCAATCGGAAAAACCAAATGACAGGTTTGCTTGGACTCAAACTTGCTAAGTTGTCTACTCGTGATCTGCATGCTACACCTGCTCTGGGCGCACCCTCTAGGGATCAACATCGTGATTCGTGGGTCAAGGGATTATCTGGGAAACCGAATCTCTTTGTATCTGCAGCACAAGCAATGGAAACAAGACACGACAACCGCAGGGAAGAATACTTAAAAGATGATCTTACCGCGTGACCTTCGCTACCGAAATTTATGATTGTAGTTTGAGGGGGAGAATAGCAGAAGGAAATCCCAAAACAAAGCCCTAGGTAAGTGCATGAAGCAATTCCTGGTCAGCCACTGTCATGAGACGGCCTGTGATTACGTGGGTCGCAAGGGCAGAGTAGTAGAACTCAAGCAGTCATCGAAGACGGTGGTCAGGAATGGGTCGGTACCTTGTCTTTCTCGTCTGCCTGTGCGTGCTAGCGCGCTTCTCCATCTCGGTCGAACTACGTAAGTATGCCAACGGCTTTTCAGCCCTAACATAATTGGTAATATCCATAATTTATCCTGAAAGCACGTCTTGTCAAGTAAGCATGCGCACGTGTTGACCTTGACAGTGAAAGTACTTTCATTGTCAAGGCAGGACCGTTATGTGAAATGGGAACATTCTGCTTCTTCACTTTTGGCCGAAAGTGAATTGAATGCAAGGTGGATTGATTTAAATAGCGATTTAAATCAATACAGTAAAACCTCGTTAATCCGAACAAATGGGGGGATAAGTTGACCGGTTTAACGAAAGTCCGGAATAACTGAAATAGTCTAAAAGACCAGTAGAAAGTGTATCAAAACTCCGTTTATAGTAACAAAACACGTTTATTAATGGTGTATTTAAAGAGCATAGGCCTAAATACACTATACAGTACAGTACAAAGTCTGCGGGAAACAGAATTTCATCAGTGGTTGACTGCCTTTTCTTTGGGAAGTTCTCTTGTTGACTTCTAGCCACATTATTAAAACTTGTATTCGGTTTTTTCTGCCTTTTGCCTGTCGATTAACCGAAGTCCGGTTTATCGGGGTCCGGATTAAAGAGGTGTTACTGTATTTAAATCAGGTGATTTTTTGGAAAAAGTCACTGATTTAAATCACTCTCATGAAATAATTTATAAAGGGTGGCTCAAAAAGTCACTTAACACCCCCGATACAAAGCCACTGCAGCGCGCAACATGGATATGGTGATGACCAATCGTTATCAGGCCAAGGGTGAACCACATCGTTCGGCGGCCATCTTGAATTCAAATTAAGAATTTTAAATGGGAAAGGGGTGATATGATATATCAAATCAGGCTAGAATTTCACGAGAAATGCAATGGTGAAGGTTTTTTCGACGTATCTTTAACTAGTAAAACGTTGTGACTGAATTCTTGTACCAATTTGCTCTTTTTCGAGGTGTTAGAAAAATAACTTAAAATTTGTTTAGCGCATCCGTAATGCATCGAGATCAAAGTGATGTCTAGGGAGAGAAGTTCGCATGCCATTGCACACGGTTTTAATCGGATATATCCACGAAGAGCTGCGCATTATGAATGGTTGTCGCGAACAATTTACAGTGTGACGCTTCCATTGAATTAAAAGTCCTTCACAGTGACAAGACTAATGTTTATGTTCATAAGGAAGTTCATAAACAGAATATGCGACCCTTGTCATCTGATCAAATAACTTTGGACAGAAACTGCTTCACAACGTTTCCATAGTGTTCTGGTGTTCCTCAATATTGAAAAAAAAAACTCTGTGTAAAAAGTACCTTATTCCATAAGCAAGGATGAAAAAAACTGTTTATTTAACGAATCCAAGTAGCCCTAAGCATTTAAGGTTCCGTTGATGACAAATTGACTAACCAATCGTGTTCCACACAGCACGACACACCATTAACTTACCAGCACTAACCATTCAGCTTTGATCTGTCGAAAATGAGTTATCAGATAACAAGCATCGAATATTCTGTTTATGAACTTCCTTATGAACATAAACATTAGCCTTGTCACTGTGAAGGACTTTTCATTTAATGGAAGCGTCACACTGTAATTGTTCGCGACAACCATTCATAATGCGCAGCTCTTCCTGGATATATTCGATTAAAATCGTGTGCAATGGCACGCGAACTTCTCTCCCTAGACATCACTTTGATCTCGATGCATTACCGATGAGCTAAACAAATTTTAAGTTATTTTTCTAACACCTCTAAAAGGAGCATATTGGTACAAGAATTCAGTCATAACGTTTTACTGGTTAAAGATACGTCGAAAAAACCTTCACCATTGCATTTCTCGTGAAATTCTAGCCTGATCTGATATATCATATCACCCCCTTCCCATTTAAAATTCTGAATTTGAATTCAAGATGGCGGACATCAAAATGGCCGCCGACCATGCGGGTGGCGTCAATGTGGTTCCTCCTTGGCCTGGCAAGAATTGCTCGTCACCATTTCCACGTTGCGCGCTGCAGTGGCCTTGTACCGAGGGTGTTAAGTGACTTTTTGAGCCACCCTGTAGAATAATGTACATAGGTATTTTGTAGATATCAGAGTTACTTTTGGTGAAAGTACATTTGTCTCGTAATCATTTAATGGTATTTATTAGGCTCTAAGAAAGGAAAATAAAGGAAATTAGATACATGTACTGATGGTGTGAAGCTCATACGAAGGCAAATATAAACACACACATCTCGTCTTTTAAAATTCAACAATTTTTATGGGCAAGAATAGCAAACATATACAAAATACTAATTATGTTAACGTAATGGTGTCATTATCAGTAAATTGTAAATAAACATCGCGGCTGATATTTTGCAAAAAAATTGCCAATATTCAGCTAAATAGATTATAAAGAACATTTTGAGTTACACTTGTATAGTAAGTTACATCCTGAATATTTTATATTCACTGGAATATAAAGTTACTGAAGTTATTATAGTTTCATTAACACACTCAACGAACATTTTAACAGTAGGTTTATATATATGCAATATCAGAAACAGAAAAATGTATAGGTTTGTTAAGACAATTTTTTTATTTGCTTTAATCAAACTGTTCAATTATTTTACTGGACTTTCTTTGAAAAACATATTTATATGTATGGTACCAGAACCTATGCAAGCAATTTTAAGCGTGTTTTTTAATATATATATATATATATATATATATATATATATATATATATATATATATATATAAAATCGGCTGAAATAAAAAAAACAAATTTAGATTTAAAAAATCATCGAAAATGACTTTTTAGACTAATAAACCACGATTTTTATCCGCCCTGGTGGAAAGTATGGTCAGATTAGTCTCAGAACATCCCAGACGACGTCTAGCGAGCCTAGCAACAGAAGTTTCGACTCGCTCTGATCTGCAAATGCAGAAGAGACAGGGATGTTATGGGAAAGAATCTCACTCTAGCACCGTACATGCCTTCATTATACTCCAGTCGAAAAACGTTTCTGTTGCTTTTGTGCCAGTACTGCGACAAAACTTTCTACGATGTACAAGTTCATTGTATTTGCAGTGCGTTCTCAGTAAGCAAATTTCTAGAGAACGTATCACTGAAATTTTCGGTATTCTAGTATTATACGGACTACCTTATTTGTCTCCGTCACATTATATATTCTCCTCGCAAACATGAGTCATTCTGTTAGCTTAGGTTAGGTTAGGTTCCATAAGTGGCAATCGTATTTGGCGGAATACGATTTGGAGGTAGACTGTATAATACTAAAGTACCAAATTTTCTCTCATTGAGATTATTTCATGATGTGCCTCTGAAGAAACACTATGTTGCAGACTAACGAGGCTCTGGCGTCCGGACTCACAGCCATTATAATATTCAGCGGGTCTTGGTGTTGTCTTTTGTCCACGTGTGTTTGTGATTGTCCCATCTTCTTGTAAGCAGAGGCGTCTCGTGAACGCATGCGGTGCATGCTGCGCATGCGTCAATTGTGGGGAAAGAACAGCTTGCTCTGGGAGGACATTCATGAGCATTTCTACATTCTAATTTCTTCATATAGGAGAAGTATATATTTGACACGAGAGCTCTGAACTAAGCTTATATTACATTTCTTGGGTCTGAAGTGACGCATGTGTCAATTGTGGGAAAATACATAATTATTACTTTATTTCACTTCAGATCCAAGAAATGTAATATAAGCTTAGTTGAGCGCTCTCTTGTAAAATAAATACTTCTCCTATATGAAGAAATTAGAATGTAGAAATGCTCACGAATGTCGTCACAGAGCAAGCTGTCCTTTTTCCCACAATTGACGCATGCGCAGCATTCGCCGCATGCATTCTCGAGACGCCTCTGCTTGTAAGCATTCATCCTCATCTTCGCGATTATCCAGAAGTTTGGTTTGGTTTGAGTTGGTGTTTTAAGTCCACTTTATGCACAGTAAGGCTAATCGGGACTGGACCTACAGTTTAAAGTGGGATCCGAACCACTTGTGCCTCCACCGGGTATCGAACCCGGGACCCCTCGATTACAAGGCAAAGACGCTACCACTGCGCCAAGTTGGAGGCCCATTATCCAGAAGTGGCAGAAAAGGGAAGAAAAAATCAATCAATCAATCTATGAACAAATACACAGTTTCATGCGGTGCAATGGGGTGACCTTTTGAGAAGGCACCCAAAATTCATCCTCACTTCCACGTAGTACACGGTAATTGCAGTCTAGCAGGCCAGCGAGGCTTTGCCGACTGGACCTGTAGGGTTGTGTTTTGTCCATGTATGTGCTGAGTGCCCCTTTACAGCCTCAGCTTTTACCCTAGGAAAGGAGATTTAAGTCCTCAGAGACAAATGTTGATTTTAGTTACGATAAAGGGGTGGGTCTCTTATAATGTGATGGCAGCAAATAGCTCAGGTGTTGACGACCCCAAAAATGTTATTTCAATCAACAGAGTTTCATAACCGAATAATGGTGTGGAGCATTTGAACTTTGGTGTAAGAAAAGCAGCGTTGAAAAGGAACCGAAATGTTCTTAGAAAAGCCATTAAAATGAACCTTAGGAATGAAATGAAATATTTCACACTGAGGTGACATGCCACTTGAAGAAGAACAATGTGAAACCACACACACTTGAATGACATATCACTTGAAAAAAAGTTAAGAAACAAACGGAACGAACCTTAAGAAACAAATGGGACCTTTCATACTGAAATGGCAGAACGCACAGCACTACCACGTTGCTTGAATGTTTCTTTTTTAAAAAATTGAAGGTGAGAAGTAACCAGCAAAAATATGTCCAGTCTGCCTCTTGTCACTTGTCGCTTCGGTCTGAAGTTGAGCTTTGTTTTAACTCCACTTTTGGGCACAAACAGGGACTAAACCTACAGCTTAAAGTGGAATCCGAACCACTATGAGCCTCCACCGTGGATCTAATTTCGGACCATTCCGGTCTGAAATCTGTATAAATTATTTCGGCAAACTCCTATTTATATCAGACATCAACTATGCTATTTTAACTTTCTATTCATCTAAAATAAGATTGGTCACAGAGACGTCCTCTGCTTTCATGCAATCTGTCCACGGCAAGAGTTCACGGCCAACGACAATGCTTTTTGCCTCTAGTCATTGTCAGCCTAAAGCCTGCCCTCCGATGTGATGCATTTCAAGGTGTTCAGGTGCAGCAGTCGCCTTGTAGCGACCTTCACGCCTCACATCTCTTGGTTCCCTGATGTGCATACAGCAATCAGATGAATCTAATGACTATGAGGCAGGGATTTATAAGCACTCAGCTTACTGTACGTGATATTCCTTTCTCTTTAAGCTAAAGATGACAATTAAGATGCATTAGACCTTCAATCTTCGATTCGTACCGGGAACCTTTGATCAGGACCGTAACTTGTTGCTTAACTTTGGGGGTTAACAATAGAACTTGGGGCTTAACTCTGGGGCGTCAGAATAGTACTTGGGATTTCACTTTGGAGGTCAGATTCAAACTTGCTGCTTAACTTTGGTGGGTAAGAATTGAACTTGGGGCTTAACTTTGGGGGTAACAATAGAACTTGGGGCTTAACTTTAGGGTGGTCAGAATCGAACTTGCTGCTTAACTTTGGGGGTTAAGAATATAACTTGGGGTTTAACTTTGGGGGGTAAGAATAGAATTTGGGGCTTAACTTTGGGAGTTAAGAATAGAACTTGGGGCTTAACTTTCGGGTGGTCAGAATCGAACTTGATGCTTAACTTCGGTGGGTAAGAATAGAACTTCGGGCTTAACTTTGGGGGTTAAGAATAGAATATGGGGCTTAATTTTTGGGGGGTCAGAATTGAACTTGGGTCTCAACTTTGGGAGAGGCAGAATCGAAAAGATTTCCATCCCATAAATATCCCAAAACTAATTCATTAAAAAACTGTTACATTTGCGAAATCACAAATATTACTCTTTATTGACTTGCTCCTCAGGCCCGGTTAACAAAAGTATTCTTAATAAAACTGAAACTTTGGAGGGGGCAAGTGCCTCCCATTCCCCCACCCCCAAGCTATACCTATGCCTTTGATGGTTAGTTGATCATACAACACGCAGCCACGAGGTAACTAATGGTAATGGGCATCGAATTAGAATAATATAGACAGAGGCGCAGGAACAGGGGATCCAAATTATGCCCCTGTAATAAATTTGAAAAACACAAGAGGCTTCCGTTGAGTTACTAATCATAGCAAACACAAATTTTCTTTTGTCTCCACCATATTCCTATCCAGAAAAATTTAAGCTGCCGTAAATGTACTACTTTGTGGTGCTGGATAGCTTAGTTGATCCGTCTTCTTGAAAACTTTTAAATGCGACGAAAAATTTGTTGGAAATTAGTGCAGGATGATACAAGATCGTGGGTTCACATTTCTAATTAAATGTGAATGTCTTTCTTTTTCTAGGTTCAAAGGTTTATGTAGATAACATAGAAGCTACTAATCTGAAAGTAAACATGGTGATACACAGTAAGAAAGTAGCTACATTTATTTCTGACGAAAACGGGTTTTAAATCATTACATTTGGAATTACAGAACAGAAGTTACAGTGGGTTTCATAAATACCTGAAAGTGCTGAAAACGTAGGTTCAAACGAACCCTGAAAATTCGTTGGCTTTGAACACTTCGAGTGTAATAGTTTAACATGGTAAAGTGTAGTTCGTTTTACACATAATTGCTAATACCAAATAATTAATTACGTACATATATGTATAATATGTTCATAACCAGGGCTCGAAAAATCCCAGTCGCCAGGTCGCCATGGCGACTAAAAATTTCAGCCTGGCGACTGTGATCTTTTGCTGCAATATGTACGTAATTTTGAAGATTCTAAGTTCAAATTGCAGTACAGCGTAAGTTAGCAATTTTTTTATCAACGTTGTGAACATTCCATAGATTCAGTAACAATTTCTTACTCTTTGTCCCCCATTTCCTGCTTTCTCAAATGATTTAGCGATGTTTTGAATACCGTGATGCTCAGCTTCTTATACAGAATGTTTCAAAAGTCGCACAACCTAAACTTATATCATGAAAACCGTAAGAGATATTTACACCGGGTTTACTACATTATAAAGCCTCATCCATTGAGTTATTTTTCATTGCATAAAATTATTAGTTTACGCCATACAAAAATTTAGATAAATTAATAACTGGAGGAAGGCAGGGTTAAAATTTTTCCAGAAATCAACTTTTGAGTGAGAAAAATATCTAAAGAAATTATCGAAGGGTCATATTAGATTTCTGATGACTGATACTATGTCAATCTATCATTTACGACCAATATTGGTCATGTGCAATATTTGATGGATTTTTGACTGAGGTCTTTATGGTTTGAGTGAAAAAGTGACATTTTTGGGACATATCTCGGTAGATGGCAACACAAGCAGGTCGAAATATTGTCAAAAGACGCATGCAACATGTGCCTAAGTATTAGTCATACATTTACATGAAAAATCATAAATCAAAATTTTGTGCCGAAATTGAACTCTTGAGAGAATTCTAGACTGCCCCTGGTTATCCTGAATTCTCTTCGCTCACTTTCGCCGCTACTGTGCCTGTTTTTTAAATTGATTCAGCATGGCGTATAAATTGGAGCAGCGTGTGTGCTTTGCTGAAGAGTATTTTACTAGTAATTCTTACACTCAGGTGCAAGAAGTTTTCAAAGAAAAATACCCTGCTTCTGCTGTACCTCACAAAGCAACTGTTTTACGACAAGTCAAACACCAACAAATGATCCCACAAATTGTTTAGAGTTGGTATTTATTGTTGAAAATCAATTCTCAGATGTTCTATTCAATTTTTTTTTCAAATAATGTAATTGTTTTTATTTCAATAAATGCTAAAATAAATGTATTAACCCAGTGATAGCCTACATGATCATTTTAGTGCAGAGAACCAGGTGTAAATATCTCTTACGTTTTCATAATATACATTTTCAGAGTTTGGGTTGCGTGACTTTTGAAACAATCTGTAGTATGCACAATTGCTAGTAAGTGGTTTCCTGGCACCTGATTTTCAGAGTTGGCGCCTAGCTTTGAAGAAAAATTTTCGAGCACTGTTCATAACTTAGTTCATTAGTTACTATGGAACACAAGAAAACGAATCACAACACACTGTTATATTTTATGCAATCGTACAATCTTTGTCCGTTTTCCAGGATGCAATCATAATGATATTGTTCAAACAGTCGATACACTCGTAGTTTTTGAAATGATGTTCAAATCAAATGAGAATGCTATTGACAATTTTATTTCACTTTTCAGCAAAATACTTCAACATCTGCGGTAGAAGCGACCCGGATGTCGAGAGATGCCTCAAAGCTTCCATCACAACCGTCATAAGCAACATAGTAGATGGTAAGTATTGTATGCAAGTGGTTCCAGTGTGGTGTGGTTATTCTAAGTTATTGAAGGTCATTCCATTCTTTCTATGCTTACAAAACAGATGTTATAGGCCCGCTTTAGACGAAAGAATTTTCCTTAGCACTTTTCTTAACATTTGTGACCAAAATGATAGCGTGTAAAGTGAAAAATCTTATGAGATGCCATGGCATATTTCATGGCATTTCTCACGGATAGAAGCCGTCCTATTTCTGCAGCATTTTCAGTAGCATAACCAATCAGAAGCGACCTCTAGGTCACGAGTGCAGTAGTAATGGCGGACGCGTGAAATGTAAACAAATCACTTCACATTTTTAAAAGCCGATAAATATTTAACCGAGAGGAATAACGTTTCGTATAAAACGATATTACGTACAAAACAATGGCGCTGCTTAAGTACATACTTCACAACGTTTATTGTACACGTATGGAAGAATATTTTAGTTGTTTCAAATATAAACATCGTGCACTCAGCGTGGATGGTGTAACTCGAAGTGTTTTTCATGCTGTATATGTTATACATTGTAATCGCAAAGCTAGCCGAAAAGTTCCACGAAATGCTTGCGTAGTACGTACTATCTGCTATAAGATTTTTGGAAGCATACACATAGCATTTATGCTAGCAAAAATGTTAATGGAAATGCTTTCGTCTAAAACCGGCTTAAGATTATTTCAAAAGAAATCAAGAACTAGGGTGTCAGAGCTTTTGTTGTAAATTTCTTTAGGTTGGTCGTATTGAAGAAAAGAACGAACAGATACCACAGACTCGACAACCTAAGTAGACCTGTCATATTTCCATACAATATCTGTTTCTTGCACCGTGCAAATTATGCAACAATGAGAGTTAAATTAAAACCTTACATTGTCTTTATTTATTATCCAGTATATTTGTTCGTGTGTGGTTGCACAAATTTGCTGCATTTTAACATAGACCTATTGCTGATCTTCATATAATTTCAAGTCTGAGTTAGTGTTCGTATACCTCGTGAAGAAGGACCTTTGAGATGGACGTGAAGTCGCACATGAGTCACTGCGAAGGTCATTCCACCCATCTGCTTTGCGAACTGAGGCCATTGTCGAATTTCTTCCCACCATCCATAAACTTGATGGTGTGGTAAGCATCCATAGAGTGAATTTTCATTTGCCGTAGAAATTCCATTCGTTCTAAGCTTCCAGAGGTCAAGAAACTACTGCTATTCACTGGTGATTGTGTGAAGGAGGTTCCATGTTTATAATGCCAAAAGTGGTGTTGCGAAGCTCATTTGATCAGTGTTGCATGTTTGAGGTCGTTTTGTAAATAACAGTCAATAGCTCGTGTAAATTTGAGCTGTTTACAGTCTTTTATGTGATTTTTGTCTGGCATTTAATGTTTTAATTTGACTCTGCCTTATAGTAATTTTCTCCATTGATATTTCCCTCGCAACTCAACCATCTATAAGAAAGCGTGTTTGGTTTTTGCAGGTGAACCTGCGTTGGATATCCAGCCCTTGGATCCTCTGTTCATCCCAGAGATGACGGTCAACTATCGAAGAGGCCCCATCACTGGGAAAATGGTGCTGGGGAAGAGCTATACCTACGGCCTCAAGGACATAGAGATACAAGATGTCAGGTAATATCAGTGCTGTGTGCATGCGGACATACAGGAGATGCCTTGCTAATTAAAATCGCCAATGATTACTACACTCTGTCTTGAGAATGTTTGAAGCAAAGCCGCGCATAACTGCAGATAAGGAGAGAAAGCGAGTGATCGGAGCAAAGCAGTGTGCGTGCTGGTGCAAACGGCTGGTAGCTGCAGCCGCGTTCTCCACATTTCACCTCTCAAGTGTTCATTGGTCGTGCCCTCTTGAGTGACTACTTGCCCATAGGACTAGTTTCGATCGCTTCATCCAGAAGCCCCGTCTAATTCGCTGCACTTCTTGGCACTAGGTGCAGTGCAAGGTGCATCCCAGCGTCAGGCTGGTGCAATGAAATGACGTTCAACCAAGTAGACGAATAGCGGTGTTCAAGTTAAGAGGAATCAACGAATGCCTGTCTGCTGCTTTAAACGTTCATTTGATTAGTTAGCATGCACCACGTGACCACACACCACACATCACACCGTTCCAGAACGTAGTGCAAACAAATACACTACTTGACACCAAATCAACGAAGTAGACGAGTCGGTGCTTCACCAACTAGACGCGTGAGTACAGAGAGAGTCAAAAAGTGCAGTGAACTAGAAGGGGAGACGTCGCGAAGCCATTTTTATCATCCATTCATCTTCAACGTTTCTATAGTTTTTGTGTAAATAAAATAGAGTTTAAAATGGAACCTGAATTCTTCACATTTTTCTTCTAGCAACAGCAGTTCTCTATTGCATGCAACAGTTTTCATTTGTATCGTTAAATTGATTTCAGGTTGAAGATCGACTTCCCACGTAGTTTCCACCTGGAAGTCGACGCCAAAATCCCTCAGGTGATCTGCGAAGGGGACTACAAGGGAGAAGGAAGGCTGGCCCTCTTCCCAATGTACGGAAAGGGACGCTTCAACGGAACATATAGTAAGTTGATGCTCTCGCATTCCTTGTCTAAAGAATAAATCACATGGAACTGGATTTCCAGTAGGAATGCCCTAGTTGGCGCTGGACTGGCTACCCATTTGCTAATTTTCGCCTCACACAATACTTGTTACCGCGTACTTGTCGATTGACTTTTGTTTCCATAAGACATTGCGCAGAGCAGACAACCTTTACTGTAAAGATGGACGAGTAATGTGAAGAATGTTGTAGGAGAATTAATGACCTACTTTGTGCTTTTATTATACATTTAAAAAAAAGTATGGACTAGAGATTGGCTCGAAAAAAATATAGTAATCAATGCGTACCGAACAAGCTTTCTAATTAACTCGGGTATGAATATTCAATATTCATACATGAGATTCGCAGGATTCATTCACAGATTTTAAAAAAAAATCAATTAATTTAATACAATTGTAATAATAAGGATTTTCATTTTCGGCTAATTTTATTTGTCACGTACACATCTCATCGCTTTGCATAAATACCTAAATATTAATGAACTGAACACGAATGCACTACACGTCATGTCGTTGTTTTTTTTTTATCGAGATACTAACAAAAACAGCCAACACTCGGAAACCGCAGACAAAAAACTCCCCTTTGCAAACTCACAGAATATCTTTACATGCCCAAACTTTGCTCCCACAGAATCCAGTTGATTAAAGCCAGTAGCAATTAGAACGTCCTATTCCTCCAAGCCAGTGAAGCAGCCAGCCAGGCAGCCATCACATAGGGACAGGTAGCCAGTTAAGTGCCAACTAACTGGATATCCAGTTCCGTGTGATTCGGCCTAAATATGTTAGAACTTCCATTGCATCACACCCTAAAATATATGTCTGTGATAATTGTCAGATTTGTTTTTATTTTATTTTGAACTCAATAAGCCAAATTACAGTGTTCTACAATTTAATTACAAAATTACACAGACATGAACATAATACAATGAAGATGAAAAGAAGGAAGATTCAATATAAACATATCATACTTATACACAGTCTATACACAGCCCTAATGATAAGATTGAGTACTATAAAATACAAAAGGTTCGATTTACATTTAAATAGATCTATCCTGGTATTGTAAATATAAACTGAAGTAAATAACATCCACTGTAGCAAAATTCGATATCATTCCAAATCTAGAAAAAATCACCAGTGTAGCCAATCAATGTATATCTCTTCAGCTCCACATTTTGTAAATGTAATTTTATTTTGAATTTGTGTGAAATAAATTACATTACATTACGTACATTCATTTCTCTAAAAAAATGGTATCTTGACAACATGTTTGTCGTTAACTGCTTCCAGCTGACCACCCGCCCTTCAAATCGAAAATGGTTCATTTCACACATATATTCATTTACTTTAAGCATCGTAATAGAATCGTATGAAAAAAAACTACTATGTGCATGAGTCTACAAAAGAAGTTTATTTGACTGAGATTTTAGGTAATTATACACAGCAATGCAAATTAGTCTTTACTAAATTGATTAATTTTTCAAAAATCAATTTGGTAATTTCAAACGAATGAGACTGATTTGGTCAGGATCACTAAGACTTTGGTTCTGCTGAACAATCATTTCTCTATTTAAACTTATTTTTGGTGGTTTCAAACAAATATTTCTTTTGTATGCACAGGGCCAAACTAGGATAGAACAGTTGAAGAGATATGGTAGAATTTTACATTACATTACAAAATATAGTGGAATAAACAAGCTGTAAATTTATTTGCAGCATTAATTTCAACTTTTGAACTTCGAATGTATGTTTCAGACTTGAACGCAATCGCATGTCTTGATCTTAAGAGTGCAGCGTGTGAGAATGCAGGCTTTATTCCGACATGCACATCCTTGCAGCCGATACCGTGACAAACAATGGAAAACATGTCGAGAAAAACTTCTTTCTTCCATAACTCAACAACTCAAAGCTTTGATGCACAGATACTGGCATTCTCTTCCTTGCACGAAAGAAAAATATGTAAAGAACGACATTGACTTGATCACTTACGTAAGGAGCCAAATACAAAATTACCGGAAAATGTGTCACGTTTATAGCTGGGGTTTCAAAAGACCTTCATTTGCTTTCGCTGAAGGTTAACTTTAATTCCAACGTACTATGTTATTATTGCGTTACGTAACTTTAAAATATGTCCTTTCAATGTGATGTGTTGTTTGTACAGCATCAGTACCTTCACTTCAACTATTCGTGTACATGTCCGCCATAAAAAAAGGCTAAAAAATAACACATGATTAAGTTCAGTTACTACATTTTTGGAATGAAACCATACCGCAAATCTTAACGTTTGGCATGATGGCATATGCGGTAATTACGCCGCAATAGCGAGTAGTTCTTACAAGTGGAATTGGAAACACTGGCTCTGACGGAACACTCAACTCACTAGTTTCCTCCCCTATTTCTCCTAAAATAGACTCGTCCGAATTCCTAGCCACGCTGTCAGTGCAGTCTTCAGCCACTACTGTAGGCTACTGTGTGTTTTCCATTCGTGCCTTTATAAGAGTGATTTTTTGTGTTCTGGTGTATAGTTCTATATCAGAACTTGTTTTTTTATCGTCTATAAGTGGTAGGCCCAATGTCTACAATCCAGGTAACAATGAGTAAAATTCAGAATACTAAAACTGACATTCGTTCTTTTTTTCTGATACAAAGTGACAAGAGAAGAAAAAATAAAGCTATTGGAGGTAACTTAGATAAAGAATGGCCTGCTTTCAGCTATAAAATCGTTGGATTTCATTGTATGTTTATCAGTATTTTCTGAATATCTCCCCTCATAAATGCTTTATCCCAGTCCCTTCAGAAAGCTGATACCTCAGTTCAAACTTCCAGTGTAGCTAACGGAGTGATTAAGGAGCTTGAGTCCCAGCGAAACGAAAACACTTGGGACAGAAAATGGAATGGAATAAAGGGTGTTGACAAAGAATTAGGTCTAAAAATTTTTGAAGGTGGAGGTGAGATGAAAGAAGGTGGAAATCCAAAATGGCATAGACTGATATCAAACAAATTAGATGCTTATCTGGTTTGTTCTTCAGTTGGCCAGAGAACCAGAGAAGAGACATGTGCTGAAACACTTTCTACATTTCAAAGTGAAGAAGACTGGAAGAAAAAATACAAGTGTGATTTTTTTTATCCATTACTGGATATTTTGATTGGCGAACTGAAAAGAAGATTTAGTGGTGAAACTTTGGAAGTTGCTGAAGCCAGTGAAAGATTTATTCGTCTGTATGAAGAAGGAGCTGCACGTTTCATTGAGATTTACGCCATTCCTGGTATTGACACAACAATGTTGAAGGCAGAAATGACCATTTTCAGAAATGTAATGGAAATTTCAGATTTGAGTTTGATAAGTGCGGCTTTGAAGAATGTTGTTCCAAAGATAGTGGACACAGTTGTGAGCAAACATACAGAAACATATAAAAATGTTAGCATTCTTCTGAAAATTGCTCTTACCCTGCCATCACATTTGTGAGAGGACATTTTCTGCTATGAGGTGAATCCACAACTGGTTGCGTTGCACAATGGGGCAAGTGAGATTGAACAATTTAATGATCTTATACTCTGAATCAGATGTTGTTAAAAAAGATAACTTAGACGATTTGATTGATGTGTACAGTTTGAAGAAAGAAAAACGAAATTTGACTTTGTGTTGAGTCAACAGTTACTGTTCAGGCATCAAAGGAACTTTTCAATTTATTTTTTCTAAAATTTCTGAAGCTTACTATTGTATCGTAACTTTCTTAAAGTAATACGAGTATTGTATCAATAAAAAAATAATGAAATGCAAAATGCAATAATCGTACTTTTCTGCTTCTTTTAAAACTGACAACCAATATACTAATTAATATTTGTTTACTTAAGCGAGGAAATTTAACATTTTCAAATCTAAAAAGCCTAAAACTCAGTGTTTTTAAGTTGATTTTTTCCTCTTTTTTTAAATTTCCGAGGCAAGGCCTCCGAGCCCCTTATAAACTAGAGGATATTCAGTAAACCTCAGGTTCATCATATGCTTCTTCCAGAGTCTGGCCCCCCCAAAGCAAGAGCTCAAACTCCGCCCATGATGTCCGCAATATTTGTCAGTATGACTACACAGCATCTTGCTATCTATCAATGATTTCTACAGAATTTTCCAAAGTGAAATCTGATACATAGAGCACATTTTATGCATCATTCTCGAGAAGCAGAACACAAAATGCGTGTTCAGGTCACACTTTTAGAATGTCAGTTATTAATTGGGCTATAATTTCCCAATAAAAATGTTTCAGATAAAATTTATGGTTGCGGAGGGACGAATAATAGTTTGACCACGGCAAATATACTATGAATCGTTCAACAGACATTGTAACAAATATATCCCACATTTACACAGTGAAACTACACCAGGGTGAAACATGTTGCCTACATTGTGCAAAGTCAGGCGAATCCTTATCAGCTATTGTGGATACCTCGGAAGAAGTTACGTCTTACGCCATCAGGCTGTGTTGGGTTTCTTGTTTTTAATTTTACCTTAAACAGGCGAAATCACTGACTATAATAGGCACGATGAAACGGTTACTGAAAAGCGGGTTGCCTAGAAAATCGAATATAACATGCAACTGTTGTATTTAAAAAGTATAATTGCTTCTTATTATTCTATTTCATTTCACTCATACCTATTGTACACTTGGAAACCCTGAAATTAGGCCTAACTCTATGTGAATTATATAAGCTAGGTTGCTTAATACATAATGTCGTTGTCGGGAAACTAACGATGAATCGAATAAAAGGATTTAGTGGGGGTGGGGGCGGTAGCTGTACCTACCTACAAAATTGGGAAGTTCTGTACCAAAGAACACATCATGTTTATAATTATTTATGTCAAGTTCATGAAAACAAGTCTTGCAGATTGAGTGTAGTAATAAACGATTGTTTTCGATTTTTCAGAATTATTCAATAAATTGCATTTTATAAAAACTAAATTATGAATCTCTAACTTACAAGATTCTTCCCAACTCACCAGATATGGCAAAATGCATTATTTTTCTAAAGGTAGTAAACAATTCCATTCCTTAATATGTCTAGATTGTTTGTTAACATTGTTTACTAATTTACTTCTTTTCCAGCCGACATATTCGCCACCTTTGAGGTCGACGGGAAGCCGGTGAAGAAAAACGGAGAGACATACATTCAGATCGAACATGTGAACGTGAAGCCTGTCATTGGGAACATGAAACTCTACTTGGAGAATCTTTTTGGCGGAGATACAATCTTATGTAAGTTGCTAAGCTAATGAATTCTCTTGCCAAAGAACATTGCAAACTTACATGTTATTTTTTCTTCATAAGTGTGCAAATCTACACGAAACTACTTTAATATACGCATATTGAATCGAAGAAATCCATCTGACCTCAATGATGTTCTTAACGAAAGTTTCAAATTACTTTCAAACAATTTTTAAAACCCACGTACACACACAGAACTCGAAATGCAATTTCGATGCATGGTAAAACATGTAATTCTGGTTTCTTTGATATGGCCCTGTCTGGCCTGTTCAATTCATGCATTTTAGTGCATAACGGAACAGCAGTTTATAAAAGTACTCTTCGATGCATTTTACTGTGTACTTTGATGCACCACAAGTGCATCATTAGGAGTTTATTCTCTTTGATGTGTTAATGCACTCTGAAAATTATGTAACTTGGTTGCCCAGCAAATGTGGTGGTTCTTATGGTAATGCGAAATTGGCTTTGTTTAGCACCATCTTTGGTATCTTCTTTGCTGTCAAACCACACCATACGATTAGATGTTGTGTTACACCAATTAGAGTGTTACACCATTTATGGTGGCAGCTCTGTCACATATTTCTTAGAATGTGGAGTCAGCATATTTTTGTCAAATGACACATTGTGAATTATGTGAATAGTAACTCTGAAAAACAGTGGAAAAAGTCAAGTGTTTTATTCATAAAAAACAATCATTTATAATCTTATACTTTGTAAATTTCTAACTTGATATATCTTAATGTATCACAAACGTAAAAATTGCTAAATTATTCACCATCAACATATTCTGATATAAATCAATTTCAGAGAAAGTTTATTTTCAGTTTCATATGATGTATATTGTATATTTATTCTAGAAATAGGTGCAAGTGTATATTATTAATGCATGTGACATGAAGCAAATAAGAAAAATCCATGATTTCATAAGTTTCATGTTTTTTTTTCTTCCAGCTGATGCTGCTTTGGCATTTCTGAACACATTCTGGCGCTATGTGTTCAGTGAGATTGTCCCATACGTACAAGAAGTGTCGGATGTCCTGATGACTGACATCGCTAACAAGGTTTTCCTTTCCTTTCCATTGGACAGACTGTTTCCAGAATATTGAACATCATGAATATGGAAGAAAAGTTGGCTTTAAAAGATACAGCATACTCAAATCATTTTGTGCAACTTTTTCGAAGTGTCCGATCACTTATCGCACGCTCATTTTAGAGAAGTGATAACTATTGTGCTTGTTAACCTTAGAGCATTTATTTGTTCATAACTACTACCAAAACATAATGACTTATAATGCTGTGAATATTCTAAGTGCTGTATTGGATTTGTATCATTTACGTTATATTTGCATATCGAAGAATATATTACGTTCCAACATGCATTTTAAACACATGTTTTAGTTTTTTGAAAAATAAATTATTTTATAAATTCACTACATTCTACTAATTTCTCCTTCAAGCGTTACATGCCAAAACAGTCTAGAATCTATGACATTTTCGACTCGATTGTTTTAATAATGCTGTAAAGTGTACAACACAGAAAAAATGTTTTGAGAACCACAAAACAGTTCTAGCAACCAAAGATTTGTTTAGATACATGACAAATAGCTGATTGTTCACCAGAACTAAAATATTTTTGTAATAGTGCACATTAGTCAAAATTAACAAACATTTTTCTTTCTGATTGTGAAGAAGCTTAACCGAACGTGTTCTGTTAATTAAAAAAAATCACTTATATTCTGGGAACAAAGCAAAAGAGGTCAGAGGTTCGAATGCCAGGTAATACGTGAGTGTTTGTGTTTCTGAGAAACTATGTAGTGTAGTGGGTTTCGGAGATATGACGTCATCAATATGGCCGCCGTCAGAATTTGTAGTGCAATCTTTAAACGCGTATAACTTCTCACAGGATAAAGATAAAACGTTCGTTTTTGCACCAACTGAAAGAGAATCGATTGGGCAATTTATCGAATAAAGTATATTATACATACTGAACACACTGTCTGAAATATATTAACAAAAATGGAGAAAATTAGATTTTTCATTACATGTTTTAACATTTTTTCGTTTCATTTTATTGAATGTCCAGGTTAAACTCTAATTTGACTGGACTTATGGAGAAGAGTAAAGAAAGGTAGATGTTAAGAGAAATTGAAAACAACACGAAAAAAAGTTGCTGTAATAACCAACTACAAAAAACGCATTTACCAAAGTTTAATATAATGTATTGTGCGTAAGGTACTCTTAATATTTTTAGCTCTCGAAAATGGTGGTGGTGCATAAGACCTTCCCCACTATAACTTTCTTCCCAAATGAAACTCAACCTGTCACATCTGCTTCCGGGGTGGAAGGTGTGACCATCTCCGATGATACTCAAATGCCTACGTCTCTTGCACGTCGTACACCCTGGGCTGTATTTTCGCAGGCTAATGTGGTTGTTTGATTTGGTTTATTTTACTTCGCGTTTGTGCCATTTTTTTTGGATAATTGCGAAGCCGAGGATTAGTGATGATTAGAGCTAGGATTTGGTTAAGGGTGATGTGTTCCCTAAATATATAGAAATTCATATTGTGAAGAAACTAATTGAATTGAGGTGCTTTCTAAGGACATATTTTGGCACATTTGGCCATTTCTACGTGATAAAGTATATTTTGATGGATTGTCGGTCGTATTCAGCATATTTTAACTTTCTTAAGAAACATACTGTAATTTTCCAAGCGGATTCACTCGAGGTTTTTTTCTTGACTGCAGCAACATCTTTTTCATATTTAATTGAAAATTTACAGAAAGTATTCATTGTGCATTTCAACTCATCAGAGCCCATAAAGTGAACTAAAAATAGTATGTATATGAAAATATTTCAGCATTTAGATATTGATGTTTGAAACAGTCTAGTTATAAGGGCATATTTTTCAAATTATAGTGCATATTTTGTAAAATTTTAGGTCATAAGATCATATTTTATTTTGCATATTTTGGTGATTTTTAGGTCATAAAAATCCTATCCCTAGTGATGATATAGTGAAAATGATGAAGGTATATAAACAAAACACATCCATGCCAAGGTCGAGAATCGAATCCCGAGACCCTTGACATCGTAACACGCTGTGCTAATCATTCTGTCACTGAGACCGGCGCAGGCTAGCATTGTTCTTGCTTCTTGACCGACAGTTTATTTTTAAAAAAAAGGAAAGCCCTAAGAGGCAGCTTTCCCCACATAAACCTCAGATCAATAAATTTCAATTCTCGACATTTTCATTCAGGACAGACAAACACGGACACCCTTGTCAGAACCGGAATTCTAACCCCGTGGCATCATAGCGCGCTGACCTAACCACTCCGCCACAGCGGTCGGCTCTTGTCTGATAATTCCAACTCCATCATCCAATCAGCCTTCAACCACAACGCAAGTCCAGCCTGGATGTGGCTGACTTTGGCATTGAAGATCCCAAAGGTGATCAGCTCCACGATCACCAACAGTCAGCACCATCTTCAAGAAAAAGGACACCGAAGATAATCAGCGAAAGAAGGCCCACGAAGATAATAAAGCAGTTAACCCTGATTATCTTACTTTTTCATGGAACTAATTTCTGAAATTAACGCTGTGGCTTCAAATGTATATCATGTATGCATTGTCCTTAAAAAGAGCAGTTTTCACGCAAAAAAGAATCATTGATCAGCAGTCATGCAGATCGCTGGAAGTTGCGTAACCTTCAGGAATTGAACTTGAGGAATTTGCAGGTCAAGATCCGTGGAAGGAAACCCTGAAATATAGCATCAATTACATAAGAGGAGGTAGACGACAGACCGGAATAATTTACTCCCTCCTTTTCATTTCTTTGCGAAAAGCCATAACAAAAGTGGTCACGTGATGTTCGCTTATAAAGGCTGGTATTTTCAACTGAGGCAGTCATTGTGATTATTCACATCGTCGTGTACGCAGGATCAACAATGAAGACCGTCATCATTCTTGTTCTGAGCGTGCTTGCTCCTTCGATTACATCAGTTGAAATCCGTAAGTAACTCATTTTCAACAATGTAAACTTTATCTTCATTAATTTATCATGAATTCCATTGTTGTTTGTTTCAAAAGTGACTGACTATTCTTCATCCGTAACTGAATTTCAACAATGTAAACTTTATCTTCATTAACTTTCCATGAATTCCATTATTGTCTGTTGCAAAAAGTACTATTCTTCATTAACACTAAGAACGAAATCAATGTAAAGAAAATGGCGTGACCTGTGTGCTTGCCTCTTGGATAAATCCTACAGCACGACCAAGGAGAGAAAACTCCATTGGCGCTATCGTTGAATTTTCAACCGCAACGAGCGGAGAAAACGTGGGAGGATGTAATTAGTTGCTTGCCAACCCTGCTCCTGCGTTGCCAAAAAGTGTTGCATTCTTCAATGCATCGTCCCTATCTTTATTCAGTGCCAAGTGTCCACTTAAGCCTCAGAAATACTAATCGGGACTGGACCTACACTTTAAAGTGGGATCCGAGCCATTACGTGTCTCCACCGGGTATCGAACCCGTAACAGCTTGGTTTGTATCATGAAGGGGAAAACCGTACATAGCCAAAGCAGAGCGTAATGAGTGTAATATTCACACCATTGTTGAATTTTCTGACAAGAGAGGTGGAAGGAGAAGTTATAAATAGCTGGGGGAGTGGTTAGCACTACTTCGCAAGGGTTCTCGGGTTCGACTCCCGGCCTGGGTGTTCCTTGTGAGTGTCCCTTCGTCAATTTCATCATATGACTCATCCCCATCGTTGGGATTTGCTAAAAGTGGCAGAAAAGCGACGCTCATTAACAAACATAAAATCAAATGAAATATTTTAAAATCTGGATAATTAAAATTACATTATGTCTTAGGTCAACTACGTAATGGCCGTCAATAATTCAAAAACATCGATATTCATTATTTTAAGGAAATGAATGCTTTTATATCGCCATTTCCCCGTTAATTTTTTTGCAGTGCAGATCCCCATTCAAACAAGAGAAATTTCCATTCTGTCCTAAATCTCTGTTGTTTCCATTATACTCTGCAAACTTCCAAACTCCGGGACAGTCACTTCGCTGCCCCACGATTGCCAAACCCAGACTGGCCGAAACTTCCCCTAAGCAGACGACACAGCATTTTGTCCTCAACGCACTAAAATTACTTCTTCCAATAATTCATAGCCTGCGATTTCTTATTTTCCTTTCATCATATTTTAGTACTCCTTGCTACAAACGTCCACCAGCAATCTGCACGTCAGGGCACTCTTATGATAGCGTCATCTACTCAAGGTCTTAGGGACCAGAAGAACTTGTATTCCGACCTTGAACCTAAGGTCGCTGAAAAAAGGCGGCAGCTGCCCAGAGGTCATAAACGTGACTGGCTTTCTCTCCTTCCACAGGAGTGTGCTGAAGACTTCAAGGAATTATTTTTTCATGCTAATGAGGAAAGGTTACGTTGCGACAAAGAGAAATAATGAAAATATACAAATATTGAGATTTTGTCTAATTACGTTCCATATTTCGGATCAGAAACATTTACATACAGCCTTTATAGTGTTTAGAAAGTTTTACGTTTTTTCAGAAGTGCATGGGCCTCCCCCATGGCGCAGTGGTAACGTCATTGCCTTGTAATCAAGGGGTCCCGGGTTCGATACCCGGTGGAGGCACAAGTGGTTCGGAATCCACTTTAAACTGTAGGTCCAGTCCCGATTAGCCTTACTGCGCATAAAGTGGACTTAAAACACCAAATCAAACCATTTTTCAGAAGTGCACAGCAAAGTCAGGATCTCTTCCAAATTGGATTTTTGGCGTGCGTTCCGATGGCCACTCCATTAGTGATTTCTCATTCACATTAAACATGACGTACTGCCAATTTCATTATTTATATAGAATGATAGTGTATCCGAATGTGTCGTACAGGGTAACATTTTCCCTACAAAGCAAACAGGGATGTCTCAAGATAAAATTTTCACCGGGGAGAGGTGGATTTTTCACGCCCCTCCTAATTTCTACCCTGTCACCCCCTAACTTTCCATCCTCCCCCTCAATAAATTACATGGCCTTGTTATATATTTACTGTATCAACGAGGAAAAATAATATCATAATTTTAAATATCTTAAGTTTCGCTTTTTTGAGGGTATATATTTAATACCTATTTAATTCCCTAGCTTAAATTGGAACTTGATTTTGCAATATACTTATTACATTAGGCAGCAGTAACTTCAACTAATTCTTGTCTACAAAAATTCCACTCTTTTTCAAACAAATAAACACATTAATCAGATATATATATTTTTGCGCTACTCAAGGAGGTTTGACTCCCCCGAGGGACTGGACTTTGAATTGAAAGTGTGCCTCCACCGTGTATTGAATCCGGTACCCCTTGATCACAAAGCGACAATGTTACCACACTGCATCATCTAGGAGACCCCTGACCGAGAAAGAGGAAGTTGGAGGTCAAGATTAACGAAGAGAGAAGTCAGAAACTGAAGAAAATTGTGAATCTATCTTTTTTACACAGTCGACTGTATCATACAACACTAAGTCTTTGTTTGAATATTATCTCAAATTTATTCTTTTAAGCTAACATATTCTAACTAAACAAAACATTTCACGGTAAATTCCTCTCAACATAAATTTATAGTATGTCTTGATACGGATATATTTGGCGGAGCTTAAAACGTGTTTAAAAATAAAACCTGTTTCATTCACCTCTGCACCACTAATTGAGAGTTGTATACTTTTTCATATAAATTTCAACCAAGAAGAAGATTACGTGGGAGGAGCGCACGTGAGATCAGCGCACAGCAAGATTTCGTGGGACTAGCGCATAGGATCTCAGATGTTAGTGCGATTAGCGCACAGTATGATTATCAATAAGAACTTTCCCTCGCACTCTTCTTTCCAGAGTTGGGACTGGACAACGTATAGATTAATACACGAAGGTTCTTATATCAGCAGCTTCTATTACAGCTTCGTCAACTTTTCAGAACGATCTTCAATCAAACTTTGCAACGAACGACAGAGAATTGAGGCAAGGAAATAAATCTTCAGTTTCAACATATTTGTCTAAAATTGTTTTTATACGCCTGTCGGTTTCAATACACTCTTTTCTTCTCTTGCGACCTGGAATGCCTAGGTCTTTAGCAATAATTTTGGCGATCATCTCCTCAGCGTCTTCCATCAGTTTCTGAATGAGGAAATAAACATTTGGTTTATGTATTCCCACCATCCTATTTAACTTGTTATTCCAACCTTCCACAGGGTAGGAACAAGTGCATATATGTAGATTTCTTTTTATCTTCTAGTAACACATAAACGGCGGGTCAGATGTTTGTTTCCCCTTCGGAACTTCCTGCATCAGCATGAATTGAATAAATTTGCTCAATATCTTCATTTTCCTTATATGTTGTGGCTGGACCTATATTTCGTATATGACGCCAAAGGCATTGATCAAAATAGTAATTACAACCTGATACTGATGCTTGAGGAAACACTTCTCTTATTGCTCGCATCAACTCATGCATTGAACATTGAAGTGCATCTCGACTGAAAGGAATCCTCACTTCAATCAAATGATGCACTTTGGTGTTTATTACTGCCATCTCAAAGTCTGCTTTAACATGCTGATGAGTCCAACCACAATGTTTGAGCTTCGTAAACAACTACATATATGTAGATTTCTTTTTATCTTCTAGTAACACATAAACGGCTGGCCAGCTCGTCCCGGCGGAAAGTCTCAACACATTTTTATCCAAGAAGATTTCGGAACTACCAAACGGATATTGGGTTGTTCCCAGTGTTTTCCTACGTATTTCACACAAATAGGTTTTTACGTTTTCATACTAGGTCGTTCAAGTCAATCGGGGACTTTTTTTTAAAAAAAATAGAAGAACAAATTTCAAAGTGTGGTAACTGGATTTATTTTTCCACATAACCTCCTGCTACAGTTATACACTTATCCCAGCGTTTAACTAACGCCTGGAATGCTTCCGCATAGAAAGATTTATCATTACGGCGGAACCATTGTAGGACAGCATTCTTCACTTCATCATCAGTGTTGAAATGTTTTCCTCCAAGGAATTCCTTCAGGGGTCCAAATAGGTGAAAATCACTTGGCGCTAAGTCAGGACTATAGGGGGGTGTGGTAATATCTCCCAGCCGATTTCCTGGAATGTTTGGAATGTGTGTTGAGCGGTATGCGGTCGTGCATTGTCTTGCAAAAAGAGAACACCCTTTGTGATGAAACCCGGACGTTTCTTCCGTAAACTCTTATGCACATCACGCAGAACACGGCAGTAATACTCACTGTTGATAGTGACACCATGGGGTAAAAAATCAACGTGAATAATCCCCTGTTTATCCCAAAAGACACTTGCCATCACTTTACCAGCAGACGCAACTGTTCGAAATTTCTTGGGAGGTGGTGATTCCGTATGCTTCCACTGCATCGATGCTCTTTTGGATTCTGGAGTGAAATGGTGAACCCATGTTTCATCACATGTCATGATGCGATTCAGAAAATCCTGGCCTTCCATGTCATAGCGGTCCTTGAGTTCTCTGCAGACTTCAACTCTTCTGTGTCGGTCAAAAGCGGACAGCTGCTTTGGGACCCACCGTGCACTCACTTTTCGGAACAACAAATGATCATGAATTATTGTGTTCACTGTTCCTAACGACAGATTACACACCCTTGCAATTTCACGACAGGTTATGCGACGATTGTCCAGGATCAGCTGCTCCACGCGCTGAATGTTTCCAGGAATGATTGCCGTGGGCTGTGATCCACCACGACCGGGATCGTCAGTAATAGAGATACGGCCATCTTTGAAGCGCTTACACCATTCAAATGTCTTACTGCGACAGAGTGTCTCATCACCGTACTGAGCCTGAAGTCTTCTGTAAATTTCTGCAGGTTTTCTGTCCTCGTTCACTAAAAACTTCATCACAACACGCTGTTCCATGTAGACATTCACACTGTTGTCCGCCATCTTGAATAACGATCTATGCACAAACGCGGGAAATGAGCGCCGCCTACCAGTAACAGCACACAGTTGCCAGTTCCTACTGCATACAAAACCTCCAGCCTAGGCGTCTATTTAAACCTGGAAAAAAAAAGTCCCCGATTGACTTGAACGGCCCACGTATTTTGGAATTTCAGTAACTAGTTCATAGCCTCTATTAGACAATTTCCCAAATTCTTGTTTGTAGACGACGTTCACTGGCGTAGACAATTCCTCCCTTGCTATTTTCCTGCATACAGACATGGTTTTTACAACTTCCAACTCTGCAACATTCGGAACACACTGATGAGGTTTTCTTTCCAAAAAGTCGTTAATGTTGTCTTTAGTGGTCTCTTGCCCTTCGGCCTATGTTCCTTTAAACATCTCCAGTAGATAACGTTTTCAGTCTTACGACCAACACGATACTGATGTCCGTCCAGTAAGAGACAAGGTTTACCCTTGGCACTGGTAATAACTTCCATTGCACATTCACCTGCTAGGAAAGAAAGAAGAACATTTGTATGTGCGCTTCACACACGATCTTTTTCTCTCTGTGCGCTCCTCCCACGTGCGCTTCTCCCACGACACCAAGAAGAAATGCTGAAAATTTTACATCTGAGATACTATCATGGCATCCAGGATTATTAAATAAATAAATATACCACCTATGCTCTTTCTATGATCAGTATTAATATTAGTTATGTAACAGTACAACGAAAGTTATTCTCTAATGTAAATTCAATTTTAACAGAAAATATATGGATACCAAAACCATTATAAAATGTTTCTGCTCCATCCATCCTCTGTAATATGGCCTACAATTAAACATAAGTGTGATTATTTGCAATTCTCAATTAGTAATAATATATTTTATAATATCTAATGACAGTTTTTATTTGTATTTTCTAGCCGAGTACTTCCAGATATGCAGAAGGAATGACCCGAATGTAGAAAGCTGTTTGAGAGACTCTCTGAAGACCGTCATTGACAACATGGTTGACGGTGTGTGATCAATTTTTTATTCTTTCAACTTTCAGTACTGAATCGCAGGTTGTGACGGTGGCATACTTTCGTTTTCAAATCAGGGGACACATTTTGTGTTTCTGTAGAGGCGCAAATTGCTGTGTGTCTACACATGGCAATGCTTTGCAAAATAACAAGTTGTAAAGCAACACGTTTTGACAGGCATACTGGTTTTGGTACGATGGAAATCAATGGGTTGACCTAAACTTCCTGCAATTGAGGATATCAACCTCTTTGCAAAACTATATGGTTTAATAACATTTGAACTTTTGATTTCTTTGACATGTTAACACTGGGGCAGGAACGGGTGTTACAGGGGTACATTATACTCCCTCCCAATATTGGGGAGAGTGTACAGCACCTCTTAAATTCTTTGATCCGAATTGTACTCTTTGTACACCCTTCACACATATTTGACAGGCGCAAGCCGCTATTGTTCAAAGAATCACATGTTTAATAGCCAAACAAAAGTCTTTTCTTTATTATTATGTCCATGATCCAAAAGAATTTAAAGCACAGTGAACTTATAAAATAATACTACATTATGGTTCTAGTTATCTCATCTGATGTGTGCTTTCCGAAAACTTTATAAGGAAGTAAGAACTTTTAAAAATGAGTGCAAAATGTTGGAATGAAGCCTGGAACTTATCTGTTCCTGAATTGTGCAATTGTTTTAAATTTGTTAGCAAGCAATGTCAATTGGATATCATCCATTATCTATATAGTTTCGAGAGAGGACCTCTTCTCTTGTCTCCAAGTGGACATTTTTTTTTTCAGGAATTGTTGCTATCTTAAAACATAGTGTTAGAATAAGTGTAGTTAAAAAAAAAGCACTAAACCATGGATAATGTCCAATTAACAATACATGTTAGTGTAGAACCACTGTCACCAACATTCAGGGAATTGTTTTAAAACCTGTTAAATCCTATTTTAAAAATAACCATACCACTTTTAAAACAATCAAAATTATTTTATGAATACTGCTTTTTAATTGGCAGTAGTATAAGGTTATGCAAATTTTATTTTCAAAATTGAGAGCTATGTGACCTGTTCTAAAATAAATGAGATAGCTCTTATTTATTTATATATATTCTCAAACTCACACAAAAATCAATATATATATATATATATATATATATATATATATATATATACACACACACACACACACACAAACACATACGAGTATGTATGAAGATTCTTAATTTATGCATTTGTGTTCCAATGCTTATTAAAGTAATTCGAGTCCTTCTTCATCATTTGTGCAGGCGAGCCCCGACTCAAGATCTTGCCCCTGGACCCATTCTTTGTGCCCGAATTGACTGTGAACTACCAGAGGGGACCAATCTCCAGCAGGTCGACCTCTAGGAACAGCTACGTCCATGCTTTGAAGAACGTAGACATCAGAGGAGTTCGGTAGGTGGAAATGCTTGTTGATATCTCGATAATTGCATTTACTCCATATCAAATATATTTCACAAACTGAGAGACGCTTATGAACATTGAGATCGCAAGTAATGAAGGTGTGTACAAATATAAATTTAGGGCAGATGGTAGGCCTCATAAAAGATTAACGACTTCAGCGCATACATTTTTACAGACATATTTAGAGTTGCTGAAGTCAGATTTGTAGACTTTTAAGTTAAATTGAGCAAAATGTACGGCTGAGGAAGAGGAGATACTTTATAATACTTCAGAAATGTGTATTTATATATTTGTAAATAGCTTAGATCTACCTAATAGACGTCAATGCATGTTGTCTCATTGCAATGAAAAGTGTACTATTTAAATGTCCTTTTGTTAAAAGAATGTGTTCATTGCATAATTCATTTTTGCACAATTTGCAATCCAGGATTTCTATTCCTTTCAATAACGATGCCGTGTCAGTAGCACCATCTTCAAATAAAGTTGCTAGTTTCTGTAAATAAAAAACAGAGGGAAAAGGATATATTCTAGTATTGGCTTTTTGTTCTTCTTCTTCCTCAACTTTGGCCCTGTCAATAAAGTAGTCTACCTTCGACATCGGTACAAATATCGCATCCTCCACACACCGTAACATCCAGAGAATTTCCTGGCTTCTCCAATTAGAACACTGCATACTGTGGATGATATTCTCTGATATTGTTTGGATTCGTAATTTCAGATTTTCATCTCCATCTTATCAACTACTTGCTTCATATTCGTTTGATTTGCCGCCAAATTATATGTAAGCCACGATTTATCTTTATTACAATACCTTTGTTCTTTTCCTTCGCAGGGTGAGCAATGACGAAGGCGCCTTCCGCCTGGAGGCCGACGTGAAGTTCCCACAGATCTTCATCGAAGGCAGCTACAAGGCTGAGGGACGCGTGGGACCAATCCCCTTCTACGGAAAGGGCCGATTCAACAATTCAATGAGTAAGTACAGGTGGTAGGGGCTGAATCAATCTTCATGCTGTTTCGTATCTAACAGTGTTGTACAGACTTTTAATATTGAAAAAAAACACAGAAAACTTAATTTGTCCTTTCGCTGCTTAGCACACGCATATAGTAATATGTACACACACATACTTGCATATGCCCCAAACACATACATATACACACATACAAGGAGCATACACACACTGTACATACACATGTGCATATCACAATATCCTGCATAATTATTTTAGACATTTAATTTATTCTCAATATTCTTTGAACTGAAGACAGAAAGCGTTTAAGAGACAGCCAAATCCAAGTCTCCACCGTTTCTGACAGTTTTTTAATATTGTTGCTTAGGCAAGCAAATTTTTGCACCATGTTTGAAAAACTTATTTTTGTTTACATTCCAGTATTTCATTTTAAAATCATTTTCCGGTCTATTTAATGTAATTTCTCCTTTCTAACAGTACTTTATTTGCAAAGCCATCATATGATTTGTTTCGTGAAATACTGCGAAAAATGAGTTTCTTTAGAATGTGGAACTGGTATACAATGAGTCTTGTCTTCCTTCCAGCTGACGTTTCCGCAACGTGGGTGTTTGAAGGCCGCCCCATCGAGAGAGACGGAGAGGTGTACATGAAGATCGAACACTTCAACATGAAGCCAGTCGTCGGAGACATGAAGTTCTACGCCGACAACCTCTTCGGGGGAAACAAGATTCTCAGTGAGTATCTGGAGATGAAGAATTGTTCTCTCTCAATGTGTCAACTTTAGAGAACCACAGGAATTAGTTAGGATTGAAACTATCCTGCACTCTAAAAAATATGGAATTGAGTTGCCACGAAAAGTGATGGCAACAGGACACTCCGTTTAGTGTTAATGAGATTGCCATTGTTTGGAATCATAAAACCATTTGATTTCAAGCCAAGCCAAGTATAGAGGCCTTTAACATTCGATTATTTGTTGTTACACAAATTAGGGTATTTCATCACTTTCAGTGGCTCTCAGTTGCATATTTTGTAGTGTGTGGTGACGTATGTTAAAGAGGTTTCCATATTCCCAAAGTTGTTTCAATCTCTGAAGATAAGATTATTTTTCGAAAGTTTGGAAAATTCAACCTCCTTAAGAACTTGAGTATATTTAGTTTCACCAAGTGTTGACTAATGACTGTATATAATACATAAAATATGTAACAATATAAACAATACAAAACGTATGACGCGAATTTGACAAGTTGAACTGTGTTACTTTTCAAGCCTAGTAATGAGAAGCTGGCAAATGATATACTACAATTCTACATGTACACGAAATTTAATATCTCCATTGGTTGTTGAAAGATTGCGGGCCACCTAAATTATTCCATTGTATCTCTAGGAGTTTCTGAGTAATCGCTAAATTCCTAAATATAGCTTGGTTTCCATTTTCCATGGAATAATATGTATATTGAATCAAATTGATATTTCATAGTTCTTTAGTTCTTTGAACTAATAAAATTTATTGATTTATTTCGTTGATATTTTTAAGAATTAATTATTATCATTAATTTATTTTAGGGTCATAGATAGATCGATTCGTCAATCGTAATGCTTTGTGTCGTTTTAAAATTAATTTGTTGTCTTCAATGTTGGACAACTTTTAATCTTCACAATCGATAATTTTCGAATTATCCATACGTTGCTTTATATTGATTGTTAACTGTCGCGGCCAACCGAGATAATTTATATTAAAATAAGTTTTTTTAGTCGTAGTTGACAAAGAGAGACAGTCATAGACAGTAATGTGTTATAATTTGTGAATTCTATGTCTTTAAATGTGAAAAATATTAACAAATGCATACTAACCAAAACGAAACATTGATAAATCGAATTGTATTAATTTAATCTAAAAGTCCACGACGTTCTTTAAATTGCGTTATTTCCATTTTTCAGGTGACACTGCCTTGGCTCTTGCTAACGAATTCTGGGAAATTGGTTACACAGAGAGCCTTCCCTACGTGCAGGAAGCATGGGATATCATTGTGACCGATTTCGTGAACAAGATTTTCCTTAGGATTCCCTTCAACCAGCTTTTCCCTGAGAATTAGTTGCTGTATGTCCAACAGCTCGCATTTCTGAAGTGATCTCCTGTGCAGAAAAATGATGAAACAACGCTGTCAACCATGAAAACAGGAAACAACTGTTTCACTGCAAAGAAAGTTGTTGGGATACAACAATTGTCATGTGATATGCAACATCCACGTTCACCATTAGGCTATGTGAATACAACAATAAGTGCAACTATCCTCGTACAAATATCCAGTAAGATTTTAATATTTTTCACATTACCCGTTGCATCCATGGACAATTAACAGTTTTTCACCACAAGTTCTGTGATACCACTTATATTTTAATGTAAAGGCAGGAAAACTATTCCATAGAAAACTATCATACTTTTTCAATATAAGTGTAATGATTTATTTATTATTATATTCATCCACGAAATAAAATAAATGTTTGTTCAAAATATTTTACTTGTGTTATTGTCAACCTTGTATGCTCTCCACTACATGTTATGTGTTGATTTTACGCTCATTTCTTTCACATTTTAATGTACAGTGTTAGTATTATATTTTTCCTTTGTTGTACTCTATTGTATTTTTGTTAATATATTGTGCCCCAAATATTATGTCGAGTGGTTAGAGAGTGTGAATAAATCACTTCACACATATATGCTACTACCACATTTATGTCTCTCTGTACATATGTCTTTAATTTAAATCATCATATTATCAAGAGTCAACTTTCGATCAGGAGAACAAGAAATTCTACAAAAGAATAAGGACTTTTTACATAAACTTTAAATAAATAATTCACTCAAACAAACTCGTTTGGATATGCTTATTTCAATCCCTCAGAACAAAATTAATGTGGTAATGTAATTAACGAATATGTCCCAATCAGAAAAATTAGAGTGAAATGTGTTTCTTAATCTTAATGAAGTGCATGAAAAGGAAATATGACTTGCTTCTGGTAAAACGTTGATGTCAAATTGCACGTTGAGTAATGTCCCAGTCTCGAATTCTGGTCAAGACAAGGGGGTGGTGTATTATTTTTTCTCATCCATTTCGTCTGTTCATAATTCATAAACATCATCGTGATTAACGGCAAGGGTAAAAAAGGTGGGGTAAAATAACCAAAAATAGAATACAATAAAACTAGAATGCAGTGCGAGATTAAACAATTTGAAGGAAAATTATGTTGAACCAGTTGACAATGTCTGCATCATACTAGGAAATCTTCATTCCTCAAAACACGCAGGGTGTTAAAAATGAATGAAAATATTACTGGTAATTTTCATTCATGTGTTGCATGAAAGTAATATCTGTACATGACTTTCGAACAGTGACGGTGCTACACTTTCTCTTGTGGATGTACCACTGGATGACTGTTAAAGATTTGGGTGGCACACAAATGTATTTTGAAAACATTGTTATTAGTCATCAAAACAATATTTTTTTGTTCAATAATTGAAAATGTTTTGAATATCTCCGACTTCATGGTGATCATGTATTATCATATTATATATAGTTATATTTTCTTGTGTAGCTCATGACAAGAGTTAGGTAGAGCAGCCTACGGCTGAACCTCGGCCGCTAAATAAAAGAATTATTATTATTATTATCCCATCCCGACTTCGTCACTCTTATGTACATATCTATTATTGGTTCATTTTCATTTCTCACCGCGATGTAGATTTGGATGCTTTAATATTAATGTTTCTTGTCTCTTGATTGATATTTACGTCGCTTTTCTCCTTCCTTTGGCTAATCACGGAGACCAGGATGACATGATATTGGTGAAAGGACCACTACTAACACACATGGACAGGACACAACATGAACCTCACACAGCATTATCCTGGCTGTGAATCAACGCGCCAGAGCCTCGTTAGTCTGCAAAATGCAAGGCTTACCTTTGGTTGTCTTCAAAAATGGTCACTGCTTACACCCCGTCGCTTATTTCTGTCAAAGGGTTAACGTTGACCGGAATGTCAAGGGCCGTGGGAAAAAAAGAGGACAAATTAGCGTCCGTGGCCTTCATTAAGGGTACTATCAGTATATAAAAAACTCGCCGTTTCAGTTGGTCAGCTCATAACATCTCCAACCGAATGTTTCACGTATACGCCAGGAAACAGGCCTTTATCCCAATGTCCCTTTGTCAACTTTATCCAAAAATCCTTTGTTCTCAATAGTCCCGATTAACCTTAGGGGGAACAAAACACCTCGACCAAGAAGAGAAAATCCTCTGGTGCTGTCGTCGAATTTTCAACCTTAAGCGAGCGAAGAGAGATTGCGTGATGCAATCAGCTGTTTACCATGCAATCCTGTCCCTGCGTTCCCCAAATATTCGATTCTTCAACAAATCATCGTCATATTTATTCAGTGCCATGCATTTGTGTCATCATGAAGGGGAAAACGGTGAGCAGTGAAAGGAGTGACAAAACATTTTAACGTTGCTGAAATTTTTGACAAGGAAACGAGGGGAAATCATTAAACAAGAGGAATTTTATTCTAAACTTCTTGGAGGTTTATGCACAACGAAAAATTGTATTTCGCCACTAAAAATGGTTCCTTAGCAACACACCATAAAGCTTTCGTGACGATCGAGCAGTATGCGCCTGCGCAGTAGCCCGTACAACATGGCCGTTCCACTTGCACCGTAGAAAAGCAGCAAAGTTTTATTCGTTTTTTGCGGTCAGAGGGAGTGAAACCTTCTGAAATCTACAGCAGAATAAAGGTTCAGTACGGAGACATATCGTTTAACTGCTGTTTCACTGCCTCAGTTGCCAAGCAAACTCGCTTCCCACTTCGGTGTTCAGCACTGATATTTCATCATCCGTTTTTAAAAACGAATCCTTACAACCATTCATGTACTCTTCTCTGACTTAAACAATTGTCTCCGTACTTAACCTTCATTCTGCTGTAGATTTCAGAAGGTTTCACTCCCTCTGACCGCAAAAAACGAATAAAACTTCGTTGCTCTTCTACGATGCAAGTCAACAGTGGAACGGCCATATTGTACGAGCTACTGCGCAGGATCATACTGCTCGATCGTCATAACTTTTATGGCTTGTTGCTAAGAAACCATTTTGAATGCCGAAATACACATTTTCGTTGTGCATAAACCTCCATGAAGTTTAAATAAATGTTCCTGTTATTTAATGACTTACCCTCAAATGGTAACACGAGGACACTAGGGAACAAGCAAAGGCAAAGTACTACATGTATAAGAGAAAACATATGACTGTCTACTTGAGCTAGCAAATTTGCCTGAGTTTTACCTCATCTTGGTTGAGATGCGCAGAGTGGTGAAGTTACGTAAGTAATTAGATTTCTGAGATTCCACCGTCAAGAAGCTGCCCAATCGCGTTATTGGAAGTGTTCTTGATTGTCTCACAGCTGCTTTACGTGAAGAACAAGGTATGAACCTTCTCACCCTTCGCTCGACATTGCCAGGACATAAGATACTAATCTTCGCAATCGTCCCCTAACAAGCAGCGAATCTAAACTTTATTATTCCTAAAACAAAATGCTAAATCACACATACATTAGAGTTAAAATTGCTTTCTCAGATATGGATTTACAAGGTCGAAATACACGGAATGAGCTAGGCATGAACGCCCACAATACATTTCCCTCGAATGTTTTGTAAATGTAAAGTGTGAATTGTGAAGGATCATCCTTAAGTTTTCATTCCTTCGTTTAGGAATATATTCACATATTTACATGTATGTAGTGGATCGTGTAAGCTTCCAGGCAAGAGAATACTGCAGGAATTAGCTTGAGAAGAATTAAACCTACTACGTAGAAAGGATATTTTAAAATAATCTGAGAATTTGATAAGTTCTAATAAATACATAACAAAGCATTGAGATCCCATCATATAAATATATTTCTATTTGACTTTAAATATTTATTTCTCGTTCGAATTTGACAATGATTCTGTGCCAAAATATATTATTTTTATAATTATACATTTCTTGAGAACATTAACAATAAAATAGGACTACAAATTACATTGAACTCTATTAATAATTGAGTTAATCAATTTGAATAATTTGCTCAAAATGTGACAAAACACTTGCTAAATACAATAAATAAATTTTGGCATGCATCAAAATGTAACATGAGAATAACGACATACTTATTTATATACGAGGGGAGACTGATAAGTATTGAGCCTTACCCAGAACAAAATGAGCTAGGAGGCTGAAATTTGCAGAGTGTACTTGTAAATTCTTCTACAGGTAATGGTGCAAAAATCTACTTTATATGATTCTAACTTCCATTTGTTTTTCAGGTCCAAAGTGAAAATGGCAGCACCTCCAGAAAAGCTCTCCAAATGCGTCATTCTGTTGCATGGCAATGCCTCGCCACACACTGCAGGTGAAACAATGGCGACACTGACCTCCTTACGCTTTCAAGTGTTGCTCCATCCACCCTATTCGCCTGACCTGGCTCCAACTGAATATCATCTGTTCCCCCATCTGAAAAAACCCTAAACGGACAACGATTTTTGAGTGTTCAGGAGGCAACTAATGCTGCAAATGAGGGGTTACTTTTAGACTTGAAAAACAAAGGGAAGTCAAAATCATAGAAAGTAGATTTTTGCACCATTACATATAGAAGAATTGAACAGTACACCCTGCAAATTTCAGCATCCTACCTCATTTTTTTCTGGCTCAATACTTATCAGCCTCCCCTCGTATATTATTAATAATTATTCGATTTCTGTTAACTTGAAATATACCAATTGCTTCTTGGTGAAACGGCGATATAACCAAAATGAGATTGTTTTGTTTTATAGCCCTTAGTCATGCACCTGAACATAAACTAACAATTCATTTCATTTCATTTCATTCGTTTGGTTTATTTTACCCCATTTTTCAGCTACTTTCGACTAATCGCGAAGATGAGGATGAGTGATGATATGATAAAATTGATGAAGAAACCCTCACAAAGAACACCAATGCCCAGGCCGGGATTCGAACCCGGGACCCCTGGAGTCGTAGCGCGCTGTGCAAATGACTTCGGCACGGAGTCAGCAACAAACTCATATATTCTCGCAAATGTACTATTTTTACACTGAATGGTTCTGTGGAATATATTAATCCGAAGAATACACAATAAGTCAACCTGAGTTGTAGTAACAACATCATTGGTGCCAGCGAGCTAGTACATGTTCTTCGACATGCTTTGATTGATTGATTGGTTTGGTTAATTTTACTTCGTCTTTATGCCACTTTTGGCTAATAGTGAAGATGAGAATGAGCGTTCATATGACGGAATTGATGAAGGAACACTCACACTCGTGTCTCATGGGGTTTTTATAAAAAATGTATTAAATAGAAGGGGGAGATCAAAAAGGCTAATATTTGTAGGCAATATAAAATTAAAACATTCTGTTTTTATCTGGCTTCAAATTCTACTTAAGCGAGACGTCCAATCAGAGGCGTAACATACAGCTGGGCGGCTTCTAAGCCTAAGGGGGGCCGGAAAGGTAAAAATTATTGTCATATTTCTCATGTGAAACGTTTACCAAAAAAATTCACGGTAACTTGCGTGGAAATTTGTACCCACATTTATTCTTTTCTCGAATAAACAGAAATTTGTCTTGTATTTTCTGCTTTCTCTCGACCTTGCACAATAAAGCATCTCCATCTGCCACGAAGCAAGTGTGAGGCATTTAAATTCTTTGATTTGTTTGCAACTCAAGAAGGCAATGGAAAATATAAGCAGTTCTTACTGCCTTACTACAGCTTCATATTTCAGCTCCCGAAAAACAAAGAAATACTTTTTTAGGCTGAGTGAAATTATTAAATATAATTTTCTTCAGTAATTTATTATTATTTATACAAGGCTGTCGCAGAGAAGGTGAGACAATTTTTTTCCTGGCTTGGCAACACTGCCTATGGTTTCGTTACTAGTCGCGTCGTGTAGGATGACTCATTCTGTTTCCGTAGCAAGTTGTCACATGTTGCGAAAGCACTTTAGTGAGCAGCTGTGTTGATTTACGTGGAACGTGTTTCGTTTACCCCTCCAGGTGTTTGTGTATAACATTGCTTTTCGAGATGAGTATTCAATATGAACAGCGACATGCCATAAAATTTTGGTGGTGTTTAGGGAAAAGTGCTGCGGAAACATATGAAATGTTTCAACAGGCATATGCCGATCAAGACAGACTGAGTAGAGCCACAGTATTATCAAGAAGTCATTGAGACTCTGCGCCAGCACGTAGCAAAAAAGAGGTCGCATTTGAAGAACTTCTTCATATTGCACCACGATAACGCTCGCCTACATACCGCGCGGGCTTTTCAGGATTACGCGACGAAGAGAAAAATAGAAATTTTCCCGCATCCAGCAAACAGCCCGGACCTTGCACCCTGCGACTTTTGGCTATTTCCACTTTTAAAGGCCGCTTTTCGTGGTCGTCATTTCATGACGAACAAAGAAGTGATCACCGCAGCGCAAGTTTTGTTCAGTTCGCTACCTGACGGCGAATTTTCAGACATTCACAAAGTGGCAGGAGCGTATGGACGCTTGCTTAGCTGCCAATGGTGCCTATTTTGAAAAAGATGTACGTCTACTCGATATGGCTGATTCTGAATAAAAATGTTGTGGTTTGTAATTTTTTTGTTTTATTTTAATGATTCTTGGAGGGGTCCATGTACATGCTTGTCTTTTAACTGCTACGCAGTCACGACTTTTTGACCAATTGCTCTCATTTTGGTCTCAATCGGCAGCTAATGAACCAAATTTTCACCCTAGTGCATTATTTGCTAGCCAATGGAGGTCGTTGTTTTCCTATACAGGAATTAGTCTCACCTTCTCTGCGACAGCCATTGTATATGATAATTTGCTGCCGTATCCCTGTAGATTTTGTATTGATTCACATTGAGATTTCAAATTTATAGAACCGATGGGGGCCTCGTATTCCAATCTCGCACAGGGCCTCGCGAAATGTTGCTACGCCACTGAATACCCATGCCGGGATTCGAACCGGGGACCACTAGCGTCGTAGCGAGCTGTGAATACCACTCCGCCTTTGAGGTCGGCGTTCTTCGACATGTGTACAGGGTGTGCATTATTATTTGCGAAATACGGAAAAGGTTCACACAACAATACTTTCGGCGAAGAATATGAGGAATATTTTTTTCAAGACTCTACGTCACTCTGTTGTGGAGATATAAGGGCGTAAGTAATTGGGCGCCATTTTGTTCTTTGGAGGTGAGTTGAAGGCAGGAAGGCGTCTGGTATCTTGGCAACGTGGGTGCTGCTCCCATGCTCCTTCCTTTCGCTTGCGGTTCAAAATTCGGTGAACGCGCCAGTTTTTCTCTCTTGTTCAAAATATACGAGTACATACAGGGTTATTAAAAAAAAAGAGCAGATTTCAAATGTTAATTTCTCACGAACTATACAAGATAGAAACACGTGCTATACATCAATGGATAGAGGAAGGTTCAAAGTTTTATTGTTGAAAGTTTTAATGTATGCACTCAACATGAGCACCATGTGTTGCCCGACAAACATCAAAATGGTACTCCATTTCTTGCCACACACGAATTAACTGGTCCTTAGTTATTAAATTGATAGCTACAACAATTTGATGTTTATTGAATGGAACTAATAGGCAGGATTATAAAACTTTGAACCTTCCTCTATCCATTGATGTATGGCACGTGTCTCTATCTTTTATAGTTCGTGAGAAATAAACATTTGAAATCTGCTCTTTCTTTTTGAATAACCCTGTATATTAAAAACCTAAAAATGGCTTTAAATGTAAAAGTCTTCATTTCGTATTTTTATGTAATATCAAAGTACAAAATATGTAACAGTAATTGATAAAATATGTACCTAAGTATGTATTTTCAAAAGGATATGTAGCTAAATATGTAGCATCAAAGAATATGTAATATTAATAACAATTGAGTATCCAAGGAATTTCAAGAATCCTGCTAGATGTTTATTTTATTCAAACATATTCAACATAATTTTAGGACATAAGTTGTTCAAATTAAAATTTGTATTAAATTTATAAAGTCAAAAAACACAGCAATGTGTACATGTTTATGAAACAAATTTTTCAACTATTAATTACTTTTCACATCGCACATTATTGTAGAATATGTAAATATGTATGAGAGCTCTTCTTAACTTCCGAAACAAATTGCAAATAAAACGTCTACAGAAAGAACAATCGAATTAAAATACATAGCTACTTTTGCACTCTTTTGTACAAGGGAACATATTGTGTAACTCGCTACGTACAGGAAAGTAGCTTTCTTTCAACCGATGCAAAGTTTATAGGTTTTTTGCCTAAACCTAAAAGTGAAACGAAAATATGTAACCAGAAAAGAGGGAGGGAGGGGGGGGGAGAAACTTGAGCATATTTCGATAAACAACAGTTCCCGTATTTTTTTTTGGTCTTCAGCTTATCTTTCGAATTTGCAATCTATGCATCTCATTGATTAGAAAATATGACATCGTATGAGGTACAAATTTTCATCATCATGTTTCAGAGATCAAGAACATAGAAAAAGGAATCAAGATAAAATAAATACCGAAATATGTTGTTTTATGTCAAGTAAATTAGCAAATATGTAAAATATTAATATCCTGGCAAATGTGTAAAAATATGTAACATAAAACTGATGCAAGATCATGTCAGTTATATAATTCGTTGACATTTTCCAGTTCAATGTATGTATCTAGAAAGGAATAGAATATGTAATTACATACAAATCTGGGCTGTAGTCATAAACCAAGCCTAAAAAGTCCAAATGTTCCCATATGCCCAATCAGACACTTTAGTATTCTACACTGGTACCTATTGATGATAAAGAAGGTCCATCATTAAAACATTAAAACAAAGAAGTTATCCTTGATAGTAGTTGATTTACACCTTGCATCCCACGGTACATTATGTAAATAATTTGTGTGTGCTGAAAATATGCATGCGTTCCTATGAAAATCAACAATTTTCACGCAAAAAACATTCGCACATTAGTAGTCGTACGGGTCGTCAGCCATTACGTAACTCTCAGCAGGTGAACTTGAAGCATTTGCAGGTCAAGAACTGTAGAAAGAAACCCTGAAAAAGTAATCAATTAGTGAGAGAAGGTGGGCGACAGCCGGGAGTAATTTACCCTACTTCTTACATTTCACTGAAGCATGTCACAATAAAAGAAAAGCAAGTAGACACGTGACATCTGTTTATAAAGACTGTTATTTTCAACGAAGACTGTCATTGTCAATAACAATCTTCTCGTGTGAGCAGGGCCAACAATGAAGACACTCGTCATTCTTGTTTTGAGCTTGCTTGCTCCTCCAATCATCTCTGTCGAAATCCGTAAGTAGATGAAGTTTAAGAATGTACTACTCTTGAATTCCATTGTTGCCTGTGGCGGTTTGGTAACTTGGAAAGGTGGTATACTAACAGTTTAACGGTCATATCAATCCAGACGTGTTTCTGCAGATATGATTAGCTATGTTACTAGCCCCGTCTACTGCACTTTATTACTCTCTCTGCACTCGGTGCAACACCGACTCGTCTACACTGGTGTCATGTAGTGTATTTGGTGTCTCCGCAGTTTGCAATACATTCTGGAGCGGTGTAATTTGTGGTGTATGGTCACGTGGTTGGCTAAGTTGCTAACTAATCAAATGAACGTTTATAGCAGCGCACAGGCATTTGTTGAATCTTCTGAACTTCAATACTTACTTGGTTGAACATTTCCTTGCACCAGCCTGACACCAGGATACACCTACACTACACCGAGTGTCAAAAAGTGAAGCGAAATAGACGGGGCTAATGAGATCTTCGTACATTTCTAAAACATGTTCAAATTTTGAACAATCTCCAGGATACTTAAATTCAGAGAAACTGTCGCGCTTCATTTTTGAGGAGTCCGTGAAAGGCCAAAATGGCGGAAAAGTATCGGCCGATATTGGTAGATTAATTCCAACCGATACTTTCCGATACCTAGACATCGGTATCAGCTCTAATATACGTATATAAATGTTTTCTGTCGCCATCACAAAATTTCTTTAAAGATGTCGCTGCCGCTCATCTGGCATGAGGTAAGTACAAGATATAATCGGTAATCATGAGCCTGAATCCAGGGGTGTACAGCTTCCAATGATGGATGCAATTTTTATACAATCTGAGAACAGTCTTATTCATATATTTCTTTAGCTTTATTCAGAGTGATACAGATTATTATTATTATGATATTGGAAGTGGTGTACCTGGTCAGTGGCCATTATTGTGGTTAGCATGAAATAACAGGGTATGGTAGAAGAACATCGTGAAAACTGTAACTTCAAATGTAAATATGTTGCTGTCTCTGCATTACTCCACATCTTACATATTTTATCCATGTAATTTTGTACTTTTTACTTGACTTAGTGTTGGGTTAGGTTTTATGCTGTAATAATAATATCCCGTGGTGCAACCGCCCGTGAGGCCAGAGGCTACCTACCGACTGCCGCTCTCACTTCCGCCTGCCGAGGAGGGAATATCATCCAACCAATTACGGGGTGACGTGTGGTCGGCGCGACGAACCCCCAGTCATTGTTGTAGGTTTCCATGACCGGGTTACGCTGTTCATTCATAGCTCCCAAATTTCTAGACGATGGCGGGTGTACATACACTTCCCCGTTCCCCTTCATCCCTTGCCAGCATGAGGACCGGTCGCCGTAACAGTAGAAAAGACCTATAAGTGTTATACTGTGCGCATCACTTAATATAAACTGATATTATTATTATTAGCAATAGTTGTAATAGTAGTAGTATTTCGTGTCTGGTGTACCCTCACTGTCATCCTAAAAGGTTTGTTTTGACATCTTTTAAAACTATGTTTCATAACTACTTGCCAAAACGTTTAATGTCAACATGATATAGGCATACTAGCAATGTACAAAAACACAGATTATAAAACGGGGTACGCTAATAGTTAACACGTTTCTTTATCAACGAAATTTATACCTATGTGTGTTTGGGTATATATATTTAGTAGTTCCTCAGATATGTTAGTCTGAACATGACAGCCACGCAAGGATACTTTTTTCCTCAGCTTTGCTGATTGGAGCCCCAGGTTATACGGTCCGTTTTCGTGTTCTCTTTACAAATGGGGCAAGGTACCAGTAAATTATGCATGTAGAATAAATAATTACGAAGTCGTTTAAGAGTGAAAGGTGTCATGTTTTTGTTGCAGGTTTTGCATATTACTTATTTCGAGATGATTTAAATTGCTTATTTTTACTGACAATTTGCCAGTACCATAGTGGTTCGTATCTAACTTTAAACTGTAGTTCCAACCCCAATTAGAATTTCAGTGCGTATAATAGACAAAAAAAAACATATGCAAACTAGGGGAGGTAGGGGGAAATCGGACCACTTTCTTAAAAAAAAACTCTATTTATTGAATATCAGTGCCTTTATTACAATTGAAATTATGTGCATAAAAACAAAAAAAAAACGATCAGCTATTAGACAAATGTATAAATTATTTTCATTTATTATTATTTGCTGAGATTTTGTAACTTTAATGCACGTCGTGCACTGATCCGATTTACCTCACCTCTGCGGGGTAAATCGGATCGGCTGTGGAGTAAATCGAATCTCACAGATTTTGATAAACAAATACCACAAATAAACTGCTTTTTACCAAAGGCGTTTACACAGCGTTCATGTAACCACCCTTTGCAAGCCTGGCACTGTATCCAATCACCAGCCTGGTGACTTTTTTTTGTCGTAGTACGAAAGACTGCAGAAGCCACACCTCCACGCTTCGTTCTTCTCACTTCTCGATGCGAGTTTTCCAGCTTGCTTAATCTGTCTCTTATCCTTCTCATTCTTCCTCTTATCCCCAGGATTGAGGTAAGGATAATTTTCACCTGATATCAGACGAAGTGAAGGAATAGATTTTCGTGTATTTTTCTTCTGTGGCGTTTCCTTTGTTGGAGAAGGAATGAGACTGCGGATTTTATTTTCGGCACTGCTTGAAGGGGTGCCAGAATTGGTGTCAAATGACTGAGAAGTCGAAGGTGTCGGGATAATGCTGATTACGTCCTTAACAAATTTGTGCTTCGAGACAACAAATGGATTTAATGGGTAGATTCCACACACATCAAAACCCTTTGTAGCGTTCCCTACAGTTGCTGCCAGATTCCATGCTTTTGTAAAGATGCACTCGAAAGTCAACTTCGACATTGCCCTACCAGGGTTTTGATGGAGCCAAGACGTAGCTTGCTGGTCTTTAGCGGCTTGATCACACAAACGTCAAGAGGCTGCAATGCGTGGGTTGTGTGGGGTGGCAAGAGCAACACTTAGACATTACATTTCTAACACCAATCAGCAACAGCGATAGTTTTATGCGAAATATAACCGTCCATAATTAAAATCACTTTACCTGGACTTCTATGCCTGTTGAAATGTTCCAGCCACTTCATGCACGCTTCCTCATTTACCCACCCTGATTCAGTCATACACACTTCGGATCCTGGTGGCATATCATCTCGAAATTCGTCCCTCATTCTCTTACCCTTAAAAATAATAAACGGTGGAATGTAGACTCCCGTTGCGGATGCACATGTGAGTAGTGTCACGGTTTCCCCGCGTTCTACACTTGTTAGCGATATTACACCGCGAGAACCCTTACGAGCAACAATGTTGGGTGGTTTATTGTTTAATGGTAGCCCACTTTCGTCCTGGTTATAAATACACTCTGACTTAACCTTCCAGTTTACATTCTCTAATCAGATTTTTCAACTGAGTGTGAAAGTTCGAAACATTTTCTCGTGTCATGCTATTCATTCTTACACGAGAAAGACCTTCGGCTTTCCGAATAGAAAGTTCCGGGTGTCTTTTCATAAATCCCTGAAACCAATCAATGACGGTCATTTCGGATTCCTCGTTGAAATTGTTTGGAATCCCTCGCTCAGTCACATACTTATAGGCATACTCACGTACGCTCCTAGGTGTCAAACCAAATCCCCTTTTGGACAGGTAGACTAGATGCACATCTAGAGCTGCTTCAATGTCTGGAGGTATCACTGGTTGACGTCCAACATTGTGCACTGGAACATTTTCAGGCGCTGAAGTTCTTCTTTGAATTGTTGTAAATGGAACACCAAACACGTTTGAGGCTTTCCCTTCTCTAACAGCAGTGACAGCTTCTTCCATAGTTACAACCGACAAGGAACTATAAGGACCATCAGCAGTTTTCCGAATGTAGTTAGACTGATTTATTAAAATATAAATATAGCCTACTGGATCCCTCCAGTTATTTCAAAACAATCAAACAGAAAGTAGAATTCGAATGATCCGATTTACCCTGAAATACACCTTATTAAAAACCTATTTTTTGTTAGCACTGATTTCTGTGTTTTGTTTAAAATTATCACAAGATCTGGTGAGGCATGCTTAATTCAATGAAATATTACAATTGAAAATAAAATTTACTTAACAAGCAATGGCTAGAAGCTTATTCCACGACAATGAAAACTTACATCGACTGCTTTCTTGTCCGCACAAAATGCACAACTTGAAACAATGTAGTCTGGAACTCTTCTGGCGCCAAACAAACAATGGGTTCTGGCAGTTCTCGTTTCTTCTGAGAGGTGGAAGCACAATACACACCGCAATGACGCAAAAACTTCATTTCTTGTGTCTGCAAAACTGAGTACTGTTCAGCCGATACGATTTTCCCCATGATCCGATTTTCCCCTATCTACCCTACTGAGAATTTATTTTTTCTGTTATGTTTACGTTACTGGTTTTTGGATGTTTTTGGCAAAGTCTACAAGGATTTATTATCAGAACTCCTCCTGCACCATTAACACAAGATTCCAGGAGGGGAGGGAGAACTCCATTTTGAGATATCTCATTCAAGAACAGAGGGGAACTCTAAGGATTAAGCCATGTTGAGCTACTGTACTTATCATCAGAACACTTGCAGTATCTTCGCCTACAAAGGTTCCGGGTTTGACCCCAGAACTGATCTTTGGTGTTCCTTTGAGAATGTTGGGTCATTGATTTTATCTAATCACCTTTCTTTCTCGTCGCGTTTTGCCAAAAGTAGCACAATGCAAAATATGAAAAAAAAAAAAATAATAATAAAATAAAATAAAAATACAAATTTGCACAACACACCCCACCGAAATGAAGTAGTAAACCCTACTCTCTGAGTATCTTTAAGGATTCCAGGAATTCATGGTTTTGTTTCAAGTCAACTTTATGCACAGATATGCTGATCGGGACTACAGTTTTAAGTGGGGTAGGAACCAATATCAAACCGGAGACCCCTTTGATTACAAGGCGGTGACGTCTTGACAAGTCAGGAATTCACCAAGTCCTATGAAATGAAAATTAGCTTGCACTGTAATATCATCATTGTTTAAATTAAGGAACTAGATGAAAAGAATTAACAGCAATTATCTTTCTATTTTCCAGCCAAATATTTCCAGATATGCAGAAGGAATGACCCCAACGTAGGAAACTGTTTAAGGGACTCTCTGAAGACCATCATCAGCAACATGATCAACGGTACGTACACTCAACGTCAAAAGAAATAGTAGGCAAATTACCCAGCACCGCTTTCCATTCAGTCTGTGTTCCATGTTTTCATATGTTTCGCATCAACAGAAGCCAATTTCTTAAACTCAACGCAGGATGTGCAAGAAGGCTGAAAATGCTGATGAACAAATTGTTTACCATTGAATTTGCCGTTAACTGTACATGGTCAATCACGTATTTTAACCAATTATAGGAATTACTTGTGTATAATGACGCCACAATATGTATAATTTCAGCAATACGGTCATCATCTGAAAGAAAAGGTATGATTAAGTTATCAAGAACATGGGGAGCAAAGAATTGCTAAACTTCCGTGTTATTTGATGCGAGTATTTACTGTATCTCTTGCTTGGCATAACAACTTCCATGAATACTTTTTTTTTAAGAAGGGGAAGGAACAAAATACATGATTAGAAATGTACATATTTTCTAAAAGTAAATTTAACTTACGTCTTTCTCTGACTTTAAACATTTATCATGCCATACGTTTTATAGGGAGAGACATCTGCCTTTTTGGAAATGATACCAAAACTAAATAAAAATATTATGTTAAGCACAGGCATATAGTGTTTTCGAAATGTCCTCCAAAATCACAAGTTCGATGTTTTATTCACGAACTTCAATATGTGCGCCATTTGTCTCGTGGAGAATGTCTAAACTGTTCACTCCCATCCCCTTGGAAAGTGAATATCATGCGCAAATTCCATATTTCCTGCAATTTAATTTCAACGCCAGCACATTAAATTATCAAAAAATGACAATTTCAAATTCATTTTCGCATTTTTCCTTTTCAACAGGCGAGCCTCGGTTCCAAATATTGTCCCTGGACCCATTCTTTGTCCCTGAGGTGTCTCTTAACTACCAAAGAGGACCCATCTCCAGCAGGTCGACCTCCAAGAACAACTATATCCATGCCCTGAGGAACGTGGACATCAGAGGCGTCAGGTAGGTGATATAACCTTCTGTATAACATTTTCACAAAACTTGATGACGATAAGCCTCAACGTGTTTGGCAAGAAGTAAACTATTGCATTGATATATGACACAGGGAATCTGTGGCTTACTGATACAAAATTGAACATAAGCCATGTAAAGTATGGGGGTATATCTATAACGGTTTGGTTTTTATAAAGTGGTGTAATATTTGTAGCCAAGGGTTTGCTCTGAAAAACATTTCTTCTTGTTCCATAGTCAGCTATAAGAAATGGATTTTTATGTTTAAGATGAATGTCAGGCGAATTCTGAAAGGAATACACAAACTTGGTGGCTCATGGGTTATTTCAGTCATGAGTGTGTATGTGGTTATTTCAATTAAAAGTGTCTATTCGTTTTTTCAGTCAAAAGTGCCTTTTTGGTTATGTCAGTCATAAGTACGTACATGGTTATATCATTCATAAGTGGCCACTTCGTTATTTCAATTAAATATGCATATTTGGTTATTTCAATCGAACGTGCTTTTTTGGCAATTTCAGTCGTGAGTGCAGAGGCGTCTCCTGAACGCATGCGGTGCATGCTGCGCATGCGTTCAGTAGACGCCTCTGCGTGAGTGCCTGTTTAGTTATTTCAGTCAAAAGCACCTATGTGGTTATTTCAGTTATCAGTGTCTCTGGCTATTTCAGTCATAAGTGTATATTTGGTTATTTCAGTCATAAGTGCCTTTTTTGTGTAGTATCCAAAACAGAAAAATAGTGAAAAATCAGTTGGGTATGTATACAGTCTGATTGGACTCCTTTTGGCCTTGCCCTTCAATTGTAAGTTCACATTATATAAGTCATTTTCTGTTCCATTCTAAGTGCTCTGGTGCCTATCGGTGATAACGTTATATTTGCATAATTTTTTGTCGTAAAATATGTTTCTATTCTCAATTTTCGGGCTAAAACCGGCCGCGGTGGCTCAGTCGGTAACGCGTCCGATTAGTTGCTCAAGGTCCCGGGTTCGATCCCCGGCCGGTTCAAATCCGGGAACTTTTCTAACGTTTGAAGCGGCCCCGGCGCCCACCTAGCGTCGAATGACATGGGTACCTGGGGGAAACCCTGGGGGGTAAAGGCGGTCAGGGGCGTGATGCTGATCACATCACCCCCACCCTTGACCGGATCAAGAAAGTGTGGGGCGTTACCCCCACACACCCCTATACGCCTTCATGGCGTGGTGCTAAGCACAGGGGGAGCACTTTACTTTTTTTTAACCCTTGTGTTTTCATTGCAGAGTTAACACAGATGATGACGGCGCCTTCCACTTGGAGGTGGACGTGAAGTTCCCTTCGATGTTCGTCGAGGGCAGCTATAAGGCGGAGGGGCGAATGGGGCCCGTTCCCTTTTTCGGAAAGGGCAATTACAACTACAACATGAGTAAGTACACTATCCCCAACCTATGTTCGTGCACAATTAGGGTTAACATTAGTTTCAGAAGTAATCACCACTTGAAGTAACCACACAGTTACTATAATTGCCGGTGAGAAAATAGTATCACTTGTACAGTCACGGACATTTCTAAGTTGTAGTAATAGCATTAAACGATAAGGGAGTTGTTACAATCCAGAAGTGTCCTTGACTGTGCAGATCGACCATGAAGAGAAAACCACCGGCGCTCTAGTCAAATTTTCAACCGCCCCGCTTTGCCAAAACGTTAGGCGTTCTTCAACGCATCGTCGTAATCTTTATTCAGTGGCAAGTGTTTGTATCGTCATGAAGAAAAAACCGAAAGCAGAGACGTAATATTTAACGTTGCTCAAGTTTTTGACAACCAAACAAGGGAGGGAAGTTCTACATCCGGCAACACGGGACTGTCGGACACTAGCGAAAGGGAAACTAGAGGAGAAAACAAATGAGTGTCAACTTTAGTTCGCGAGTTTGCCGGGTTTTCCTCATCATGGTTGAGCTATACGTGTTTTTGTTTGCTGCAGGTCTGATATTCTCGCAAAGAAAAGAATACTGCCTTTGCCAAGTAAAGCTAGTAATTATTTTTTTTTACTGTAGGTTTAAATTTCACCATCATACTATTTTGCCTTGAGCTATACCACTTCACCTCCCATGTTACATTTTTTTTAAAAAAAATGCTACTGAAGTGTTTCCCAAAATTGGAAAATACGAATTTAGTACTTCTATGATGTAGGTAAAAATTAAGATTCTGTTCGACATCTTAAAAATGTTACATCGATCACGCTTAAATGCAACACCAGACCAGTTTCAGTACAGAAGCTATAGTTTTGTGTGTTGAAATTGCGGAACTGACCCCCCCCCCCATTGGTCTCCCCTTTCATTCACGGACCATATTTTTTTAAAAAAATGTTATTTGACTTTGAACTTCAATTGATGCCTTGAAATTTCGATGCTCGAAAATGTGTAAGATGGAAAAATGTAGTTTCGAAAAATAAGTATATAAAACGGTTTATCGGTCATAACATATTCATTTACTGTGCATAAAGTGGACTTAAAACACCAAACCAATCAATCAAATCAGTAACATATTCATATTCTTAAACAATCGCTGCACGATGTGGTGGGACTCTTAACTCCTGGACAACATGTAACTTCAACTTGAAATCAAGTCTTTCATCAGGTGTATGTAGAACGAACTATAAATGGCACACTGGCAAAATAAATACTTGCTACATTACTACGATAATGTTATGATAATTATCACAAATACATTTCTGCTTTATCAAAGCTATCAATAAATTTCTGAAATTTGAAGTTTGTTTCTATATAATACAGATCGGTTAATTGGGAATGAACTATAGTTCAAAGTGGAATTCGAACCACTATGTGCCCGCATCTAGTATCGAAGCCTGAACCTCATATGATGCTGTCAATAAATTTAATTGAAACGGGTTCTATATTTTCTTATTGTCTCTATTTTATCTTCAAAATTACTGAAATAAGATACACGGAAATACAATTACGTTTTTCCCCCCCATAGAATAACAACTCATGTTAAATAAGTGTTCTCTTAAAACAGAGATGGATAGCACTGCTCTACAATGAGATTTCTTTTTCTTGCAGCTGACGTTTCCGCAACGTGGATGTTCGAAGGCCGCCCCATCGAGAAGGACGGAGAGATGTACATGAAGATAGAAAGCTTCAACATGAGGCCAGTCATCGGAGGCATGAAGTTCTACGCCGACAACCTCTTCGGGGGAAACAAAGCCCTCAGTAAGTTTCGGGTAATTTGTGATTATACCGCGTTTGTTACAACCTGTCCCGGTTCCCGCGCTAGCTGATCGCTGGCTTGTCTCCGTGCTGGGGAAAGTCAAAGCCAGGCAGCCAATTAAAATACGCAACGTTGCAACAGCGTCTACGTAAGCGCCTCTCTTCTGGCTTCCATTCGCTCCTCGCTGCCCAGCAGACGATTTTTTCCTCGTTTCTCATTGGCACCGAAACTGTCGAGCGATCGCTAGCGCGGGAAACGGGACAGGTTCTAACAAACGCGGTATAGATACAGGAACAAAATAGTTACTTTTAATGTACTATATTAAGAAACAACCTAAAATAGATCCAGCATTCACTTATACTGGGATGTATGGAATGTCTCTTGTCAACTGTTTTCCTTTTCTGAACGATATTTTTCTGTCATTAAGCCAGAACACGCACACACACACAGTTATTACGACTGAATCGATACCATTGCTGTTATTCTTACCGATTTCCACCGACACCGGTGATAGAAACTAATTGTAGCTATTCAAAATACAGTAAAACCTCGTTAATCCGGACTAAGTTGATCGGTTTAACGAAAGTCCGGATTAACTGAAATAACCTAAAAAAAACAGTATAAAGTGCATTAAAACTCCGTTTATAGCAACAAAACACGTTTATTATAGTGTATTTAAAGGGCATAGGCCTAAATACGCGTACACTATACAGTACAGTACAAAGTCTGCGGGAAACAGAATTCCATCAGTGGTTGACTGCCTTTTCTTTGGCAAGTTCTCTTGTTGACTTCTAGCCATTTTTTCCCTTTTGCCTGTCCGGATTAAGCGAAGTCTGGCTTATCGCGGTCCGGATTAACGGTGTTTTACTGTATTTCAGATTATTTATTAATTTTAGTACATTTTCCATTCGAACTATATCATATACATTCACCAGTGCTTTTCCTTTGAAATATTTATAATTTCACATTTCTTTAAATTAGTAATAAGTAGAGCCCGGATTTTAGGCAAAATGCCTATTCGTTTCCGACGCTGGTAGACAAAAATTGAACACAAAAGTACACCGATCTGAAGGTTCTTAACATTCTGAACAATACTTTATGTTGCCTTTTTTTTTTGCCTATTTCACCTTACGCTGCCTTTTCCAAACATTTTTGCCTTTCTTTGCCTCTTTTGTCATTCTCACAAGGCATTTTTTTAAAATTATATTTCTCTTCTTCTATATGATTTCGTTTTTCAATAACCCTTGTTATTCAAATTATTATTTGTAAATACATTTTTTAAAGATTTTAGAAGAACTTAAGTTCTTCTCTTCAATTTGTAATGCCTCTTCTTCAATTTTCACTGCCTTTTTCTGAAACTTGACTGCCTTTTTTTCGACATACACTGCCATTTTTTCAATTTTTCGTTGCCTTTTTGCCTGCCATTTTTAATACTTTTCAGTGCCTGAACATCCGGGCTCTAGTAATAAGCAACACCTAAGATCAGTGAATTTTGGAGGGTGTTACTTATAACTAGAACCAAGAAATTCAGGCATTTATTTTGCTTAAAATAGGCAGGCAAAAAGGCACTAATGGCGTGGAAAATATACACCCAAACCAAAACAAACCTATAAAAGTGACAAATTCTAAGTCATTTATATCTATATAATTATAATTTCATTCAAAAAGTTAGAATCTACAAGGAAATAGAACTTGTACTTTCCATGCTTGCCTTGATTGCACATAACCACTAGTTTTAAGTTTTCGATATTCGTACTTGTCAGAAATAATGTTTCTTTCATAACAGAAAATATTGACTCTACATCGACAAGCTATTGTGTAACTGGACTTATATCGTCAAGAAAAGAATTTAGAAAAGAATGTCACAAATTATTTTCAATTTTTCCCGAGTTCATGTTTCCAGTTTTCTGGAACAGCTAACCCTCTTTCTCCTTGCACTTCCATTAGCGGCTGCACAGAGTCTTCGAAGACTTCCTTGGATCCTATAAGAGATTCACCCGTTTTCCCTAACTTCGTAATTGTCTCTGGCAACACCATAATGTGCTAATTAATAAAAATTTTGAAAGAATAACAAGTTATACTCGTATACATGTTTTTACGAAAATTTCATTGAAAATGGCAAAAAAGGTATTAATATTAAAAATAGGCAAAATGAAGAAGCTTCTAAAATGTTAGCAACAACATAAAAAAAATGTAGAATCAAGAGAAATTCTATCAATAAATGCAACCGGAGAAAAATGCATTTTGTCAAACTTTCGAGCTCTATTTATTACATTGAGAAATGGAAAATTAATCCCCAGAACGATAGGGCGTGAGCATTACGAAAGCTCTTGTTGCGGAAATAAGAATCAGTAAACATTATCCCTCTATGTCAATTAGGAGCGGATGTATCATGATTTGAATTAGCGGCTGCGCGTGGAGCTGCGCACAAGCCTACTGCGCACAAGCCTACTGCGCATGACGCTGCACTTGCTCAAGGCAGTCGTTTGCGTTGAGAGATAAAAAAAATACCGCTGCGAAGGCGCCAACCTATTCACTCAACCTCCTCCCTTTCCTTCTTGTGCCAATGATTAGAATGTTATGTAAAATAATACAAATATTATTATTATTACTTTGCATTGTATTGGATTTTTATTAGTCTTCTTTTACGTCGCCTTCTTGCGCCTCGAAGATAATAGCAACGATGAAGATGAACAATGATTGATAAAGGGACATGAAAGCCCAGACTAGGATTCAAACACGGAACCGCCTTCTTAGATCGCGAGTGAACTATTCAACGCAATCAGTCACATGAAAATGGGTTTACTCAGACCATATTTGATTCATGTTATAATATTTCGTATAAAAGAAGTGCCAAGAAAACATCAAGCTACGACGCCAGGAGTCCCGCGTTCGAATCCTGGCCTGGGCATGGATGTTTGTGAGTGTCCATTCATTAATTTCATCATATCGTCGCTAATCCCTATCTTCGCAAATTATACAAAAGTGGCACAAGAAAAGAAGTAAAATAAAGCAAGTCAATCAATCATATGTTCTAGCCTCAACCTACACTATCTTGTCCCGAGAAGCTCTGGAGCAAGAGACCGAAAACGAGTCTCTACGCAAGCAGTGACTCGATAGGGCTCTACCAATGAACACGTGAGAGGCAGGGGAAACGCGGCTGCAGCTGCCAGGTTTTTGCAGCAGCGCGCATTGCTTTGCTTCGCCCACTCGCTTTCTCCCCTTCTCTACCGTTATACGCGGACTTCCTCCACAGATTCCCGAGACAGAGTGTAATTCAATGGTATATGTAATCACAACATTCTTATTTTTCCAGGTGACACCGTTCTGTCGCTTGCAAATGAATACTGGGAGATTGCCTACACGGAGAGCCTTCCATATATCCAGGAAGTCTGGGGAACCATTGTTCCCGATTTGGCAAACAAAATCTTGCTAAGGATCCCTTTCAACAAGCTCTTCCCTGAGAACTAGTCCATCTGAGCCAAGTACATCATCTGGACACTCACCCGGATGTAGACATTCCTTTCCAATTTCCATCAATGTACAGCACAAAGACTTAATCTCTCATCATATTGTTACTATACCAGGACTGTGTGATCTCGAAGGTGATGTAATCCATATACAATCGTATGCAAGAGTTCACTTTATGGTTGCATCTTCTTTTTACTGCGCAAAACAATTAATAGCAGAAGAGGACATGAATGTTGTAAGGAATAAACACAACACTGGATAAATAGTGTTGAGGGAATGTGCTCTATTCAAGGACCCGTTTAGCAGTTCCCCAAAATGTCTTGTCATTACCCTTGTATGTCATAGGAGTTCCTTCGAAACCCATATCCTTGTGCGGTATACAATGCGCCAATTCTTTATGTGATGCGAGTTGCCTCACATCAGGCGGTTACAGTTCTACGTTTTCCTTAACTATTGCATCATATCTGAAAAGCAACTCATTTCTGCTCACGACTGTAGACCCATATATATCAGAACAATGCCAAGAAACTCGAAAGTGTAAGTGAGTTCTAATATAGATATTACACGGAACAAATATAATAATATATCTTTCAAACCAGTCATCAGTGTCATGACCATCAACGTCACTGTTTGTGAATATGAGAATAAACACCATAGTGTTGTTATTTACCATTCAAAATCATAAACCTATAGTTGATATCGATTGAATATCGATATCGACATTTGGCCATCGATATTAACAATACCGATATTTCGAGGACGATATTGATGCTTCAACCAACACGAAATCGAAATGTCACAATACCCAACTTACAGCTTCGGGATATCCGTCCAAAAGTCATTAATACACACCTGTCATTAAATAGAAACCATAGCATATAATACTATCATATGATGAAATGTATCACCTATATATTTATTTATTTATTATAATCATCCACAAAAGGTAATAAACGCATTTGTTAAAGATTTTTTTACTTGTGTAATTTTCTGTCTTAGAACTGCATAATTTGTATTCAAGTCCAGATATTATTAGAATAACTATATCAAGAAGACTCATGAAAGCAGGCCATGTGGCACGAATGGGAGAGGAAAGAAGAGTTTACTGGATTCTTTTTGGGAAACCTGATGGTAAAAGACCTGTAGGAAGGCCAAGACGAAGATGGAGGGATAACGTTGAGATGAACCTAAAGGAAATCGGCAAGGATGGAAAAGATTGGATTGATCTTGCACAGGATAGGGATCGGGGAGGCCCCTAGAAGCATACAAGTAGTTTCAATACAGTCACAAAATAATTCTGTTCTCAAGAATGGTTGTTATGATAAATACTGGAGTGTCGAGATTATAATAATTATTACCTTTTTATTTCATTCATGTGTATGATGTATTGTTCGTGTGATCCATACTTTACTGAATAATAATAATAATAATAATGTTATAATTAGGGCTAACCTATTTCTAAGGAGGGGGATAAACACCTACTTGGATTCGGGCAAAAATATTATGGTCACCCTATTTATAGCGCAAGTATTCATCTTAAATAATAAGGAAGACAGTGACGTTAAAGCAATGATCAAAGTAGACTTTATTTAAACGAACCTTCAGAATTTACATGCAACCTTTCGCACCAAAGTGACACGACAAGTTTAGCGTGTCTCTTATCGGTTGCGTGTAGCTCTTAGTTCGTTTTTTCATTATCGTCCATGGTTTCCCCTCGGATTGTTGGTCGTGCATAACGGAACACATGCCCCTTACCACTAATGTGTTAATACCCGTGTCGCTAGTTACTTTGGTCTGAAAGCTCATTTATACAAGCTTTTAGTCACGCCAGGCGAAAGGCCTTCGACGTGGTAGATCGTGGTAGGTCGGGATTCGAACCCGGGACCCATGGCCTCGGAGCGCGCTGTGCTAACCACTCCGCTACGGAGGTCGGTAAAAGGTCCTTGGACGTGGTAGAAATGCCATGAGAGGGCAAAAGTACCAATACCAAAGCAATATTCTTAGTGAAAAAGTTGAGTTAAAGAGGAAGCGTTTTCAGTCTCCATAAGAAATACACGGGAATCTAAACACGTTTGTTGATGATATTTCTAATAGACTATAGGAATACGTAGTAATCGCCGGAAAGTAAAGGTTAGAAGAAGAAAAGAAAAAGGCATGATGTGAGTTGTATTGACATGCTCGAACTTGTTTCTCCCCACCCAACTGACGTAAACACGCTTGAAGTTAGGAGGTGAATATGAAATACCTTTCCAGAACCTAACCCACTACCACAGAACGTGCCTAGTCCTAGGAAAGAATTATGGTCGGAAATAGCTGGTTGGTGCTCGTTGCATAGGATATTATGACGTCAATGGGCAAGAAGTCACATTGTGATTCTATAACTGGTTGAATGGGGAAAACCATTAACGATTTTCAAGGGCACCTTCAGGACCTTTGTTGCAAGCAACACACTCAATATATATTTATGCCTGAATCAAACAAAGCTATATTTACTGCAGATATGCTCCTTGGAGTTGGGCCAATGGTGTGGTACATCCTCACCTCTTAGATGGCCTCGCACGTATTTATTGGTAGGTTTTTTGTACCCACAAGGCATTGCGCAGAGCAGACAAATGGACGAGTGTCTTGAGGAAGAACGTTGTTGTAGAATAGATAGCTATACTGATGCGCTGCTATTTTCCTTACAATTGCCAAAATTAAATGTTTAAGAAGAAAAAGAAAATATGGGCTAGAAATGCACCAGAAAGAAGAAATGGTAATAAAAATGTACTCAACGTGCTTTTAAATTAACTCGGGTATACATTCGTACATGCAGTGGCGGCGATTGGGGGGGGGGCAAAGACAGCATATTTCCCTTTATAGATAAGGTTAGTGCGGGGGCAATAGTGGCGAAAAGTGGGGACAATTGCCTCTCGCCCCACCAAATCGCCGCCACTGCGTACATGAGATTCACAGGATTCATTCGTTAAAGAAATGTTGTACAACAAATTATATCAAACGCTTAATGCACTGATAATAATAAAGATTGTCATTATCATTATATCATGTAATCACATCTGTCGTGGATAAATTCCTAAATATGCATCAATCAGGCACGCAATCTGTTCAACCATTTCGACTTTGCCATAGCAACAAACAAAAGGGCATCACACAACCAACACTAAAAGAAAATCACAGACAGAAATAACTTTTTCTAACAAACTCTCATATTACTTTCACAAGACCAAAGGTTCGCTCTGATTGTTACCACAGCATCGAGCAGAGAAGCAAGTTGCAATTACAACACGGTCTAGTTCTAATTCAAGCCTGGGAGCCATCATTTTCAGTCTCGTAGCTAGTCTGGCGCCAACTAGGGCATTCCAGTGGGAAACCTATCTCGGTTCTATATTTCTATCTTCCTTCTTCAATGATAAATTAGTGGATTGTTTCATTTTACTTCACCTCACTATCAAGGTATCCCGGGTTCGATACCCGGTAGACACACATGCAGGTTCGGATCCCACTTAGTCCCGGTTAGCCTTTCTGTTCATAAAGTGGACTTAAAACTCAAATAAAAAGTTCACGGTACTGCTAGTTTTGGCTAATTGTGGAGATGAGTATGAATGGTGATCAGAAGAAATTGAAACGCACATGAACGAAAAAAACACATGCCCCACAGAGCATTATACTGGCTGTGGGTTTAGGCGCCAAATCCTCGTTAGTCTGCAAGAATTTAGCCTCGGTTGTAGTACGTGCAACTGAGGTTGATATTTGGATGAATTCTCAGAAGGCCTCCCTTACACCTCTATCAAAAATTAATCTTGTACAGTCATGGACGTGGTTCCATTGGATGTTAATAGGAGCGTTACAACACAAAACTGTCCGTGACTGTACGTACTAAACACGAGAAAATAACAACCATCACTACACTTCATCAAAATCCTAAATGTGGTGGTAAAAAAATAAAGTTTTTTCTGTTGTTTTTTTTTAAAGGAAAAATGTATCAAAAAACAAGAACAATCTTGGAGGCTATTGACCGCTATTTAGGTGTCTCTTTAACTCAGAAATTAATTTTTCCTAAAGATACCGATGGTAATTCACTAATTTTCTCTAAAATTATATTTTTGAAATACACCCAAACCTGAGGGATTTGGATCTCTCCAATGGTCCAGTCGCGTGACCGAGATGGCCAAAATCTATTTACTTTTTCTGCACAACATAACAACGCTGGTCATTGGTGTTCTTTGTAAAGTTCAACGTCCAATGACACGCACTGAAACGCGGCAAGATAATGCAACTGACTCGTTTCCGGCGTCTCAGTGGGCCACAAGCGATAAGATAACCTGCAGACTTCTGGCACGGAAATTCCGCGCTTTGGTTCCGCGCGTTTCACTGTAGTGGGCGTTACACCATTTGATTTCAATAAAAGCAGACAACAGGAGTTCTGTTGCCGCGTTCCTACGCTCTCTCAGTGGGCAACATGCATAAGTGTCTTTTATCAATTTCAACATATTATCACTCAATCCTCATCGTCGCGATCAGGCAAAAGTTGCAGAAAAGCGAAGTAAATTAAGCCAAATCAATGAACCAACAGCTATGCTCCATGACAAATCTGGTCCCGGGCTCGATACTCGGCGGAAACGCATTGCACAGTGGTTCGGATCCCACTTTGAACTGCCGGCCGCCGTATTGGAATGGTTAGCACATCGTGCTTCGGGGTCCCGGGTTCGAATCCCGGCCTGCGCATGGATGTTTGTGAGTGTCCATTCATCAATATGTCATCACTCATCCCCATCTTCGCAAATTAGCCAAAGATTGGCACAAGAAGCGAAGTAAAATTAAGCAAATCAATCAATCAAAACCAACTTCAAACTGCATGTCCAGTCCCGATTAGCCTTCTGTGGATAAAGTGGATGTAAAACAACAATGCAAAGTAAAAGTCTATGATAAACAGCACACAGGACCGTAAAAAAGATTACAAGTAGTAACGATACTCATGGTTTCAAATTAGACTAATACCGTATGCACATAGTATACCCTGTGTCGGTTATCTCTGTAGCAAAGCCGACGAAAACATGTATTTGCGCAAGTAGTGACGCGAGACGTCTCCACCAATCTACACGCGAGAGGAAACTGTATTGCGTGAAGGGGTCGGGTGGGGGAAGCGAGTCCAGTTACAGATTTTCGCCGCAGCGAGTACTGCTTTCCTTTGCACGCTCGATTTTCCCCACCCCCTTCTCTGACGCTATGCGCAATCTTTCTCCGGAGATAACCGAGACAAGGTATAATGTTGCCATCCATTAAACAGACAAAGCACGACGTGACCCTGAAGATCCATATAAGAAACATGATGATTTCAGGGCCAGCACATCCAAGGTGTTTCCCAGCTAAACGACATTGATATAAACATAGGTTTTCCCATCAATTTTCTCTTCCCGAGGTCTTAGCTAAAGAAAAAAAACTTATAAATGTAAAAACAAAAACATAAAACGGGCAAGAATAACTCATCCTCATTTGTACCCACTGCCGCTTCCTTGACCCAGTGTAATGCTGAAAAGGAAACTATATAGAAAAAACTGGTTTGTAAGGAAAGCAATTTTATGTCCTTGGTCCTTCTGCACCTTTCCTGTGTTTTCGTTGCACGAATCCGAAGCAGCCAATCCTTTATTCGAGTACTCTGGGCTCAGTCATCAATATCTCCAACGAGTGGTTCGGACGTGGAGGTTACCATGGGACTGTATCTTCTGGTCTTAACTTTGTTCGCCTTTGTGCAAGTGAACTCGCAGCAGCTTCGTAAGTATTCACATTTTTCTTTTGGTTTTGTACCCAAAACTGGTCTTGGTTGCAGATACGTTCTTTTTGAGGGCCAGGTTCTGCCAAACTGCTTTTCTCGTTGCGAGATGCGTGGTCAGTACATCGAGTCCCGGAAGTCGGCTATTTTGATGCCTGGGATTTAGGTGCCGGTTATTTTGGTGCGAACGGTACCAGACATTTCGGTGCCTGGGCATTTTAGTGCCAGACATTTCGGTGCCTGGACATCTTGGTGCCTGGGCATTTTGGTGCCAGACATTTCGGTGCCTGGGCATTTTGGTGCCAGCCATTTTGGTGTTTGGCTATTTTGGTGCCTGGGCATTTTGATGGCAGACATTTCGGTGCCTGAGCATTTCGCCGCAACCGAATTGCGCACACTTTAGATCCAGGATTCCGCACAAATCTCACTGACCTCTTTTTGCGCACAGATTTTGATCGAACGTTGCCACTTTGATAGCTTTAAAGTCTGTGCGAAAAAGTGTTTTTTTTAAATTTAGACAAGAAGAGAGAAATTAGAAATAAAATAGCAAATCTCTTAAGGATTAAATAAAGAATATAATTTGACCAGTAAATGTAGCAAGTCAAGATACAATTTTCATACCAATTTACTCAAACTCAAAAGTTAGGTTAGGTTAGGTTAGAACATTTTATATCTGACATCATCGCCTCATCGCCTCATCATGCGCAATCCTGTACATTGTGACAGCTTGTCAACGGCTTATCAGATACCACTGATAAAACCGGAAAAGTGTGCGCAATCCGGTTGTAGCCGAGCATTTTGCTACTAGATGTTTTCTCTAGCACTTTTCCATTTTGCACACCCTTTTACCTCTGAACGCCGATTCACTTTCAGTGACTGTAAATGCTAAATGCCTTCCTCATCATATCACATACAAACTGGCTTCTCACTGTGGGAAGAAATTAGCCGCCGCGTCTAGTTCGCTGCACTTTTTGTCACTAGCTGTAGTGCAGGTGTATCTCATCCCCATCTTCGGAAATTAGCCAAGAGGCACAAAACGCAAAGTAAAATAAACTAAATTAATCAATCAATCAATCAACAAATGCCTGTCTGCTGCTTTAAACGTTCATTTGATTAATTAGCATGAACCACGTAACTGTACACCACATATTACACAACTCCTGAACTTGCTGCAAACGGTGCAGACACTAAATTAACGAAGTAGACGAGTCGATGTTGCACCGCATAACCAACTAGACGCGTGAGTGCAGAGAGAGTCAAAGTGTTGAGCGAACTGGACGGGGCTACTAATTCGTCATGGATTGTTGTATGTACTTCAAAAAAGAAAAGGCCTAAAGTGCTCTCTGAAGCAGTCCGCGCCTGAAACTTGTGAAGGAACATACTCGTGCATCAGATGTGAACTAAGCCTTGCACTATTTAGCTGTATTGCGCTCTCACTTCTTTAGAGACTATTGTAATACATAAATTAAACACTAAATACGCTAAGCTCTCATACATAACACAATAAGGTGTTAATATATTAGGAAACTGTATGTTTTTGTATGATGCACTTAAACGTTTGGTCTGAGCTACAGAGTTTATGTAGCTCAGACGAAATGTTTAAGTTCATCAAAAAAGATGCATTCTGGTGCATGAAAACGCATCAAGGTGCATCAAGGAACATCAACTGATGTATTGAAGTGCATCTCGACTGAAAGAAATCCTCACTTGAATCAAATGATGCACTTTGGTGTTTCTTCCAAGACATACAAAAATGCACCCAAATGCATCAAATGTGAATCTGATTCTTTGAAGAAGCCATAAAACACACTTTAGTGCATCAATCGATGCATTCTGGTGCATCAATCGATATGATGCATTTAGTTTTCTGTGTGATAATCGCCACCACTGTCCGGCACCAAAATGTCCTAGACCGTGGAGTCCCACCGTCGACTTCTCTGGTTTCCTGGATCAGAGACCTTCCTTCTAAGTATGTCCCTGATTGTCAGAACCCAGAAGACTTTCACACTGAACCATTCAGTTGCGTTGGAGCTCTCTGCACCATATCACTACCATAAATTACTTTCCTTGAATAGTGGTATTCCATGTCTAACTGCTCCTGAACCTCAATTTTAAAATTAAATACAATGGGCTGCTGTAGCTTTATTCTATCTTGTGAGTCAAGCTAAAATTGTTATTTGCATAAAACCTCAAGTATTATACAAAAATTAAGTAAAGGTAGAAGGTATTTTACAAACTGTTAGTTTATGCTTTTGTTTTCTATTGTGTCCCACTCCTGACACAAACAAACAATTAATTTATCATTTAACTGTTACATTTCCTATTCAACTCTACTAGAATATTCAAAGGTCAATTACCTTCTCTCTCTTTGTCTAAAATAATTTATTTTTCATCATTTGACAATTCACAGGAATTAAAATAATTTTCTTATTAAGTGAAGAGGATGTGATTCATCTGTCCACCCGTGACACAAAATTGTTCACTTACAGCTACAGATCTGAAAATTATTTTAAGGGTAGTCAAGTTTAATCAACAGTGTTAAGTTTCATATTTAATTGCACAGAAACTGTAAGAAAGGTGTTTATTAACTACCAGGTGGTTATAATTAAAGTGACGGTGTTCAGAGTGGTACAGCACGGGCTGTAATGAGAGTATCCGTCTGAAACTTCGTAGATATGATAATGAAGCAATGCGCTCGCGAATTATGCAAAAAAAAAAAAAAAAATAGTTCCAATTCTCGCCACCAGGGTAAAAAACGGCGCTGTAAGCAGTCAAAACGTGGAAATTTCCATAACTCTGACGTCAAAGTCGGTGAAATTGCCTAACCATTGTGTGAGCTCCCTGGTTGTTGTTGGTGACGCTTGTTGCTTTTTCCTTTAGTAATGTTCATGTAATTCGAATAGTGAAATTGTAGCGATATTTTATTACAAAGAGTATTGTTTTCTGCGATTTATAGTGTTTTTCCTGTAACTATACCAAGTTTTGACTGCTTACAGCGCCATTTTTTACCCTGGTGGCGAGAATTGGAACTATTTTTTTTTTTTTTTGCATAATTCGCGAGCGCATTGCTTCATTAGCATATCTACGAAGTTTCAGACTGCTACTCTCATTACAGCCCGTGCTATACCACTCTGAACACCGTCACTTTAATTATAACCACCTTGTATAAGTAGAATTGTTACTTTTATATAGAAAAATGTCAGACCCGTGACAATGAAATTACCCAATGTTGAAACCAAGATGCATTAAAGAAGATCATGCAGTAGGCTCATGCAACGTCCGTACAAGCATTTAAGCATTCCAATAAAGGGGGAACTTAGAAAGTGATGCATTCCTAAATTTCTTTCGGCGGGAGCTAGAGGGGGTGGGGGATTGGTCCTCTCTAATTATACCAATACATCTACTATTGTAGTTGTTTTTTTAAAAAATATATTTACCAATGCTTTTGAGTATTAAGATTAAATTTAAAGATCAAAAATTGGAATATATTTTTCTTGTAATTTGTAATGGAATTGCATTTTTCTATGTACGTTCGTACCAACTATCGTTATTGTAATCATAGGCGTAACTTAGCAGGGTCAAGGGGGAGCACTTGCCCTCCACAAATTTCTAGGTTTATGAAAATTTACAAGTTAATGATACTTTTAGTAACCTCCTGGTACCTAAGGAGCAAAGTAATGATTATTTGTTATAATTTTGCAAATGTAACAGTTATTTATCAAAATAGAAGTGGATGATATTTCTATGGGCATGAAAACTGTTTCATTTTGCGTAGCCAAAGTCAAGCTTCAAGTTCGATTCTGCTCCCTCCACCCCCCCCCCCCAAAACCAAGTTAAGTTCCAAGATACGCCTATGATTGTAATGGCACAATTTGACTTCACACCACTTAGAAAAACCATTAAAATGTACAACAAGAAAATACATTTATGATGTATTTAAGTTAGAGCGTGTCTATAATTGCTCTCCGAGACGAACACGTACTCAAAATAACCTTAGACTCTTCCTCGATTTAAAAGTAGCCTTTGTCCATACAGAAACTGGTTTCCTGACATTCGAGTTATTGAGAAACCACACATGATAACCTTGTGCAAGCTAAGTTACTTCCTAAAACAAAGTTTCAAATTACTTTGTCCACTGAAATTATAAAAGTTCTCCGAAATCCAATTTACGAATACCATTTCTTGGTACCTGGTATAATTTTGAAGATTTCAATATGATTTTCATCGCTTTTCTATATGCTGTTTATTACATACTTTATACAGGGTGTACGGCTTAGACCTTTAACATTACAAAAGAGCATAATTTTGCAGAGAAACACAATTTTATTACCAAAATTTGCATTTTGGTAGAAAACACATGCATTTTTTGTCCCAGCACCAGCATTCACACAACTCACACAACCTCGATATGAGGCCCCCCCCCTTCTCCCCTCTGGCACGGCAGATGTCGAACCGATATTCCAATTCCGTCGAGGTATTCACTAGCATTTGAGGGGTCACATTGTTAATCGCCTGACGAATTCTGTTACGCAGATCTTCCAAGTTCTCGACAGGCATACTCTAGACTTGGTCCTTGATGAACCCCAAAAGAAAAAGTCTAGGGGGGAAAGATCCGGGGAGCGCGGAGGCCAAGCAAGTGGTTTAGATCTTCTTCCTGTCCATCTAGTAAAATGCTCATCGAAAAATTCTTGTACAATAATAGCAAAATAATGTGCCGAGGCTCCGTCTTGTTGGAAAATGGTTTCTGGAGGCATTTAAGGCACAGCATAATGCTGAAGCATGTCTAAATAATTCGTTCCTCTCACTGATTCTTCAGCAAAGAAGAACGGGCCTATTATCTTCTCTTTCATTAATCCACACCACACATTAACTTTTGGCGAGTCTCTCATAATTTCACAAAACTCATGAGGATTGTCACTTCCCCAAATACGGTTGTCCAGAAAAGCATTGTTGTAGTCAATTTCGGTTAACATTTTGCCCGAAAGCGTCTGTCTTTTAGGCTTATCATCAGGATAAATTCGTTGATGTAACTGGATCTTGTACGCCCGTAGACGTAACCTTTTGTGCACAACGTCATGGATAGTAGACCGAGGAATTTTGAGCTCTAAACTTGCACGTCTTATAGATTTTCTTGGACTTCTTGTGAATGCAGTGCGAATCACTTCAATGTTTTCCTCTGATACCTTCCGCTTCGCGTACTTCCTGCGCACCGACACAACATTTCCAGTTTCTCTTAGCTGTTTATCCCACTTAACAATACTCACATAGGAAGGAACATTGTCGTGACGTTGAAGATTGAATTCACGCCGAAAAGCACCTTGAACAAGCTTGACAGATTTGTTATCTGCCAGTGAAAGAACGCAGAACACTTTCTGCTGAACCATCCACTCCGCCATCTTGGAATTTATGCGTTACACGCGCATGCGCGTCACGTCAACTCGAATTACTGGTGATTCTCGCAAATGGTCGCAGTTGCCAGTCCCATACAAACAATAAATTTAATTTGAAATTGAATGTAACTAATGTTATACTGTTTTGTAATGTTAAAGGTCTAAGCCGGACACCCTCTATATTGAAATGGCGACGATGTGGAGGAACAATAATTAAATGAAAAAGAACCTATCGGGATTTTGGTGAAGCAACAATAAAGAAGTGTGAGTTATTACTCTATATGTACAATGCGTTCATTTTGACTCTGGGCCGCGATAGCGCGTGACTGCAGACGGCGTGGCATGGCACGGATGCCGGCATTTTTGACCCGTGACGTCCCGCTTATTTTTAGGCACATGTCTTTAGCATGCAGACAACTATATTTATATTGCATAACGAGTATTAACCCTGTGTTGTTCAATGTAGTGTGTTTGACCGCGCCTTTGTGTTTTCGTTTTTTTCTGTGGAATTCCAGTGCGTGTTTAAGAACACTAAAAAATAGTCTATAGAAACAATTCCCACACTGCAGATGAACTGGAAGACAATATACGAACAGAACTTACAAAAATTACGGAAGAGGAACTAATGCGTGTAAATCAAAATTTCATCAAAAGATTCCGGGAATTTGTGTTGGGCACCATTTTGAAACACTCTTACACCAGAGGTTAGTGCTCGTTATGAAATATAAATATAATTGTCTGCATGCTAAATATATGTACGTAAAAATAAGCGGGACGTTACGGGTCGAAAATGCCGGCATCCGCGCCATGCCGCGCCGTCTGCAGTCACGCGCTATCTCGGCCGAGAGTCAAAATGAACAACTGTATATTATACATATCTTCCTTTTACAGCTTTCGAGCTATTCCCGTTGTATGTGTTTAACACTGCAATATAAGTTATTTTGTTTAATCTTCTCTTACAGCTAGCTTCATTAAGCCATGCCCAAGGAACGATCCAGCGTTGGATAGCTGCGTAAGGAACAATCTGGTGTCCGCATTCCAGAATACCATGAACGGTAAGAGTTATCACCAGGGTTATTAAAGGTCTAATTCCGGTCCAGGAGAGAAAATCAGCAAGTGTAAATGGGTTTTGGACCGTAAAGAACCATTTTATGTTTAAAGTATTTCAATTCGGTTAAGGAACCTTTTCTCCGAATGAATTTAAATACGATCCAGGAACATTCTTTCCGGATCAATTTTAATACGGTTCAAATTCCGTATTGAAACGCAACAATACGCAACTCGGACCGAATTTAAATTGTGCGAGAAAAAAAGCTTCCGGTCCTGTTCCGGAACCCAATAGAACCCATTAGAATTTATGCGTTACTGGACCTTTAACAGCGCTTGTGCTTTAACATAAACGTGCGCACGGGGGGAACAAGGGAGTCAGTTTCCCCCTAAATACTATCATTTAGAAATTAAGTGCAGATTGATCTCAATACCGTTATTAAACAATATTATACTCTTAATAAAATGAAGTATTTCCAAGTCGATTTTAGGGTGTGTGTGCATTATTTCCTACTGTATGTAATTGTACTATCCCACTTTGTTCTCTAGCAAAGTTCTTGTTATTAATACTCCCACATACTTTATTCGTTGGTTGGACCTCCCTGATGGCGCAGTGGTGTCGTTGTTGCCTTGTAATCAAGGGGTCCCGGGTTCGATACCCGGTGGAGGCACATGGCACAGTGGTTCGGATCCCACTTTAAACTGTAGGTCCAGTCCCGATTAACCTTACTGTGCATAAAGTGGACTTAAAACAACAATTCAATCATTTATTCGTTAGTTGTGTCACATCTGTGTGGCTGCAGAAAAAAAATACTCGTGCATGGGAAATAATTTTTGTGAAGTTGCTTTGTATCTGATATACGAATTCATGATTATATGTAAATTAGTCTCTGAACCACAGACAGGGGAAATAAATGGGGGGAGAGAGAACATTTGTGCCACGGAAGTTGAAATTCTTGTAATGTACGGTAGCGATTTTCGGTGGGTTCGGACACACTCTTTATACGCCCCTCTTTCGTACCCATCAAGGCAATAATATAGTGAGGTGGAATGAAGTTTTTTCCCCCCGACTGCAGGGGTTAATCCAATATTTTGTATCTAGGGGTAAGTCATTTAGGATTTAGAGCCAAAATTACGATAAAATTGGCCCTTTGTTGAAAATGTTATGGGGCTGTTGAGGGTTTTTAGGGGTGCTGGGATGTGTAGATAAATCACTACCCAACTGAACTTTCAAGGCATTTGCTAATCAGAGAGTCTGCGCACACCTATAACACAATATCGTGAACAATAAATGAAGACAAAATTATATCTAAATGCATAGCCATGAAATTAGGCGGGTGGCAGAAGTTCTCGCTGTTGCCACGTCGGAGCGCAACCCGTGTGTTCGGATGTTTAAGGGAATGAAGGATCTCGTCGTAGACTTGATCTATGTAATCCATGTGATACAAACTGACAGTATTTGCTCGAAAGGTCAGGGGTGACACAAAAGTTCCCCAGAGAGAGTCAGTCTGACGCTGTAACTAGGCAACGCAGCCCGGTTGACGTCACCACACAGTGCGCGGAAACCAGCGACTTTTGTCCCGCTCTCGCTTTGCTTTTCCCATATGTGGCAACAGCGCAATTCTGCCCAGCCGCCTCTTTTCATGGCGTGCGTTTAGATCAATTTCAGCAGTAAGCATTATTCGCATCTGAAAAATACTGAATATTGTCATTGAAGAGACTCAGGTACACACAGAATACGAAGCACATCAAATCAAGGCTGATGCACTTTTTTGGTGTAACAATTGACACATTTAAATGTAATTTTGATTTACTTGAAATTATCGTGTCCAATTTCTCAATTGCATTTTTATTGCATCACACGGAACAGCAGCTGATAAAAGTAACATGGATTTCTGTATTTGATGAACCGAAAATGCATCAGTGTAAGTTTTTGCAACTTAATGTGTACTGGAATCAACATACATGTGCCAATTGACACATTTTATGATCTTTGTGTGTATATATGTATATACGTATTTCTAGGCCACACTAACTGCAGAGAAGGTATCTACAGGTTGAGTAAAAAGTCAGGTTACACACGGATTTATAGTGAATCTTAAATAATGTGCGCATCTTGAACATCTATGCATTTGTTCAAGCGACGTTTCCAGTTCTCCAGAACCTTTTGCAGAACGTCCGGCATAATCATGTCTACACATTACTTAATGCGTTCCTTCAGATGTTGGATGTTATGACTGAACTAAGTAGACGAGCGCCTTTAAATGAGCCCACAGGGAAAAAAATCCCTGGGTGTCAGGTCTGGAGACCGCGGTGGCCACTCAACGGGGCCACGGCGACCGAACCATGCACCAGGAAACTGGACATTCAACCATTCACGGACAATTAACGAGACAAGGAAAACTTCCTATGTAACCTGACTTTTGACTCGCCCCGTAGAATTTGCCATCTGCAGGGTAACCTTTTGTGAAGGTGGCGTGTAATATTGGGGAGGGGGTATTGTAGGAAGTCTTAGTGTTTGGGGACAAAGCACTGTTTCTACAGGGTGTCCCACGAACGGCGCAACTGGGAATTAAGAGTGGCGTTACTTTGTAACCGAAACCTGTACATACATAAGTCATACACCAAATGTTAGCCCTGTCCAAGTAGATATTTTTAAACATAGAAACAACAAACGGGGTGCAGTGTTGTTCATGCAGTGTTGCCAAATGTAAGTGAAAGTGTAAATTTTTTTTCCACAAAGCATGGAAAATTGCATGTCAAACATTCGTACGGAAATTTGGACGTCAATTTCCACCTTGGGTAGATGGACTATTTCGCCATCTATAGTTCAGAGAAGAAAACCGATCGTTTTCGCGTATAGCCAATCCTGAAATGCCTCGTAAAGGCGTACCTGTCCAAATGGGTGTTTTAAAAAATTATGAGGTACAGTGGCAACACTGTTGATGTTTGAAGGCAACAAAAGGTGTGTTTAGTAATGGTCTATGACATGGAAATACTGGAAACAGGAAAAAAGAAAATGAAAATTATGGTGAAAAAAGTGTTACCTACTCCTGGCAACCATGCAATGCGCGTAACAGGCAGTGTAGCTTTACAAAAGATGTTGAAAATGACAACCATTTTCCCTGAGGCATTCATTAACACGTTTTATCATGTTGGAAGCAACTTTATACAAGGTTGATTGGTTTATATTGTTAATGGCTGTGCAAATGTTTATTTTTAGATCATCAAGTGTTCTTGGGTTATTAATGTAAATTGTTTGTTTCAAATAACCCAACAGAAAAAGATCTGGAGACGTCAGATCCGAGGAGCGACTGGGCCATAAGTTTTTGCTTATAATGTGATCGCCAAAAAACTCTGCCAACATGTCTAAAGTTTCATTAGACGTGTGACATGTTGCGGAGTCTTGTTGAAACCAACAATCACGTTCATCACGTTCCAACAGAGAAATAAACTGTGTGATAAGGTCATGATAAACTATTCCGTCAACTGTTGTTTTGAAAAATAATGGACCGATTATTTTTCTCCGCGAAATCGCGCACCACACACCGATCTTTTGTGGATGAAGTGATTGTTCATGTAACAAATGAGGATTGTTACTTGACCAGTGTCGAGAATTTTGACTGTTGACATATCCATTTAAGTGGAACCATGCTTCATCCGTGAAAAAAACCTTATCCAAAATATTCACACCATTGTCTCTAATAAAATTTCTAAACCACTGGCAGTATCTTACACGTGCACCTTTGTCTTCTTCCTTCAGTTCTTGCACAGCCTGTACCTTATATGCACGTAGATGCAATTGTTTTAACGCTCGGTGAGTTGTTGTTTTTGATACACCTGACTGTGCAGCAAGCTTACGAACAGATTTCCTGGGAGATTGTGATATTCTCTGCTCCACATCCTGCAGCACACCTTGTGTCAAAACTGGTGGTTGTCTGTGGTAGGGTTTGTCATTAACTGATCCTGTTTCACGAAATCTGTAAACAAGTCGATATATCGTCGAATTTTCTGGAACACTGCTATTCGGATATTTCTCGCGAAACATAGTTTTTACACTAGCGTACGATTTTGAACAAAAATAATGTTCCACAATGAACACCCTCTCTTCCAAAGAGGACTTCATTTCACAGAACAATTCTAATCTTCCCCTACGAACAATGCGAAATGCACGGCTCAAACAGTTCTGAGTACACAACTAACTGATTCTTTTGTTCTCGTTCGGTAGGCGCTCTTATCGCATTGCATGGTTGCCAGGAGTAGGTAAGTAACACTTTTTTCACCATAATTTTCATTTTCTTTTTTCCCTGTCTCCAGTATTTCCATGTCATAGACCATTACTAAACACACCTTTTGTTGCCTTCAAACATCAACAGTGTTGCCACTGTACCTCATATTTTTTTTAAAACACCCATTTGGACCGGTACGCCTTTACGAGGCATTTCAGGATTGGCTATACGCGAAAACGATCGGATTTCTTCTCTGAACTATAGATGGCGAAATAGTCCACCTACCCAAGGTGGGAATTGACGTCCAAATTTCCGAACGAATGTTTGACATGCAATTTTCCATGCTTTGTGGAAAAATAAATTTACACTTTCACTTACATTTGGTAACACTGCATGAAGAACACTGCACCCCGTTTGTTGTTTCTATGTTTAAAAATATCTACTTGGACAGGGCTAACATTTGGTGTATGACTTATGTATGTACAGGTTTCGGTTAAAAAGTAACGCCACCCTTAATTCCCAGTTGCGCCGTTCGTGGGACAGCCTGTAGTAGGATGTTAGAGAACAGCAATAGCATGGAACTATCCAAATTTAAATCTCGATACTTCAAGATTCTTTGTACAATTTTTACATACATGTATCAAGTCCCTATCTATCATTGTTATTCACGTTATGTTACATACGTTATGTCTACAATATAATATACAAGCTCCGTTGTAAGTATTGAAACACATTTCGTCCGTAGTTTTCAACTCAAAACAAACGAATCGGCAACTTCATCCACATTTATACAACGTTCTGGAACTGTCAATCTGTCCCTGTGTACAATGGAAAAGAAATATTACAGATGACTCTGTGAATTAGCAACAACCTTATATAAGTGAAGGAGCCCCTTTTGTTAAGCCTCAATGTGTCATCTTATTGCCCTCCTGCAACAAATAGCTACTTATTTATTTACAATAATTGATTTTATTTGTCATATTCAGAATTAATTTACACAGCGTAATTTTACATTAACCGTAATCTGATCATAATTATACATCATATTACTTGAACACAATATTTTCGTCAAATAAAGTGTAAAGCGAAAGCCCAGCATCGCCCTTTTAATTTAAAATCGGCTTGATGAAGGACGATTAAAGTTCGGATATGAGTAATGAGAGTGGAGGCACACCAGATGCGGCTAATGGTGACTATATTGAAAGCCGCCATCTTGAAATTACCTGCAGATTGTGAGTTTCCTCATAAATAAGAATTAATTGAAAATTAATTAAAATTTTAATAAATAGAATAAACAAAATTGAAATTAATAACAACAAATGTATTATACACAATGTGTGTGTAGTAAAAAAAAAAAGGAAATCGACAATTGAAAAAATGAACATCTTTGGGCTGATCACAAAGGATTATCAAAATGTACTTTTCTTTATGTTTCCAGGCAACGCAGAGTTGGGTGTGGAAACGCTGGATCCTTACAAAATCTCTGAACTCCTGGTGACGTATGACAGAGGACCAATCTCGGCTAAGATATGGACTAAGAATGTCATCGTGCGTGGTTTCAAAAGTCTCAACATAGATTATATGAGGTTAGGGCTCTCTGTATACTGACTAAATTTAATGTGTAATCCAAAGCATGCATCAGAGCGACTATTAATGTTAGGAGCGCCAGCTTTTCAAATTGCATTTTTTTGCATTATTATAGACATTTGTAGGGAAGTGTGCAAAGAAAGAACGAATGAGTTAATAGTTTTTGGCGCTTCGTCACGCATGGCCATTTTGCACCCTCTTAGGTTCACGAGGAAAAATTCCTTATCTAAAACCCTTTCGTTTGATTATAAAAAGGAAGTAAGGGTACTTGAGCTAGGCTAAAAGTGTAAACGGACCTGCAGAGGATACGCAACACATTAAAAATATAAGAATAATCTAAAAAATTTCGTCAGAAACAGTTTAAAAGACCTCCTCTTCTCAAAAAGATAAAAACATTTGCTAAAATACTGTCATCACATCTCACCATGGTCCATGAATGATAAACAGATGGAAAGATTAAAAGTTTGTCAGAGGAAAGTAAAGTCGTCACATTGGATTAGAATTTGCCGAACACTAAAGAAAGAGTGCTACAATATTGTTATAGGCTTATACACAAAATCTGAAATATACCGAGTGGCCAAAGTTAAAGTTGTCCCTCTGTTGCCCGTTTGAAGCATCGGATTCCGGTGAAACTTGGTAGAGATTCGCCTTAGGCAAGGAAGCTATGCTTCGTTGCATGCTACACTTAGAACACTTCATTTATAATTGCACACGAAGACTTTAGTGTTTTATATATATATATATAAAAATTAAAAAATCGATTTAAATTTTTAAAAAATCAACATAAATAATTTTGAAAATAAATATCATAATTTTTATCCACCCTGATATATCCACGCCTCTTGAGGGTGTCTCAAAAGTAATAGCGCAAAACTGGCACAGGTGAAAGTACACGATAATAGAAGCAAAAAAGTCTCAGTAAACATGGGTCTGCAAATGGACCGTTTTCGAGATAATCGGGAATGTGTGATTACAAGCCGCCACTGACTTCAGTGTTTGTAAACGTCGTCCTAGTTGGTAAAATACCAATAATACAGTATGAAAAATCAGGAGATCTCATTGCTTTTATTGAACATTCTACTTACTTTAACAAGGAATACAGCACTACTTTAGTATGTTCTATGTTACAATTACTGTACACTCGTACCTGTTAAAGGAGTTATTCAAAGTGTTGTCCTTCCATCTGGATGCAATATTGTTCGCGATTCCGCATTGAGTTTCGAATTCTTTCGAACACCCCCGGATCATTTCGGAATTGGTCACAAGCATGTAGGTACAATTCTCTGTACTGATTGTATCCATCCTGTTTGATTTCAACCACCTCTCGGAAATGTTCTGTTTTGTAAACGAAGAGCAAACCTCGGACCGCGCAAGGAGTAAAGCACTCGGTGTTTACAAAATACAATCAATGACGGCTTGTAACCCCACATTTGCACATATTATTAGCATTTTACCAACTAGGACGACGTTGGTATGTGGCGGCTTGTAATCACACATTCGCGATTATCTCGAAAACGGCTCGTTTGTAGACCCATGTTTACTCAGACTTTTATGCTTCTATTATCGTGTACTTTCACCTGTGTCAGTTTGCTCTATTACTTATGAGACACGTTAGGTTAGGTTAGTTTCGGTTAGGTTAGGCAAACATAGTTAAAATTTGGTGTCGTGGTAGTATCAGGAATATATATATATATTTGCTTGTTAAACAAAAAATATCGCCAAAATCGACTGTTTCCATTCTGAAAACTAACGCCTTAATTTAGCTTATTTTGCAATTTCTAGACGTTTCCGACAACTTTTAACTTCAGATTCGTGATTAGGAGGCCTCAATTAGTGAGTATGCCAATTATGGAGAAAATCGGAGAGGGGTCCGGTCATCTTCAGTCGTTCCATATATATATATATATATATATATATATATATATATATATATATATATATCAAGGTGGATAAAAATTATATTTATTTAAAATATCATTTTTGGTAAACATACATATTTTCTTTTTCTGATGCTGTAACTACTATGGAAATGTTTGTTGAGTTTCTGAATGAAACTAATAAAAAAAATTAGTAGCTTTTCTTCCAGTGAAACTAAAACATTCTGGATGTACTCTATAATTGTAACTTAAAATATTAACTTAAATATTTTTGTAGTCTTTGTACCTTAATTTTGAATCAGCTGCCATGTTTATTTACAGTTTTATGATAATGACACTATTTATGGTTTAACATGATTAGTATTTTGTATACTTTTCTACACAAAAAGTTTGATATTTTTGCCCATAAAATTATTGAGTTTTAAATCAAGATAAATCCTGTGTATGAGCTTAGCACCATCAGTACATATAATTTATTTCCTTTATTTTCCTATCTTAGAAACTAATAATCACCATTAATGATTACGAAAGTGATGGATTTGCACCAAAAGTGATTCTGATATCTATAAAATCCTTATGTGCTTTCTTCTGTAAATTATTTAATTAGAGTGATTTAAATCAGTTATTCTTTTTTTAAAAAATGAACCTGATTTAAATCAATCCACCCTGATATATATACAGGGTGATCCGTTTGGGTATGGATAAAATAAAATTGATGTGATTTTTTTTTGGTCTAATGTAATTACCTGAAATATTGTATACAAAAGACTGAAAGGTGGGAGTTTTTATTTTTATACACTACTAACAGTTTGGTACAGTTTTCAGTTTTCTACATGGCCTCCATTGCGAACTCTACACAACTCATAACGGTGATTCGTTTCATTCCACGTCTGGTGTAACATCCGGGAGCGTATATTCTAGGCTAGCTAGGCTATCTGCAAAGCCTGAAGTCTAGAGAATAAAATACAGGAGGAAAACCGATCAGAAATTGTAAATATAATTATTCATATCAGTGAAATGATGATGGTGATTCTGGAGTTGTCAACCTGATTTCCTGTAAGTTGGCAACTTGATTTCCTATGAGTTGGTAAAATGATTTCATATGAGTTGGCAACCTGATTTCCTATGAGTTGGTAACCTGATTTCATATGAGTTGGCAAACTTATTTCTATTCATAGCCTAGGATCACGTGACATAGTGAGAAAGCCCAGATCTTGGACTCAGTATACGCTACTGGTAACATCTCTGGGGTGATTCTGTCGAAAGCCTGTGTGATTTTGAGTTTCAAATCATCAATATCTGTGGGTTTCTCTGAATAGACAGTGTCTTTAACGAAACCCCAGACGAAGAAGTCTGAAGTGGTTAAAAGGACAAATTTATCCCGTTGCTGGTTCGTAAACGCCATTTTAAAAATAACGAATCAGTTCAAACTTCATTGTTGCCAGCACACTACAGCAAATCTCCCATGTTTCACGCACGAAAACACCAATGCGAAAATTTTCCTACGATCACATTTACGTTTCTATTAATGTTTTATTTTATCCATACCCAAATGGATAACCCTGTAGGCTATATATAAAATGAATGATCATTCAAGCTGAATTCCTTGTTCCATGTTATTTTTGTAATAATATAAATACACGAAGACTTAAACACAAACATCAAAGACGTAGGTCTTCGTGCATTACAACCATGAATCATTGTGTGTAATATGTTTACGAGAAAATTTCCAGCAAAGGAACTGTAAAATTAACTAATAGTTATTATCAAGTATTGTAACTCAGTTACGTTTTGAACCAAATATCTCTAACAGTAACTCAGCTACTTTTCAGAAGTAACATTCCGAACACTGATTGATTCATTTGGTTTATTTTACTTTGCTATTCTGCCACTTTTGTCTAATCGCGAAGATGAGGATGAATGGTGCTATGATGAAATTGATGAAAGTACACACACACACACCAAGAACATACCATATCTAAGCCTGGATTTTCGAAGAGTCGTGAAAAACTTGACAGGGAGGGAGGTGATAGAAGTGGTAGACGATAGAACAAAGACAAAAGAAGCGGGACAACAAGTGGGGAGATACCTGGGGGAAATGAGAGAACGACGGAGGAAAGCTATTAGGGAAGGCAGCGAAATGAGTGATCATGCTTCAACCTCATCTTTATAGTGTAACGTGAAGTGTAAAGATCTCTTATAACATAACGAAGAGGGGGGAATGGAAGTGTGAAAGACAGCCCGAGAAATGGTGGTTGTGCGTACAGCGTACAGCTCGCACAAGGAAAACGAAATACAATACAATACTCCATCAACTATTTTCTATTCTTACAGACTGAGAGTCGACGATTCCAACAATATCAATGTTGAAGGCAAAGCTCGGTTCCCGCAACTTTTCATCGAGGGAATCTACAGAACCGACAGCCGATTCGTGCTTCTTCCGCTACTGGGCAAGGGACGGTTCAACATTTCTCTGAGTGAGTATGTTTATATAGTGTTATCACTAAGACACCAATTTCTATGTGGTCAAGACATGCAAAGTATGTAAAAACATGTAAGTAGATTGAAATATGTAATAATATACACCGTGTCAATAAATATACTGTCATACTTTAAAGTGGTATTACGTCGCTTTGGATAATCGTATTTAAATGAAACTGGTGACATTTGAAAGAAAAACTCAAATATTTTTGTGCATGTCAACAATGGACACCAATATCAGCAATGGACAACAATGAACGAGATCAAACATAGAAACTGAAATAAATTCACTCAGAACAACAATGGACGATGCGGGTTCATTGTTGGATATTTAACAGGCAGGCAGGTTACATGTGAATGTTTTCCTTTAAAATTGTGTTGTTATTACAGAAGATTTAAGAACGTAGTTGGTGTGTTTTAGAATATCATTACACGCAGAGTTTGGTGAAGGTTCAGCGTGCTTATATAGGCGAAGGTTTAAAAATCAGGCTCCTTCACACACGTCAATTTTGAAGTGGTACCGGGATTTGGTGGATCGTGGCTGCATATGTCATCAAAGGAAAGGCCATTGAGGGAGACCATCTGTCAATGCGGGAATTGTGGAACAAGTGCGGGAGGCATTTGTTCGTAGTCCTAAGAAGTCTGTACGTAGAGCTAGTCAGCAGTTGAACATCCCTAAATCCACCGTATCTAAGATCCTGCGTACGCGACTGAAGTTTCACCCCCTACAAACTGCAATTAGTGCACAAGTTGAAACCTGATGACCCTGTAAACGGTTAGATTTCTCTGAACATTTTATGTTACTAATGGAGGATAACGTAAATCTGTTAGGAAAAATAATTTTCAGTGATGAGGCAACATTCCACGTTGGTAGAAAAGTGAACAGACATAATGTAAGGATTTGGGGGAGTGAGAATCCACATGCAATTTTGGAAGTTGAAAGAGACTCCCCTAAAGTGAATGTCTTTTGTGCCGTATCGAAACGTCAAGTCTATGGCCCATTTTTCTTTCGAGAGGCCACTGTGAAAGGTCCAGCTTATCTTGGCATGCTCACTGAATGGTTATTTCCACAATTGGAAGAAAATGAAGGCAATGAATTTATTTTTCAACTAGATGGAGCACCTCCTCACCGGCATTTACATGTTAGGAAACATCTGAATGAGCGGCTTCCAGGAAGATGGATTGGACGTGCCGGAAATGATGATAATGTCTTCTACAATTGGTCGCCGAGGTCACCTGACTTTTCGGTCTGTGACTTTCTTTATGGGGTTACATAAAAGATTGTGTCTATGTACCCCCATTGCCTCAAAACCTGCAAGAACTGCAAATTCGCATCACTTCTGCAATCCAGTCCATCCCTGTGGATATGTTGGAGCGTGTGTGGCATGAATGGGAATTTCGCCTTGATGTCTGCAGCGCCACTCGTGGGGGGCCACATTCAATGTCTATGAGTTGTAAAATAAAATATTTGAGTTTTTCTTTCAAATGTCACCAATTTCATTTAAATACGATTATCCAAAGCGACGTAATACCACTTTAAAGTATGACAGTATATTTATGGACACGCTGTATTTTGTAGTCTTCAATCATTTCCTTAATTCCTACGTTATTTGCCTCCCCGATGGCTCAATGGTATCGTTGTGGCCTTCTAATCAAGGGGTCCGATACTCGGTGGAGGCAGATAGTGGTTCGGATCCCACTTTAAACTGTATGTCCAGTCCAAAGTAGCATTTATGTGGACTTAACAAAACCTCAATTCCTATGTTATTTGTTTCGTTCGAGTGTATTTCTCAGAAATTCCTCTAGGGGCAGCATCTGAAGTACTTACATGTAGTCACTGTTGCCAGAATAAGCACGGATTATTTGAGAAATAGTATGGCAGTAGTGAAGAGCACAGTTCACACGCAGCCTGAATTTTTTATGTTGTATGGCTTAAAGGTGAAGGATCTGACACAACCAGATAAAAATTACAGAATTTTAAATGTTGTGTTCCACAAATATAATTTAAGTGCAAAATCAAAAGTATAGAAATGATGCAAATACTGCCAATTATGTGAAAATATATGCACTCTAAATGGAATATATGGTGGCCGCGGTGGCTCAGTCGGGAGTTCCGTGGAAGCCTTCAGAGAGAGCGGACGCGGAAACTAGTTGCTCCGTGAAGGTCAGTGAAAAGTTGCCTTCAGGAAACAACGAGCGGGAGTGCCGTGTGCGTGTTGCTTGTGGCGTTTGGTGCATTTGGCTGGCGAGTAAGTAGAATTGGAAAAGTACTTTAGAATAGTAAAAAGATTAATATCATTAGACAAAATACCATCCAGATACGTTTTCCGTTCGGGGTACCGAGGCCGTCGGCGCGAGAAATTCATGACTTTATACATGGACAATTTCAACTCCACGTAGATGAGATCTTGGGAATACAAATACCTACGCATTTTCGATGTGTTTTTGTAAAATGTATCAGAGAAGCAATAATAACGCGAATATTAGAGAAATGTGGGCCGGAAACAAACTTTTGTTATGATAATGGTGAAACTGTAAAAGTGCTTTTGAGTGATGCGGGGAGGGAAAGAAAAGCGGTAAGAGTATTTAACTTACCACTAGAATTAGATGATGACTGTGTGAAAGAAAAAAATGACGGAATTTGGTAAGGTGGAATGTATAGACAAAGAAACGTGGTCAGAAAACTTTAAATATCAAGTTTACAACGGGGTGAGAATAGTGAAAATGGAACTAAAAAAAACGATTCCGTCGTTCATTACAGTAAAATCTCATCAGTGCCATGTGATATACGACGGACAGCCGAGAACATGCAGGGCGTGTGGAAAAGAAGGACAGGATAGCTGACAATGTGATAGTCGTCAAATAACAACGCTTCGTGTGAATAAAAACCGAAAGAGAAATTATAGTGATATACGTAATAGTGGAAAAGGGGAGTTCCTCGAACGTGAACAATCAGTTCCAACCAGATAATAATAAAAACAAGTCGGAAGGTCTACAAAAGGTGATAAAAGAACAAAAGAAAGATAAGGGGATAAAGAATGTGCCAAGTGACACCCGCCCGGTGGAAATGTTACCACCGGTAAATATGGCGACTACAAATGAAGAACACAACCAGAAAATCTTATCGATGGACACAAAAGAACCGGGAACTTCCCACCTAGACAAACAAAATGAAAAAGGAAGTGAAGAAATGCAGGATGCCCAGATGTAGGACGAAGGAAACTCAGTTGATCTTCATCCCATCCCAGCGGCAAAGGACAACGTCCCAAAAGAGGAGGACAAGGGACCTTCGAAAGACTGTGAGCTGGAAAGTGAATTTAATACAGAAGAAGAAAGTGACGAAAGTGCCACTTCAGTGTCAAAGTGGAAAAAGTCTCAGCAGATGGGTGCAAAAAAACGGACGAAGAATACTTCGAAAGGTAGCGAGAACACAGTAGCGAAGAGGAGATCAGTGAGAGAGGTAGGAGGTATGAATAGAGTAATGAACAGAAGAAGTAAACCCTAAAAAGGGAAATTTAATTGGATATTTCATTTGTTATTTGTATAATTTTTTTTCAAAGGTATGAGGGACGATCGGAAAGTACTATTAACTTTGTGCTACATTATTCATTTATTAATGGTATATACCACTAGAATATGTACTATTAATATTAATGGAATCTTTTAGCCTGTAAAATGTTAGAAGAATTTGTACGGGTACACTCCATAGACGTATTGTTTTTGCAGGAAGTTTGTATGTGTGACTTTCCATCAATATATGGTTACGAAGCCATAGTTAATATTGGTATCAATGGCCGTGGGACAGCAACACTTGTTAGAAACGGACTAACCATTAATAATGTAAAAAAGTTAGTAGATGGGAGAGGCATTAGCTTTCAAAGTACCAACTATACTTTTGTGAATATTTATGCCCCATCAGGCAATCAAAATAGACAGTCACGTGAACAATTTTATAATCAGGACATTTTATATTTGCTACCGTTAAATGAATCTAAAATAATACTTGGGGGTGATTTTAATCAGGTATTAAATCCCAGCGATTGTTTAGGAGCTTATCAAAAGAGTCCAGCCCTTGCAACATTAATTGAAGAATTGCATTTGAAAGATATTTGGTTACAGAAGAGACAGGATATAATATTTACATATTTTAATAATAAATCTGGATCGAGAATCGATAGGTTATATACAAATACAGATCAAATAAAAAATATAACATCCATAGAAGCATTGCCAGCGCCCTTTACTGATCATATGGCAGTAAAAATGGCAATAAACCTGGAAGAAACAAAACTAGTCAGGGGTCCTTCATATTGGAAACTAAATATACAGTTATTAGAGCTTCCATATATCAATGAAATATTTGCACAAAAATGGGTCGAATGATGTAAACAACAAAAGTATTACAGTAATCATAATGACTGGTGGGTTCGATATGTAAAACCAAAATTAAAAACTTTTTTCTGCTGGTATGGAAAAGAAAATGCAAAAGACAGAAACGGTTTGATCAACTTTTATTACCAGTGTTTGCACGAGGCATGTCATGGGAGAGATGTCACCAAAAATTACCAAGCCGTACAGCAGTATAAAGCCAAAATCTTAACACTCCAGAGGCAACAAATGGAAGGCATAACAATAAGAACCAATTCCAAGAATTTAATTCAAGATGAAAGAACTTCGATGTATCACTGTGTACAGATGCAAAAACAACAAAAAACACTCATGATCAACAATCTTGTGGATTCAGGTGGAGAATCGCATGTGAGTCAGCCAGGAATCATGCGGACATTTTATGACTATCATGGGGAGCTTTATCAAACCGGGGAGGGGGAATCAGAAGCAAGAGAGACAATACTGAATTCTTTAACTAATGGTTTGCAAGAAGAGGATAGACAACTTTTAGATACTGAAGTAACAATAGAAGAAGTATATGAAGCGTTACGAACATGCAACCTTAAAGGAGCACCAGGAAAAGATGGTATTGGTTACAAGTTTTATTTGCAGTTTTTTGAGATTATAAAATATGAACTAATCAAAATCATACAAGATGCCTTTAAAAATGGAAAAGTTTTACAAAACGAAGGCATCATCATATTGATACCGAAAAAATCACAAATAGACGACTACAGACCAATAACATTACTAAATTGTGACTATAAATTAATGACAAAGATCTTAGCAAATAGGTTAAAGTTAATTTTACCACGGATACTCAGCGAGAAACAAACATGCATTTGGCAAAAAGCATAACATATTCAGTGCAGTTGGAGGGATTCGCGATCTGATATCCTATTATATGGTGCAGAAACTTGATGCATGTGTGCTTGCTTTTGATTTCAAAAAAGCATTTGATTTAGTGTCTCATGACTACCTGTTTGAGGTGCTAAAGGCATATGGATTCAGTGATAAATTTATTCATATTTTGAAAGGTTTCTATCAACAGGCAACATCTCGGATAATGGTCAATGGATTCCTGTCGTCCCCAATAAATATAACAAGATCAATTCGGCAAAGATATCCACTAAGTATGCTCTTGTTTGCTTTAACCCTGGATCCTTTGCTGCAATATACCAGGAAAACTACTCCCGATGAGATACACGCCTTTAAAGAAAACCAAGTGTTTGCTTTTGCAGATGATCTATCTGCTTGTATCACCACAAACGAGCAAATGCAAAAAATGATGGCAGCGATACATATACAGGGTGTTTCTAAAGGTCGTTTACAACGCTTGGGAGGTGATTCCTCACACGAAAACAAGCAAAAAGTCTAAGTTCCATTTTTACGACTGAGGCTTCGTTTCCGAGATAGGAGCCTCGCAAAAGGTGACAAAGTGAACGTCACACCTGACTGGGACGAATACTATCACAGATAGAGAGGCGGTTCCAAGGGAATCATAAAGGAATCGTATGTGCTCAGTCCGGAAGTCACTATGAAAAGTTCACTGCACGCATGCGCAATGGAGTCCTCAAAGGAATTGGGGATTTCCAGCAAGAACAATGCATGGAAAAGATATGTAACGCAGCAAGAAGGACCGTGACAATGATAATGCGTTAAATACAACACATCCCGACCTCAAACATCAAAACATGAGCACCGAACACAAAATCCGAAAAGTTGAGCACGGTTGCATACCCCAGTTACACGCGAGGAATGAACGAATCATGTCATGTGGCATACGAGAGACACATTACTCCACCAGGAGGAGGGAAAGAAAAACACAATATCAGATGATTGCGACAACGTGTATTTTTACACGCGACAACTATGTAATATCCCCCCCCCCACACACACACACACAACAACCAACAAATGCTACAATGTCTTATGCACAGACAGTGTGTGTGTCACTGTACACCAACTGAAGATGTCACTTTCACCACACAAAGGGGGTGGGAGCAATACCAAAAGTGTTCGCACGCGATCATTGTGACGTAAAAGAGACCAGTTTTGGAAGCGCTGCACAGGCAAGTCTGGCTCTCGTAGTCTACGTTTGACCTTCATGACTGCTGTTCCCGCGAGAGGAGCTCGAAGGGTTGGTTCACAATTGGTCTGTGGTGTTCGTACGGTGATACGGCCAATTTGTGCAGTGTGCCAGTGTTAAACAAAAACAATACTTTGCAGTTCCAGCTCCCTATTACACAGATGGCTGCGTATACGACCCAGCAGCTAGCAGACATGCATCTCATGTATGGGGAGGCACGTGGTAATAGCCGTGAGGCAAGGCGTCTTTATGGAAAACGCTTTAAACATAGACGTTTACCGTCTCACACCTTCTCTCAGGTAGTGGACAGTCGACTGCGTGAAACAGGGTCAGTGTTACCACCGCGGCAAGAAGTTGGAAGACCCCGAAGTGTACGTACACATCAGTTTGCAGAAGATGTGTTAACAGCGGTCGCAGAACATCCTGGCACCAGTACGCGAGTGCTCGCTCGGGCACGAAACACGTCTCATGTGTATGTTTGGCGAGTGTTGTCAGAGGAAGGAATGCACCCTTTTCAACTGCAGAAAGTAAAAGAACTGTTACCTCGTGACTTTCGCCCTCGTATGGAGTTTTGCCAATGGTTGTTGCATCAGCTGGACACAAACCCTCACTTCCGGGCAAAAGTATTGTGGACAGATGAAGCCATTTTCACCAGGATGGATGTCTTCAATAGTAGAAACAGTCATGTATGGGACTTTGACAACCCACATGCACTTTTTGTGGCCCATCACCAGCACAGGTTTTCAGTGAATGTGTGGTGCGGGATAGTACATGATCATTTAATTGGACCATACATTCTCCCTGTTCGCCTGAATGGTCTCACGTATCATGCATTTCTTAGTGAGGTTCTGCCTGAACTGTTGGAGACCGTACCTTTGGCACTGCGGCAAGAAATGTGGTACCAACACGATGGTGCACCAGCTCATTTCGATTGTAATGTACGACATTTCCTGCATGACGTGTTTCGCAATAGGTTCATTGGTAGGGATGAGCCTGTGCCTTGGCCACCGAGGTCGCCAGATCTCAACCCTCTCGATTTTTTCTTCTGGGGAGAAATGAAAACCCTCGTATACGACACACCTGTCACATCAGCTGAGGACCTCGTTGCTCGCATCAACGTCGCCGCCGCGACGGTAGCAGATACACCTGGCTTGTTTGCTCGTACTCGACAATCCTTGATTCGTCGCTGTCATATCTGCGTAGAAGTAAACGGCAGACATTTTGAAAACCGTCTGTGATTATTGCCCTCGGCAAATCCCAGTGAGAACACTCTTGGTATTGCTCCCCACCCCCTTTGTGTGGTGAAAGTGACATCTTCAGTTGGTGTACAGTGACACGGACTGTCTGTGCGTAAGATATTGTAGCATTTGTTGTTTGTTGTGTGTGTGTGTGTGTGGGGGGGGGGGATATTACGTAGTTGTCGCGTGTAAAAATACACGTTGTCGCAATCATCTGATATTGTGTTTTTCTTTCCCTCCTCCTGGTGGAGTAATGTGTCTCTCGTATGCCACATGACATGATTCGTTCATTCCTCGCGTGTAACTGGGGTATGCAACCGTGCTCAACTTTTCGGATTTTGTGTTCGGTGCTCATGTTTTGATGTTTGAGGTCGGGATGTGTTGTATTTAACGCATTATCATTGTCACGGTCCTTCTTGCTGCGTTACATATCTTTTCCATGCATTGTTCTTGCTGGAAATCCCCAATTCCTTTGAGGACTCCATTGCGCATGCGTGCAGTGAACTTTTCATAGTGACTTCCGGACTGAGCACATACGATTCCTTTATGATTCCCTTGGAACCGCCTCTCTATCTGTGATAGTATTCGTCCCAGTCAGGTGTGACGTTCACTTTGTCACCTTTTGCGAGGCTCCTATCTCGGAAACGAAGCCTCAGTCGTAAAAATGGAACTTAGACTTTTTGCTTGTTTTCGTGTGAGGAATCACCTCCCAAGCGTTGTAAACGACCTTTAGAAACACCCTGTATACTGTCGTGCTAGTGGGGCCAAAATAAATATGGAAAAATCAAAGGCGCTACCATTTGGTACATGGGCTCAAAAATATCCAGATATAGGGATACCCAAGACTACTAGAAGGAAAGGCTGGGGTCAGACACACCTCTTTTCGCGACTGCCGCAGGTGTGACGTCATGGGCGGACAAAACCCAGCTGAGTCTTTACCCCATACGGAAAGAAACGTGGAAAGGCTGATCTGTTTTGTTCTTTTCGCTCCTTTTTCTTGTACTTCTGGATTGTTGGGTTCAGGGTGCGAAATCCTGGAGGGGACGAGGGGGATTTCCCCCCCACCAACAATCTTGGCCACAAAAAAAAAAACACCAAAAATTTCCCGGGGGAAAGAGTTTTTGTTATAACAATGAAAAGATAAGCAATTACTTTTAATTTCAAATATACTTTACTAAGAATAATATTGAAAACACACACAAATTAGTGTAGTTGTGAGTGTTGAATGCTTTCTGTCTAAAGAGATCATTAACAAATCTACATCAATACGCACAGTAAAAGTAAAACAATAATGCAAAACAATAATAACTATGAAATCTAATTGATTTATATTAACATAGTGCACAAACTAAACAAAACTTACACCACATAGTAAAACCACTTCAACTATGTCATAATTTATTAACATCTTTAACCGGTTAGTAATGGAATTAGTTAGCCGCTTTACACTATCTGATATGTATGAAAGTAACAAATTAATTTCTATTTAATAATCACAATAATTATTTTAATTGAGTAATTTATTTTTACTTTTAATAACAGTACAAATATGTACATCGTATAATTCACACATATGTTTGTGGGGAGGGGGGTTGTAGGTTACGAACTTTCTCCCCCTCACCAGTTTTCAATGATCTCGCACCATGGTGGGTTGTGAGGTGTTGCAGTTCACAATGCTTTCAGTGAGGTGTTGCGACGTGTCGTGATCTCTGATGAAAAAATAAAAACAGCGGGCGACAATATATAACTGAACACATCGCATCTAGCGAGACTTGTTAGTGGATTGCAATACCAGTAGTCTCATTACACAACATCAGGCTACCATACACTTCAATTGGGTTACAATTATTAGAATAAGACATAATAATATTGTAATTTTTTAATAAAGGCTCTCACGAGTATAGTAAGATAAAAAAACTGCAAGCATACCCCTCCCAATTTAATATCCAGTCCCCCACCAAAATTCCTATGTCAATTTTAGGTTCACTGTTGGTATTGAAGAGTTAGATCTCGACCTCCTCCAAATAATTTAATTCTCAATCGCCATACCAAAATTCCCACAACAGTCTAAGCGCAACAGTAATTAATACTCAAGACTTGGCTATCTCCCATCCTAGTGCTCAATTTCCTTACTATAGAGTTGGAAACTTCCCCAGCCAAGGGTAATTCCACATCAGAATTCACGATAAAAAGTTAAGGTTTAATATGTAATAGCTGGCTGGATATTGTGCACCTCAAATAGTAGATACCGTGTTGCCGAGAGACGACACTGGTATGTCTCGTCGCGTGAAAATACCATCTCTTCTCGTGTCTAGTCTCGTTAACAACACTAATAATACAATATAGTAACTGTTATAATTCCCTTGGAAATACACAACTTGCTATTTATATACGAGTGATGCTTAAATGACAACGTAGTTCAACTTCCGTCCTCCATTGTTCTATTATTTATTCAGTCAAATTTTCATCACAATCCCCCCCCCCAAAGTTAAGTGGACTCAACAAGCTTTCACATACCCGCCTGTGGGCACCCCTGTTCGACATCCCACTGATTATATATATACGTATATAAAGTGACCCTCGACTTTCTTCAGTTCTATGTCTCAAGTTTTCGTTCAGTCAAAAGTTTTTTAAAGTGTTCGTTACATAATACACACGGAACTTCACCACATTCCTCCCTGTGTAGTTCAAAGATTTATAAGACTCAGAATTGTAATCTGAATAAGGAAAATTAATGAAGAAATAAATACCAATAGTCGAAGCAAAGTTACCAAATTTGAAGAAGTTAAGTGAAAACAGCTCCTCTCTCATTCCTAAAAGAGAGCAATAGATGAGATTGTTTTCTTTTACATATTCAACTTATCCATAATTTTGGCTTTCTGCCTTTCTTTATTTAACAAAATTATTTTACGCATTCAACATATATTTTTCTTTCTGCCCTAACAAAACGCATTACTAGGTGTATTAACCCCAATTTTACATGAAACTAATGTTTCACAGAGGAATGTGACGACATATAAACTACCGATAAAATGTGTGCGTAAATGGCTGTGTAATCCAACTGTAAGGACATACGTTATGTCGGATCCTAAGTAAGTCTGTGTATTCACTCCCAATTAGCTTTTGGGCATAATTACGGCTCTTTTTTGTTCATAATTGCTGCTTTGATTCGGCTGCGAAACCGGAGCGTAGAGCGATCTGTCCGCGCGTGACGTCACGCCTGACGTCAAGGACCACGTGATCAGGTATGGCCCCAGCCTTCTCCTCTACTAGTCTTGAGGGATACCATATGTACAGGAAATTAAAATATTAGGAATAATTTTTCACAAGGACGAGGAACAAATGCTAGAATCCAATTGGCAAAAGATAGCGAGAGACATTCGCATACAATGTTATCAAATGCGCAGGAGACAGTTGAACATGGTACAACGGGTGTGGTTTTTGCAAACATATATGTTTAGTAAATTAAACTATACGGCCGAAGTGACCGCAATCAATCAAAAATACCTCAGAATAATGAATTCAGCAATTGGTTGGTTTATGTGGTATGGACATTTTTTTCGAATACCACTATCAAATCTATGGCAAATGAAACTAAAAGGAGGATTGGAGCTCACAAATATTGAGATCAAATGCAAATCCCTATTCCTGGCAAGATCCTATACGCTATATGGCATTGAAGACTACATTACATCATTATGGATACAGTTATGGACGGAGGAATTTCCACCCCAAAATCCGCCAGATCTATGCAGATTGAAAAAAGGACCGTTATATCTCAGAAGTTTGATGCAAGAATTCAGTTATGTGGTGCTTCCGCCAAAAGGTGAAGATGTAAAACTCTCTCAATACTTATATACACTGTTTCACAAACAGTTGCAGATACCGACTCACCGCATTAAAAAACATTTTCCCTATAACAGATGGCAAAATATTTGGAAAAATTTAAATAAGAAATTTCTGGATACATCAGTGTATAGTGTTTGGTACAATGTAATACATGATATTATACCAACTAATGAACGCTTACATAATATCAATAGACTAACAACTAATAAATGCAACATATGTGGAGAGATAGACACCACTGAACATAGAATAGTAACATGTAATGGAGTACAGGGAATTTGGAAATGCCTAACGACATATCTAGGACAAATACGTGGTCTGTTAGGAAAGTAATGAGACTGATTTTCTGTAAACGATGAATTTTATTATTTTTACAAATCAAGGTTATCCCCTTCAAAATAGTTCCCTTGGGCAGCTACACAGCGATGGAGGTGTTGTTTCCACTGTTCGTAGCAGTGCTGGAAGGCTTCTGCTGGAATACCTTTCTGCTCGTCGGTTACGCTGTTCTGGATATTATCCAAAGTATCAAAATGGCATCCTTTCAAGTGGTTTTTGAGCAAGGGGAATAAAAAAGTCACAGGGACTGAGATCCGGCGAATAAGGGGGCTGAAGAACAACAGGAATGTTTTTTTTTGCCAAAACTTCATTGATGGAGACTGCCGTGTGACATGCTGCATTGTCGTGGTGCAGCATCCAAGTGCGTGCAACGTCTGGTCACCCTTTCCTGGGTCTTGCAAGGACTTCATTCGGTACACACATTCAAATTTAACTTACTACTGATCATTCTCACCGTCAATCGACGATCTGACCTCACAAGAGACCTCACTCTTTCTACATTGTCATCCGTTTTTGAGGTTGAAGGTCTTCCCGCCCGAGGTTCGTCTTCCACTTGTTCTCGGACTTCTGAAAAGGACTTCTGCCATCTGAACACTTGTGCCCTAGATAGTGCATGTTCTCCATAAGCCCTTTGTAACTTTTCATAAGTCACAGTGGCGGATTCGCCAAGCTTAACACAAAATTTGATGGCACAACGTTGTTCAAACTTTTGCCAGTCCATTTTCGTAACGCACCTCACAAACACAACTTCACGTCAGACGCTCTCAACAATCGTGTAGCAACTGTAGCAAGTTGAAACTTGTACTGAGTCAACGGCAAACATTCACCTACCTGCCGTGTGAAGGTAGGGGCAGCAGCGTTGCCGGTTCGTGCACAGTGTTGCCAGTCTCATTACTTTCCTAACAGACCACGTACGTATGTCGAACAGCACCCCCCCAGTACTTTCAAACGTCGATGTGTATAAGACCAGATTTCAAATATTTTCCAGAAAAGAAAAACAATGCAGTAATTTGGTTAATAGCTAATACAATATATTATGTATTTTGTAAAAAGTATGAGAGCAATAGCATTTTGTTCACACAGTATTTAAAAAGAACCAGATGGAAAATGTTACAGTATCCAAAAATGTATGAGTATTTTGGAAACTACCTCAGTGTTGTTTAACAATAATTGTATACTTGTGGTGTGAAAGTGTAAACAGGTATTTAATATATGAAGAAACGTTTATTTGTATTACAGGTACAACTGCATGTTTACGCCAAAAATCTTGTATCAGATAGCGAAAATGGGACTCTTACTATATTACTTACTTACAAAATTCTATACAATACTTTTAACAGAATTTATGTAAGAAAGCAGATCTATTTTGTATATATGCTGATAAAATAAAAGTTTGTTAAAAAAAAAAGTCGGTAACGCGTCGGACTACCATGCTAAAGGTCCCGGGTTCGATCCCCGGCCGGTTCAAATCCGGGAACTTTTTTAACGATGGAAGCGGCCCCGGCGCCCACCCAGCGTCGAATAACATGAGTACCTGTGGGGTAAAGGCGGTCAGGGGCGTGATGCTGATCACATCACCCCCACTCACGACCGGATCAAGAAAGTGTGTGGCGTTACCCCTATACGCCTTCATGGCGTGGTGCTATGCACAGGGGAGCACTTTAACTTCACCTTTACATTTAAATGGAATATATATAGCACACCTAAAGAATGTAAAAATATATGTAACACGTAATTCATGTACAGTAACCGGAAATAAAATTGGGACACTTAGATCCTGAAACACTCGCTTCACTACATAGTGTTGTGCGTGTTGTCTACCTATTCAATGGCAACCTCGGTCTCCGCCTTAGAGTTAGGCAGAACATACGACGCCATGCACTAAGCGAGTGTTTCAGGATCTGTGTCCCACTTTCATTGCCGGTGACCGTACATTGTTCCCAATGGTGTAATGGATGATATTCAGCGAACAACGTCCCCCACAATCCACTGTGCGAAAGCATGCCCGCTGCCATGATTCCAGCAAACGTTTCGGAGCGTGTTGGAAACACATTTGATAAGCATTGCGTTCACAGCTTTTGTAGCAGTGATTCAAGGTACAAATATATAAATATTATAATGCCAAATGAAGTCTATCACTTTGCTAAGACTTGTAACAATGACCAGAGTATCTAAAAAGCTGCTATTTGCCACAAAACAACGTTGTATAAAGCTACGTAACATACGAAAAAGTACAGGACTATGGAGTCTGTTTCTCATGGAATTAATCGGGCCTATCCGATAGTACAGTGGCTAATCCTATTACTTTGTAATCGAAGGGTCCAAAATTCGTTTCCCGGTGGAGGGAATTAAAGAAAAAAATAAAATATATATATTTTTAAAGTGAATTAAAAACAAACTTTGTCTCGTGACAATATATAGAAATGTTCCGAAGTACAAAATTGTATACTATGTTACTTAAGACCGAAACGTATCATTGTCACTTTTCGTATGTGTATTGAGACAGGCATAGAAGATATGCTGAAGAGTGAATACATATATACGCATACTTGATTGATAAGCAGTATTTCAATTTTTCTGTGAACATTATTAGAGATCGCACAGCAACCACACGCGTTGCAAAGCATGCGAATGTAAAGAGTAGCATAAAAGTCATATAAGGCTAGCCATAAATACAGGACTTGCCTTTCAAATACGATTCATATCTCACCCAGCGTATGAAAAATCACGCCATCTTAACCACTGAAGAAACTGTATGAAAGTATAATGTTCTCACACAATTAATACATAAACAATGGCACACACACATCCATACGCAACGTATTAATTCACCAAACGGAAACTTCATTTGCAAATATACAATAATAAACATTGGGTCATTTTTATGCACGCAGCATTTGCCTCGCTACACGCTTGCTATGGCTTGCCGGACTGAGTGCCGGACCGTGCGGATTTTAACCAGATTTCCCATCATTCTCTGCGCCGCTGACGTCACATTGAATATCATCCATTCGCCCACATTTGTTATTTTTGCTGGGCTACATACAAAGGGTCATGGCTATTACATAATTTAACTGTATAAGTATGCCTAGAAATATTAGTAGTGGTGTGAATGTTAGTAAAACTGTTATTTTCAAGATATTAGCAAGTTTCATTCTGTTCTTCCAGCTGACATAGAGGTGGAACCTATGGTCGAAGCCAGCGCCATCTCTAGGAACAATGTGGATTATTTGAAAATCGACCACATATACATGAAGCCAGTCGTTGGAGATATGAAGATATACTTTGACGGGCTCTTTGGAAGAAATAGAATTTTGAGTAAGTTTATATATTTGCAATATGTTGAAAATCAAATAATTCGTATTACGTTATGATTTACCTTATAACTATATCGGCATAACAATTAGCTAAATCAATTTAAAATATGTGGCATATTTCCAACAACCCATAACGGGATTATGAGGTTCGGTTAACATTTTGGACTATGGGGCCAATGCTTTAAGCGTTAACGTTAGACAAGTGTAACTTAAGTTCGTATTACAACTTCCTGAAGGGTAACTCATGATTTTCTAATGTGTCATTTCTATATTTTTTCTTTCTGTTCATTGTAGAAAATTACTTCGTATGAAAGATATTTTTTTGCATATTCTTACGAATTATATACTTTGGGTTAAGATAATATTAATGTTAGAGTTTTTACAGCATACGTACACATTTCTGCTCAATAACTGAAGGCAAGATTTATAGGTAGGTAGGTAGGTACTTAAATTTCAGATAAAATATTTTAGTTTTGTATTCTTTAGTTTTGATTTAAATCGAGTTTACTGGGTAGGAATAGAATATGATTATGGGGTGGGAAATGTCCTTTGGGCCAGTGCGTCTCTGGTTGTAACCAACAACAACAAGAAAAATATTTCGTAGACGCAGAACGGCAAGTAACCATATTGCTTTCTCTTACAAAATGTTTTTGCCGAAGTTCACTGTAAGAAAAGGTACAATTGATATCATACCATATTCACGATCTTAAAAATAACATTTCCCCATCTGTCGCCAAAGACTTGGTAACTGATTCAATTGTTAAATAATTTAAAATACAAAAAAAGTATATTAATTCATACTGCTAAAAACTAATATTTTATGTAAGAATTAATCAGGGCAATATTGCATGTGAGAAACGCGTCACATGTACTGTCACTTGAAAATAAGATTATTTTAAGTCCTTGTCGCTCTATGATCATAAATCACTACTGTCGACATTCTTCACTATCAGCAAATTGCGAGCCTCCATGACAGAGTGGTTAGCGAATAGTGTCACGAAGCAAGATGTCCAAGGTTCCTGTATTTATTTCATTAATTCATCCTCATCGTTGCCATTAATCTAGAATCGTAGTAAAGAGAAGCAATATAGCGAAAATAATAAAGTAATGTTACCACCTGTATCTTTTCAGTTAGCTACACGAATGTATTATTCCTACAATGTGTTCTTTGAAAAATTCTTATTCTTTTACAAATGTACCCTCTGTCCCAGGAATCTTTGTAGCAAGCGAATGAGAGGGGTAATGGGACTTCAGCTATCAGCCGTTTGCAGCAGTTCGCACTGTCACCCACTTTCTCCCCTTCTCTTCCGTTATGCGCGGCCTAGCTCCACAGAATGTCGAGAGAGAGTGTAGAATCAATACATGTCTCTGTCTCTCAATGCTTTTTTGTTAATTGATCTTGACGCATCTCTTCCACAGATGAAATAGCTCTGGACATCGCAAACGAATTTTGGGACATTTTCTACGGCGAGTTGCTGAAATCTCTGCAAGGAAACTTCGATAAGATTCTCACAGACACCGCAAACATGGCCGCCACGAAGATTCCCTTGGAGCAATTGCTGCCAAGAGATGTGTAAACCCTTTCCAAATATTATAATTTTATTCTTGAAGCAGAAAGAATTCAATATCATCGTTAAAATGTCAGAAATGAAGGATATAAATGTTATTGAATTTTGCCAAAAGCTGTATCGAATATATAACTATTGTCACTTCCCATACTCTTACATGAGTATAATGTAACAATGTAATAAATGTATTACACTTACATTTCCTCCACTTTCATTGTAATTAAATCTAATTCCTTCTTACACTGTCACTACACTCTCTTGCAAAGAGATGGGGCTTCAAGCGGTCTGGACCCCTCCCTCCAAAAGACTTACCAAGCACTAAAACAAAATATTTAAAATGTAGCTACTTGTTTAGCATTTTTTGAATATCGAATACCAAACTTACGCGAAGGTAAGGATTAATTTGGGATCACACGGCTTTGACAGTACCCAAGAAGTTCTGTTCACACTACTGATAATTACAATATACATAAAATGTTAATCAGTGGCTTTACTTTTCATCAACTGGCCATAATATCGTCTTGGCTTTTCTTATTAAATATTTATTTTTTTAAATTTTTTAACATTAATTTCCTAACAGGGAGAGTTGTTTTTATACACATTTTAGCAATTTTACCTACACTAAGGTAGGTAATTAACACGTACTGTTGTAGCTCTCTCTCTATTCTTTTACCGTTTTCTTACCTATTCATATCATTGAGTTGTTGTTTTAAGTCCATTTTATGCACAGATAGGCTAATCGGGATTTGATCTATAATCTTTAAAGTAGGATCCGAACCACTATGGGACTCTACCGGGTATCGAACCCGGGACCTCTTGATTGCAACGCGACGGCTTTACCACAACGCCATCGGGGAGGCCAGCTATTCATGTTATAATCATTAAAATATTAATTCACTTAATTTAATAATTATTATGAGTAGACCTACTAATTATGCTAATGAATTTCCTATAAACATTATTATTATTTGAAAAAAAATTGTTCGGACTCTTTGATCCTTTACATCTGATTCAATCAGGCTACAAGAATCTCATTAAGAATTTATAGATATTTACGTTGTCCAATGTTAATGGATAATGTGAGGGTAAATTAATTAATATTTCAATAGAATATCAGAAACCAGTTACCTGATCGTGGTTTCGTACAAGTTATTATATTTATGTGTGTTTGTTAAGCGTATTAGTTATTCAGTTAATGTATAATTCCGCAAAATACAAAAACATAGAGATATACAATACATGCAACGCCGTCTCTTGAGTATTTTTGTTTAAAATATATGCATTTTCATATTTATACATTCATTTCCCACTTCAGGGCTTGCATTTCGGAAAATCCCTTCTTAATGGTTGCTTACGTCATGAGCGGATCTCGGATTTATTTGTTATACATTGGAATCACACACAGGCTCCTTTATATTCTTAATATATTTGTGTGTTGGTGGTGAGAGGCAGTAACACGTAAGGTTGAAAATCAGAAACAATCTGCTTGTACCCTTTCAAGTTTTGGAAAGTTCGCCTTGAAAATTTTAACATGGTCCTAGAACATATAACAACCTTTTTCATATTACCCACAGTCGATTGATTCACTGATTGGTTTGCTTTAGTTTACTTCGCTTCTTGTGCCACTTTTGGCTAATTTGCGTGGATGGGGATAAATGATGACATGATGGATATTGATGAATGGACACTCACAAATATCCATGCCCAGGTTGAGATTCGAACCCGGGATACCGCCACGAGGGCCGGCTATGCAGTCAAACCCGGGCTTTTGTATGTAAGTATCATTGTATATGCTGAAAATAATATTTCAAGAGAAACATGGTTTTGAATTTTGAAAGGTTACTTCGCAAGACGTGAAGGCCACAAAGCACCGAACTGACGCGCAAATGATTAAGACCTCACGGATGAGAATTTTGCACTTTGGACTGTGCAGGTAACAGTGGCGCCAGACATTTTGATTTGTTTAGAGCTTTGAAAAATCTTGGAGTGGCGGGAAATCGACAAAGTTGCATACTTTTCGATACGAAAAATCTTTGATGACTAGAACATTAATGAACAGGAATTATTTTTCAATTGTGTTTAGTAGGGATAGCTAAGAAATCGTCTACTTCCATATTTCTTTGAGTGGGACAAAAAAAACATCCCTGGCAGGCAGTGGCGACGATTAGGGGGGGGGCGAGGGGAGGCAACTGCCACCCACTTTTTACCACTTTTCCTTGCGCCCCGTCCCTCCCCAGTTTTTTCACCTTACCCCCACAGTCTTAGAACCCAATCGCTGCCACTGCTGGCAGGGATAAGATTAATTTTCATTTGCCGGGATATTGTTTGGGGGCGGGCATCTTCCCGTTAATTTGCACACTGATATTCCGTCTGTCAGATAGATTGTTCTGCAAAGGACACTATCAAAGTAAACAGATTGAGAGAATTCAGTTTTCCTTCCACGATAAAAATAAATGCTAAACGTACCTCAGGGCATTATAAATATGTATAAATTCAATGGAATTTGCATTCATATTTGCAATTCTTCACGTCTACGGAGAAAAATTCATGCATAATGCCCGGAGACAATAATTCATGTAGAAACTACGGTTAGTTGATTGAGTTGGGGTTTTAAGACCACTGTATGCACAGTAAGGCTAATCTGTACTGGACTTACAGTTTAAATTGGGACACGAACCACTATGTACCTCCACCGGGTATCGAACCCGGGACCCCTTGTTTACAAGGCGAGGACGCTAGTCCTGCGCCATCGGGGAGGCAATTTCCTGTGAGAGACCACCCTGATATTGTGCAGCAAATTATACATACGTAATTCATTTTTCATATCATTGCTAACAACACAAGAAAATCACAATACTTTCCGGATAATTTTGAAAATTATATATACAAATCAAAATTTGGTTAGAAAAATTAATATTTCGCTGTTATATACACACATTAAAATTTCTTACTGTTCTTTTGAATTTTTTTTAACCTATTGTATCTAATCAGTATCTTCCAGGAATTTTGAACCATTAAAATTTTTTTATGGAACCTACTTCAGAATTTTCCGAGCCTAATTTAAGATTTTTAGAACTTAATTTATGATTTTTAGAATTTCCTTTAGAATTTTTGGAGCCTCTGAAAGCACACTTTTCAGAACCTAAGGATACGAGGTCAGGCCATAAGAGACAGAGGCCATAAACTTCCCTCCCCCCCCCCCCCCGCCACGATGCCTTGAGAGCAGGTTTATCCTCCGTGAGTCGCTTAGGTGACCATCGTTAGACATCGATATTCATCGCGAGATTCCAGCACGATGAAATACACTGCACGTGAGTGTTTTTGTGTGGATGGACACTCTCTTTGTACAGGGTGTTCAAAAAGTTACGCAACCTTATGGGAAAACATTCCTTATCACATTTTTTTACATTAAGTGCTGGAAGTGACTGCCGTTTTGTTCTTCACACAAGTGGACACGACAAACTATGTTGTTGAAAACCCTTTTCAATGTTATCTGTGAGAAGTTACCAACACATCTACGAATATTGTCTTTCAATTCCGGAATACTGTGCGGATGAGTAACGTAGACGGAGTCCTTGAGATAACTCCACAGTGAGAAGTCTGGAGGCGATAGATCTGGAGATCGCGGTGGCCATAACCCCACTGAGATCATTCGTCCTCGAACTGAAAACACTCTTCCAAGTAACGCATTGTGTTCCCAGCTGTGTGGGCTGTGGCATTGTCCTGTTGAAACCATGTGCGTTCCAACTTCTCAGCTGACAACGTGTTAACAAATCCTCTAACCATTGTTACATACCGTTCAGAGGTCACTATCTGTTCAAAGAATGTAATGAACACGCGACTACGTGATATGGTACACCAAACGCAACTTTTCTTCTGTTAACAACCTTTAAGCATTAAGGAACTCCGAAGAATGACCAGCCTCCACCCGCATACCAGGACGTCATTAATTAAGTGTAGTGAACGCATAAGAGCAACTCCTCCATCAAGCGGCTGTACGACAAGTTCCTGAACAGTCCCGGGTTACAAACATATATTACAATAAGTAACTGAGCACCTATAACGAAGCAAGAACAATTCATGAGATTTCCATAAGGTTGCGTCACTTTTTGAACACGCTGTATTTGTTCAAAGATCAGACGTGGTCTTCTGTTGTACTTCTAAACGACGTAATATTAAATGAAATAGTATAAAGAAAACGTCAGTTGGAAACAGTGGCGGTGATTAGGTTTTCCGAAGGGATGCAGTTGATCCCCCCCCCCCAACTTTTTGCCACTTTTGTCCCCGCACTGCCTTTGTCCCCCCCCACGAGTTTTGGCATCTTCTCCCCCCACCCCGGTTTTGGAACCAATCGCCGCCACTGCTTGGAAGTGTAGCAGAAAAACGCGGGTCTCGCTTATTGCACAACACTTGAGCAACCTTGTGTTCTGACGTCATGAGAGAAAGCTTTTTATTTATTTATTTATTTATTATTATTATTAAAGTAGGGTTACAATTAAGCTTACATTTTTTTTTACATTGATTCCGAACAACAAAAACAGCTTTTTGCCCTACATGAATTAATATACAGTTGTGCTATTTGTTTATAAGTATACATACAATGGAATATTATAAATTTATATAATTGAAAAATATAAGAAATAGACTAAAATAAACATTTTTTGCAGCTACGTTTTATGAAGGAAGAAATGAGGTAGAATAGGCTAAATGCCTACGTTGTCAGGTTAGGCTTGCTAGGTTTAGTTCTCTTAGCCTATATAATAATTTTTTATTGTATTTATGCTAATGGGACCTGGCCTAACAGGCCTAACCTAATCTGGTAGGCATTCCTCGTCTGACGTCAGAACACAAGGTAGCAAAACTGTTATGCGGAGAGGAAGACCAGAAAAACGCAGCTGGAAGAAAAACAAGGGAAGGACGTCCTGCATGCATGCGCAGTATAGTTCAGTGTAAGTCATGCTTTAAAGATAGTTAAAGGATTAGGCGACAGGTGTCACCTACAGATCTAAGTATGTTACAGAAAACTATGTGCCTAACATAGGAAGCCAAAGCTGTATCATTGCATTATTGCATCCTAGACAATACAGGAAATATAAAAATTGAAAACTCGAATGGCAAATACCTTGATTAGGGAGTACATTGTTAATTCAAAACAATCTCTCGAAGAAGACTAATTCCGTTTATTATGAATATTACTTCCATTTACATTAATGTACTGCAGTTGTATCATGGTATGGAATTACTCTAGGTACTATTATAGACACCTATAAATCATATATTTCGCACTTTTCTACATTGCTAACATACTATTTTGGAATGCGGAACATTTCCTAAGGTGAAATAATGCATTTCTAAATAAGATAATGTCTATTTCTTAAATTTACGAGTACTTACTGTTACTTGTTATTTCGATTCTGTAACACATTATGGCGGGCGATAGCGTTCTGGCCCGGATTTGAAATTATGCTAATACCTCACAAACCATTGACGTCAGCCCCAAAAACCATTTTCCGTAAGGTTAGGTTAGGTTAAGTTAGGTTAGGCAAGCATAGTTAAAAAAAATATACTAGACACGTCATGTTCTAGTGAAAACATGACGAGTTTGAAACACTGACTACGCGGTTACATCATGTAACACACGAAACATTGTGCTCTCGTGCAGAAAGCAAATGGCGGCAGCAGAAACAGCGTGTAGGACAGAGATTTTCGCAGAAAACAACATGTTTTCGCATTAAAATGGATCAAAACTGCATTCACGAACTTCCACAACGCTACAGAAAATGATTTCCGTAAGTACTTTCTCCTGTAAATTTGAAGAAATCCGTCACCCCCTATACTATAATGTTACCATTACTCCAATCGAATAACATCCTTAATTTATCAAATGCACACTTATGGCTTCCACAATTAACACTTATATTATCGCAAAAGTAGTGTCACATCTGATGGCCTACCCTATTCTTGATAATATTCCGATAACAATAGCAACCTCCTAACATAAATAACTAGAAACAGATTTTTAGAAGTCCAACACAGACATTTCTGCCGTGCGATGCGCGACACAACTCAAGAAGCAGTGTTGCTAATGGAGCAGATAGAAAAATCGCTGGGGTGCGCCGATGCACAGCTGTTACGTACAACAAGAAAATTAGAGAATTTAGGTCTATCTAACGTTTAGTTTTAAACGTCATGCATTATACCAGGACTAGGATTATTAATATGTACTAGCAAGTGGCTTCGTATGTAGCTACATACATATGGACTAAAAATTCGAAAAATATGGACTAACACATACGTAAAATTACCAAAAATGCTGGAAAGGAGACTTCTTCATAGTGATTCCTTATTTGAGTGATTTCAAACAAAATAAACACTTTATTATTTTTCGTTGCATTAATGCACTGGTGGCGTTCTAACTGTTCACTCCCAAAACCCGTCTACACTGGTACGGAACTGCAACGACAGATAATACACGACCGACACTACCACTGCTTTGAGAACTAATCATAGGCGCCGACTCCATTGGGCTTTGGGGGGCTCGACCCCCCAATGTTAATGATGTGGGGGCAGAGCCCCTCAAATAATTTTGGTTAAGGGGATCTAATGTATTATTTTGCTTCTCTTGTAAAGTTTACTCTGAATTGTGCAACATGAACTTAACTTTAAACACACATTTAAAATGTTCTAGACCATCAAATTTGGGGGGCTGAGACCGCTAAACCATCAACTTTGGGGTTGGGGGGGGCTATGAACGGAGACAGCAAAACACATGAGTTATTACTATATACTAAGTATATAATTATGAGTATTGTTAACATATTTACTAAAAAGAGTTTCAAAATAACGAGGTGATATGACAATTATACCAGTATGTTGTTTAGTGAATTCTGAACAATTTGAGGTCGTAAACACGACTTTCAGGAAATATTGATATGTACGATATTAAGTTATCCTCGAAATCTCTTCTCTAGTCCAAAGAATAAGGGGAAAATAATTCTAAAGTCTTTGAGTTTATTTAACACTGGCTTGCAGTAAAGTACGCAAGGAAAGCTTATGAAAAGTCTGTATTGCGAAAGCGGGAACGGCTATGATCAAAGGCATTATTGCTAAAGCACGGCGTGCTATGTGTTTATTTATTATTCCAAAATTAAATTTTAAAAGTAAAATATTGTAGCAATAACAAAAAAGTAAAACTATTTGCCTGCGATTTGTGTTAGCATTTATGTAAATAATTAAATAAAACTGTTAAATATCGTAAATATTCGCTATTTTTATGGGTACGTCAACACTAAGGTTCTTTGCACCCGTCACATGTCCTTTCTTTACAAGTCTGTTGCGGACAATAAAACACACCCATGTCCTCGCCGGGACTCGAACCCGAGACCTCCTGATCAAAGCGAGTTGAGCCGACCACCCAACACGCTCGGCTACCGAGGCCAGCATAAAACTGTTATGTTGGCCTCTTAATGTAAATACATAGCCTACTTTTAAATAAAAAATGTTAATTGTTATCTAAAAAACAAATGAGCAGACACACGTTTTTCATGTTACATTTCATTTGCATGAGGAATATAATAGCTGCTTAAAAACTGCTATACGAAAAACGTAATTTTTATTTTTAAAAAAGGGAGGGAGTGAGTCATTCATTCATTTATTTCAGTGATCAGAGGGCCCCCCAATAATTTTGAGAAGTCGGCGGCCCTGGAACTAATAACATGTGGACGTGTTAAACCTCGACAATTGGACCACAACACTCCTCCTCAAGCAGTATTATTGCCTCTTTGTGATCGGCGATAGAGACCTGCACAATACCCGGAAAAAACCCGTCTGCGAGGAGGCGCGCCTACAATAATATGCAACACGCACGTCAAGACCAGGTGTTCGACATCGCGCAAGCGAGCTTCACGTCACAGTTGTGTACAGGCATCGATGCCTGCCAGGCTTTTCTATTACCCGGGTCTTAAGAAGACCCGCTTAAGAAGACCCGTGACACTCGATGTAGTTCTTGCAGGTAGACGCGAGCACTACTGTCAGTGTTGCCAACGGCCATTATATTTCACTACGCATGGAAATATTTTAATTTCTGCTAGGCGCAGGTGCCTTGAGGTTGTATAACCATTGGCGTAGCAAGGGGTGGGTGAAGTGGGCGACCACCCTGTGCCTCGCGCATGTAGGGGCCTCGCGTCCCATGAGGTTGATACCAAAAACGTAATAAATGGAAATGAGAAAGATAGAAAAGGCTAATTTTTGTGGGCAATAAAATTAAAACATTTTTTTTATCTGGCTTTATATTCTAGTTTAACGTTATAATTTGAATGAATACCTCAAATCAGAGGCGGGCGGGAGCTCTAAGCTTAAGGGGCCTCAAAAAGTCAAAACAATTCTAATTTCTCATGTGAAACATTAACGCAAGAATTGCTTGGACAATATTATCCAATTATTATTTTCTTGAATATAAAGCGCTTTGTCTTGGCTTTTCTTCTGTCTCGTGACCTTGCACACCCTACACGATTTTAATGTGTTAATGATATAGCACCTCAAACTGCCACGGAGCAAAGTATGGGGCATTTAAATGCTTCCGGTGTTTTAAACTGAAGAAGGGTATGGATAATATTAGCAGTTCTTCCTTCGTTCCTACAACTTCAGATGCAGCTATTGCCCTCTGTAACGGGCACGAAGATGATTTATCTTCAGAATATCCTGATAAAGTTTTACGTTTCAGGAATGTGCTTAAATCTGAAATCAAGTGCTTTGGGAAAGTTTCTTCTCCTTGATAGCTCTACACTAGCTTCCAGTGTTCTCTGTATCCTGTACCGCCTTCTGTTTGTTTCCTATCTTCAAGTAACAACCACGAAAAAAGAACTATCTTTCTCAAAATTGAAACTTAGGTTAAACTTCTGGAAGGTAGTGTCGAATGGTATGATTCAGCCCAAATTTACCGGACTCAGTAATCTCACTTTTGAACGAGAAAGGGCAAGATCTAATGTAAAAGTGTCATTCGCTGCCCAGAAGCCAGCTTTCTGTTAAGCAAGGTGGTTTGATTTAAATCAAAATTTAAATTGGGGAATTCTATTTTAAAAAATCACTTATTGAAATCACTTTAAATAAAATTAGAGAATAATGTACACAAGAAATTTATAGATATCAGAATTAATCTCGTAATCATTTAATGGTGTTTATTATGCTCTAAGAAAGGAAATAAAGGAAACAAAATATATGTCCTGATGGGGTGAAGCTCATATGAAAATAAATGTAATATGTCATCTGAAAAAAACACTTAAATTTCCCTTGATTTAAAATTGAATAATGTTTATAAGCAAAAATAGCATAATATACAAAATACTAATCATGTTAAGTCGTAAATAGTGTCATTTTCATTAAACTGTAAATAAATATGCCAGCTGATATTTGGCTAACTATCATTAAAACCTCAAAAATTCGACTACAAAGACTGTAAATATTATTTTAAGTTAAAATTATAAAGTACATCCAGAATTTATATTTTTACTGTAAGAAAAGTTACTGAAAGTGTAATAGTTTCATTAACACACTTAACAAACATTTTCATATTAGGTTCATTATGTTCAGTCCCAGAAACAGAGAAATGCATATTTACATGTAATTAGTTATTTGCTTTAATCAAACTGTTCAAATATTCTACAGGGCCGTTTATCAGAAAAAGCCTTTCTATTTAAAAAATATGTCTATGTGTACGGTGCCAAAGAAAAGATCGATTTAAATAAAAAATATAAAAAATAATATTTAAAAAAACATTATTTTTATCCACCCAGCTGTTAAGAAGGGCGGGGAAGGGGATAAGTAAGTATTTGTATTTTCTTCTTTTGAATACATAAATGTCAAAGAAAGATATGTTGTAATATGTGAAAATTCAGAGGTAGAGCATTGATTTGTATGTATGTAAGTGTAGCCACAACCAGCCATTCTAAGTAATTACATAAATTTCCTGGAAGAATCTGACTGTACTTGTGGGACCCACATTTGTTTCTTGTGGACGCGTACTTTACGATTTTGTTACGCCACTGCGTCAAATATTTAATATTACAAAAAACATTAAGACGTAACAACAAAATGAGATTCACAATTATTAGGATCATTTAAGCCCTAAAATTCAAAGTAAACTGGTACAATTAATGTGCAACAAAGTCAAAATTGCTAATTAAAAAAGTCAAATTAGCTGTATCAATTTATTACACCAAAGATTTCACACTTATGTAGCAAATGACTATCGTTTTAAGATTTGTTGATGTTGAAACCGATTGTGTCGAAGACCTTGAAGGTAGATACTTTGGGCCCCTAGAGAGGATTGTGGTTTAGCGCAGCCCCTTCCCCCCGCTCTATCAAGCACAGACATTTTATGTGCGTCCTTCGATATTTTCTACTTAAGCCATGGTTTGTGACATTTACATCCTACAAATTTTGAAATGAGGAAACAAAGAAAGACTCATTAAATAATATATAGGTTATATTTAAAGATTCTTATTTAAGGATATTTCAGTTGTCTTACTGTCTAAAAAACAACTTAAAAAACTTACTATTACCAGAGCGTATAGAAGAAATAGTGTGCGCACTCCCCGAGTTGCCGTGGTCCACCGCCTAGATGGCAGTGGTGACGTTTGAGACGGCGCGTTGCTTACATAACTAACTACATAAGAAACAAAAATGCATGTTACTTACGTTTGGAGAAGAGCTCAGCAGCTGGATAGTTTGGAGAATTTCCGAGATGATTTTGCTGTCTTCGAGGCACTTAATTCCTTTCTTATATCTTTGGTGCGGAAGAAAAATAGACATTTCAGATAGTGAAATACGAGTTTAGATAGCGTACGCAGCACATGATCTTCACAGCATCCTAATTGCGTAGTTTTTACAGCAATTATATTTAAATTGTCCAAACACTCAAAAAATATATCACCCCATAAACTATTAGCACATGATAATTCTCTTTGCAACAACTTCTTCCACTCGTAGCAGAACATCATAAACACTTTTCGATACATAGGTAAGGTATTACAGCCGTCGTCCGGACCATAGGCTTGGATTAGCGTAAGTGGGGCAGGTACATTAGTTGGTTCCCCGTGCAGAAAAGTTGTACACAGTTTACAATCCGTCACTTTGGAAATATACCGCACTATGTATCCTGCCAAATGATACGCCAAGTATTATTTACCAACACTTTGTTCATTTAAGTTCGGTATGTTGTTTTCTCAGTTCGGTATTTGAATTTCATCTTCAACAATGGAAATTTTCCCCTTATTTCATTTTCAGCTTGCTTCTTCACCGAAAGATTTTTATTTTCGGTTGCTCTTGCCAGAGTTCGCATTTGATTAACAAAAGACATCAGAGGAGATTCAGTCCTGTATTCACAGTTTCCGCCAGAAAGTAAAGCAAGTTTTGCTGGTACGTAAATTGATTGCATAAGGACATATAAGACCCTTCACCAATTTTTCTAAGTGATCTTCAGAAGGCAAAGGTAGCAAATCGTGATGCAAACAGTGTCTATACCCCTTGGGGACTTAATTTTTAAAAGAAGAGACTCCAGTATAAACTCAGAACTGTGTCTCATTCCTGTCTTACTTTTCAGTTGGCATTTCTTTAAGATTGTATCAATTACAATTTTTTGATTTTTGCTAAGAGACGCGAACTGTTTCGACTGTGTGACCGTTGTCTTTAACGCCTTTTTCAAGCAAATTTATTTTAGCCTGTGCGACCTTTAGTTTATTCTGCGTTCTAATTAATTGCGTTTCTGATTCTTAAGTTTTTCTTTAGCAATGCTATTGTATTGCTAGCATCCGCAGTGTGAAGCAAATCATCCTCTACTGATAAGCTTAATGATACATTGCGACGAGTACTTACTTTATTATCATCTGTCCGCAAGGATTGCCTTTTCATGGGAGATTTTCGCTTCTTAACTGTCTTAGAGAGGTATTTGGGCAGATTAGGAAATATATGAGGAACAGCTTCTGGTTTTAATTTCCACCTTTGTCGTGGAATTTCTGCTGTATCGCCATCCACTATGAACGAATGCACTTTCACTAAACGGTCAGAGGAAAAATGAATATCACACACATAGCAATTATGACTTAGGCTAGTTTTTTATCTGTTCTAGGGATGGCACACTCCCATTTCGTCTTTAGTGGCCTAAAAAAAATGTCTACTACCTGAAGAACAGCGGTCATATCTAGATCTACAGCCGGGTACGAAACACGTAGGCATCTTGTAGTTTTCGCTCGCTGCTGTCTCAAACACAATAATAATGCGTTGAACACAACACAAACTAGTCACAACGGATCAATCACAAATCTAACGACACTAAAGTGAATAACGTAATAACGTTGTCTTTAATAAAAGTACACAATGTTATTCTGATACAACAAAACACAACTCTCTACATAAAGCGCGGCCGCACTGCAAGCAGAAGACGCTCGCCGCAAGCGAAGGTGCTGCCAGTGTTTCGGTGGGGCACCGCTCTATTCACTTGGCTTACGGGAAGAAACCGAAGTGCACACACTTTCTCTTCTATACGCTCTGCTATTACTACTGCCTTGGTTAATGAAAATTACAGCAGCGTGTTAATGTAGCTCTGCCACGTGTAAATTTCTCTGTCGCGTACTATTAAATATAATTTTCTTCAGAAATCAATTATTATTATAGGCTATTATATAAATATAAAAATTTGCTGACGTTTCCTTGATGACTGTATATCGATTCACATTGATATTTCAAACTTAAAGAACGGATGGAGCCTTGCTTTCTAATCTCGCCCAGGGCCTCGCGATATGTTGCTATGCCACTGTACCTAAGATTTTTGTAACTTCTCAAATTAGTTTCATTATTATGTCAAACCAACTACCACACATTTTCCAAATTTGTTCCGAAGGTCTTCAAATAGGTTTGTGTGTCTTGTTCATTTTATGTCACTTTTCTGGTCTTGAAATCGTAAATCTCCTCTCGGTTTCATTTTTACGTTGTTCGTTTGTTGAAATGTGTAAATAGCATTGCCTGCTATTTGCACCCGTATGAAGATACAAGCTAACAATAATTATATTTTGCATCGTATTACTATCAATGCGGTCTGTAGAACTAGATAACTAGCAACAACATTTTTTTTTTGTACTGGGTATAGAGTCTGAGGAAAACCTTGCTAGAAGGTTGAAACGTTATGTTTAGTTTATGTTTTACAATAAAATAAATTTCTGCGTTGGTCAGCATATTGAGTTTTTCATATCATGGAAACGAGACTTACTGGTGTTACAACAACATGAGCGAACGACGATTTGTTGAAAGAGATGACAATATTCAAAAGCCTTTTATAATGCAAATTCTGATTTCATGTTCCATTTTATGGACCATCGTGCCTTAGTGTTCAGGGGGGGGATGTTGAGCAACTAATTTGGTTATTGAATTGGCAAAAATACACCAGAGAGAAAATCTGTTTGATTGATTGATTCATTTATTTGGTAAATTTATGTATCGAACCCGGTACCTCTTGATTACAAGGCGACGACACTACCACTGCGCCATAGGGGAGCACCCCCCCAAAAAAGTATCATGTAGAACAACCACCAGTAACACAAAGTTCCAAAATATTTTAGATGGCACTTTTTGCGAAACTTGGTTCGTACTCCTTTACAGGTGTCAGCAGTGGCGGCAATTAAGGCGGGGCCGAGAGAGTGCAGTTGTCCCCCCCCCCGACTTTTTTAAAACTTTTGCACCACGCTAACCTTATGTATCAAGGGAATTAAACTGTCCTTGCCCCCCCCCCCACTTTTGAACCTTGACCCCTTAGTTTTGGAACCCAATCGCCGCCACTGGGTTTGAGTGTTACAAATGTTTTCTACCAAGGAATAAATGTCTGCAGTTTTCAAATTGATAAAAGTGATGAACATTTTAAGTGCTCCTAGAACAGGTTAGAATCTAAAAGTTGGCAACGGTGACTGCGTGACTCATGTATCTGGAGACTGTGCAAAACCGGAATGAGCGTACGCTGAAGATAAGCGAGCTTCGTCTTGCAAGGCCTTCCAGTTACCCGTGGGCTTTCGATGATTGACGGGTCAAAACTCAGGTCTATAGTTTTACTCGCCCGCCCGACCAGCCAGGCGGGCCTAGTAAGCGATTCTGACCGATATGCAGCCCTCTGATCGGCGACAGTCGGTTGCCTTTGTTGTACATTTACAAACGATGCCGGCTTCCACAACAATAACAAGTACATAACATATACTGCCACTAGACGATAAGCTGCGCGCTTTTTCTTTCTATGAATTTGTCACCCATCAAAGCATGGCAATTTTAACACACAAAACAATATGCATCGCATTAAGCAGCAAAAATAACAGCCTCCTCTATGCAATTTCTACACGAACACGTGCCGGAGCCAAGAGTTGAAATGATCATGGAGCCACATAATTTATTTATTTTGAACAATTCCAAAATTATGAAATATGAACAATTTGTGAATCTCCCGAGCTTGGCTATGCAAGGTTTTTGATTTCAACTTTGACAGAACTGGAGGCATTATGGATTTTAACGTTCATTAACAAACACACACTTTCACATACACACACGCAATTAACGCACATAACGTCAAACCGGTCAAATACTTAGTATGAAATAAAAATATGGTGCTTCGAACACAACAAAACTCATCGTCACTTTACCTGCCTTTCTCCTTCCGTGACAGAAATAGTGCTTCATTATTACAATTGGCAACACTAGTTACTAGCTAGCCAATGAACATGCACTGCATAAAAGAAGCAACCACTACGCCGTGCTATATTGCCACATTACCGTCCCTGCCGAACGGTGTGAACCGCGAGCTGGAGCGCTATTCAATTGTTTTCAATGATGTTTGCGCGAGTGTGTCCAGGAATGGAATGACAATATGGCAACAATGACGAAGGTTGGCGAGCAGCGTAGAACACGTGATGTTAAGAGAGAGGGAGACGAAACGAAAATTGGTATGTGCGCAACGGCAAAGATATGTGTGATGCACTTCTTTTTTTTCTACTTCTGCCTAAAAGCCGAAGATTCAAAGAGAAACCCTACCGGTTGTGCAGCACCTAGCCGTTGTAAAAATCTGGTTTGATCTGTCCCTTGGTTACCCAAAACAGACCCTTTTATACGACTCTTGTTGGCAATGGAAATTCCCTATGAAATTGTCCATAGCAACCGCTCTTTCAAACGAGATCTTCCCCAACTGGGAAGCTTACCATTGACATTGAGAAGAGTACAATCAAATAAGAACTCGCATACACACATTTGAATACATACATACATATGAATACATACATACATAAACATATTATTATTAAACTCTTATACTTATTTGCTTTATACCTAATTTGCCGGCCGGCTTGCAACTAAATACAATAATATAACAGTAAAATCAATCCCATTCTGTACATATTAACGTCAGCCTGTTTCGTGCCATCATGAAGTGAGCATTTATTTTTTTCACTTAAAAAAGAAAACCGCTGAATTTACAAAAAATAAAATTTTCTATAACGATATTATCAACCGATGTAAATATATCATAAAATTAATATATTTTTTAAAATACAGAAAATGTATTTGTTGTGCTAGTGTTCGAATTTTGCAGTTGTTTACAATTCTTTACACATCCACAACTTCCTCTTCTACTACTACTTGTCTTATCGCACAAGCTTCTAGTAACCTCGCCTTCTGACGTCAGCACGGAATGACCACGTTGTTAGGTTAGTATTAGTTCTCTCAGCATAAATACACGGCAAATATATTATTTATGCTAATAGAACTAAACGTAACGAGCCAAACCTAACAACGAAAGCATTCCGCGATGACGCCAGAAGGCGAGGTTGCTAGAGGCGTGTGCGGTAAGTAAGACCTGGTGGTGCTTTCTGTTTTAGAGGTTGCTTTTTCAAAGAGAGAGTTTTGGAGGGAAGCTTTAAAGAAAGTGGGAGGATGGTTCCTTGCTTTTTCTTGTAACGTTCGACAAAACCGCTTCCGCTTGTCCATCAACCCGGGAAAGTTTTTCTTTTTGAATAGGCGGCAAAAATCCATTGCCGATCGAAGTGTGTAATGTGCTGGAGCGTTGTCTTGAGATATGATGCGGCGATAGAACTCTCCCACCTTATCGTCGGACCTCATGTACTGGGTCAGACCCGCGTAGAGTGCACCAACAAGCTTCTCGGTGTATTGAGCACCTGGCTCTAAGGGTGTCCAAGAATTCGTCCTCTATGCAAGTTTTGTTCTCTGTAGCGAGAGGTTGCTGATATAATCCTCGCACCTATCAGGGGCTACCCGGGAGCGTATTTACAAACCCTATAGTACAATCAACAGCAAATGAATTAGGAGAAAAAAGATTTTCTCGACGAAAAATGAGTTGGCAATGCTGCGAACACCGAGGCATTTGTGATAAGACGCTTGAGGAGCCTCAAGCAAAGTTTTCTCAACGCACAACTTCAGTACCGAAGGTCATTTCGATCGGGAACTTTCGGGAGCATGTTGTCTGTCTACTTCTACACAGTTCTCCCCAAATGCCTGTTTGAAAATGATCTGGTGTTCACTTTTTTTTTGCCAACGTAGTTCTGACATTGCAGTAATGTTACAATATTTTTTTTTATTTTGCTTTGTTTTTACCATGACACATTTATAATTTGTCGCAACTATGAGGATGGTTGATAATTACATTAAATTGATAAGGAAACACTGCAGAGATAGAACTCCATGCCGAGACCAGGCCTCGAACTCGGAAGCAAGAGCGGGGAAGTTTAGTCACATCGTTCCAACTCTCGGCCACGAGTTAGCTTATAATTATTTGTAATTGCTAAGGAGTATTTCATCGTATATTCATACCTAATATCTGTTTCTGGACACTTAACTTATGAGTGGTATTAGATCCAAAATGTGCTCGTCGGGGAGAATCCGCTTTTTGTTTGACGGGGCGTTTTGGGAGGCACATTTCGTTTATTAGACGTTTATTAGAGTAAAAATTGACATGTGTGAAAGTTTAACAAATGTGTGAATGACGGGGGATACTACCGAATAGGTGTATTCCTTTTTTAAAAAAAATACCGGCCTGGGCATTGTTTTTTGTGTGCTTTTATCATATCATGACTCATCCTCATCGTCCTGATTCTTTCAACCAGAGGTGTTCACCCTCGTGAGGGCAGACCTCACCCTCCGGAAGACTTGTGAGGGTGAGGGCAGTGGAGGGTGAGGGCTACTGCGATCTCGGAGGGTGAGGGAGTTTGATTCCAAATGAACACCTCTGCTTTCAACACGTCTAGTATCCGCATATGCTACTGAATTTCTACTTACGAAATTTCATCGCCGATTCTTGTCATACGAAGTGAAATGGGTATTTGTTTCGGAAAACTTACAGGTGTAAATTATCTTCCCAGTAGAGTAATCAGAGTGCTAGGCACGATAATTGTCATTATTATTGTTTATACTGTATAACCAATAGCATAGTTACGTATGTTTCAATGAATGATGTAACCCCTTATCACCTTACCAATAATCATAACCAATATAAACACTCGAATCTAAGTCAATCGAATATACAGCTTGGGGGTTGGGCGGAAATGACAATTTTTCCATCCCATGAATAAGCCTATAGCGTCCCTGGGCTAGTGTGCTGCATAATTTCTATATTTAATTTGAGAAATCATTTTAAAAGATCTATATTTTTGTTCCTCAGGTCCCAGGAGCTTAACAAAACTATCCTTAACTAGTAGCATAAATGTTAACAACCCTGAAACTTTTGGGGCCAAGTGTCCCTCTTTCAGATGCCAGAATTTGAACCCTAAAATAATAATTCTGAATTTACGAATAGTAGCGTGTTGAATGGCAGTGGGTAATTGGAGGTGCTGTGCGTATTAATGCTTTACGAATTCATTTTCGTTCTGAAGAAAGTTGCCATTCCGATACAGACAGAATATTTCGAAAAGTCTTTAATCATTCTGAGTCTGAGTTTTATGCACAAATAGGCAAACCGGGACGAGATCTACAGTTTAAACTAGAATCCGAATCACTATGTGCCTCCACCGGGCATCGTACCGAGAACTCCTTGATTACAATGCGGCGACGATTTCCTTGCGCCATCGTGGAGGCTCTCGTAATCAGTTGCATGTGCATAAATTAGTATAAATTAATTTAAAGTATATTTCTCATACTACATAGAATTCATTATCACCACAGTCGGGGAAAATAGTTTTAGAGAAAATTGAAAATAGAGGAATATCTATCGCTCTTCTCGTTTTACTATTTCTTATAAAATTCGAAGCATTTCACATCACTGTCACAATCTAGAGCAGCTATTGAATGCAGAAACAGCAATACTTCAAACTTTGAAATCGACACCGAGGGTGATATTTTTGTTATTTCACGTCACTGTTCTACCAGTCTCGGATAATCGCAATGATGAAGGTTGAAGATGTGATAGATGGAAGTGGGATGCAGACAATGACACATCCTCACCTTACTTCGAAGTGCGTGCGCTAACCAATTAGCCACGGGGTTGGCTTTTTTGTGTTTATCAGTTCACCAAATTAATTTATTCGTCATTCAAGATCCAGAGGTAGAAAAGCAACGTCAAATAACGAAAACAGAAAAAAATACCATTCACTTATCATCATCAACCAACAATTTCATGCTGACCAAATCCACACACGAACCTCTTTTGGCATTCGTTTTGCAGAATAGCCTTGGGGATTAAACATCGCCCATTTACTAGTTCAGCTCGAGACAATCCAGGTGACCATGTTATCGAAGCTTATCTTCAATCCTTCACACAACTTCGCTATTTGCTTCTTACAGGTTTGACATCTTAACAGAACTTCTATCGAACATCGCTCATGGAGTATATTTTACCTATCAGCTCTTAATCAACCTTCTAATTTTCACATATATTTTTTATTTTTATTTAGCGTCGCTTTTCTTCCACTTTTGGGCAATCGCGACGACGAAGATGAGTGAAGATAAAATAAATAGAACATTCAGAAACAATACCAATGCCCAGACCGGTATTCGAACCTAGGATCCCTGACGTAAAATCGTCTAGTGCTACCACTCAGTCAATTGTCACATAGAAACTTACACTTAAACACCTCTTCCTTACATACGTGTTTTGTTTTACCTGCTGCACTTCTCTTATGGTGAATTCTAACCCCTCATTTCAGGTTTATCTCATGTTTATAGCTATTGCTTTGTAGTGAATGATAATCCTATTACGCCATGTGAATCTTACTCCAACAAAAACCCTGTTAGAGGATGGAAACGTTACTTGTGTAATGTTGTTAAAAGTCTGCTTTGGTTAGCTTTTTTAGTGTATTGAATGAATATTGCATTTTCATTTCGTGTTGAGGCATATTTTCGTCACCTAGATTTTGCATTTAAAATATGTAGGTCCAGCATATATTAGTCATTGTGAATGCGAGTCAATTAAAACATTTTGCGTTGTTGCGAGATTATCTATGAGGCATAATGAATAAGTAGAGAAAATGCAACTTGTATATCAAAATTGCTATGTCCAACTGATCTCCGAAAGTATTGTTTAGCACGTCACATTTCAAGTATAGTCCATGATTGTATCTAGTATATGAACGAGATGTGTCCCTCCTCTCAAACAATACGTGGCTTGTCCCCACCGAACGAAGTGTGTCACTTATAAATTAAGTGTCCGAAAGCAGGTATTAGTCATGAACAGAACAAAAAATTCTCCTGAGCAATTACAAATTTTATACTCCAGTTCATGGCCGGGAGTTATTGACGATCTCCCCACCTTATCCTCTTTAGGTTCCGGGTTCGAGTCCTGGTCTGGCAATCTCTTTTTTAAGTGTCTCTTCATCAATTTAATCTTATTATCATCCATCTTCATAGTTTCGATTAATTGTAAAGGTGACATAAACAACGCAAAATAAGAACAAATACAAATAATTGTAAAATGACTACAACGTCAGAACTACATTTGAAAAATAAAATGCGAGCAGAAGGTTCATCTTCCAACAGGCATTTGGGGAGAATTGTGTAGACAGACAGCATGCTCCCGAAAGTTGCCAATCCACGTGTAGAATGACCTTCGATACTAGAGTTGAGTTGTGCTTTTCAGGAAAGTTTGCTCGACGCTCCTCAAGCGTCTTATCAAGATTGCCTCGGTGTTCGCAGCATTGCCAACTCATTTCTCGTCGAGAAAATCATTTCTCTCCTAATTCATTTGCTGTTGATTGTACTACAGAACCTTCAGCGATATTTGGCCACTGATTGGCTGCCATTCCGGAAGTTAATGCAGCGTTCCTTCAAGTTAACGCTAGATGGCAGGGTTCAAATTAACAGTGTAGATTTCAGATATCCATCCCAACAAGATAAGAAACCCATTTATAATAAAGTTCATTTTTTAGCAGAATTATTTAAATTAATGTTTTAGAAGACAGAAATCAGAGCTCTTCTTGAAGTCGCATCAGTGCAAACATTGTAACTACCAAACTACCAATGATTATTGAGAAAATTATATATATTCAACGTATAGCATTTTAAACATTATATAAACGTATATTTTTTAACATAATTTCGACAATTTGTTTACAAACTTTATTACTATATAATCACAAGTCTTATTTTTCCATACTTTTGCTGTAAATGAAGAAACAAGCAACAATGGACACGGAACATAAACACTTCCGGTTCACACAGCCAATAAGAAAGTTTTATATACCTCTGGTTCTGCAGCACTATAGGATTTGTAAATACGCTACCTGGAAGCTACATAGTTGTCTCCTCTGAAATCAGCTATTTCGATTGCAGGATTCATATGAAAACTAATAATATTCGTGCACAGCATCTATCCTTTTTAATAGTAGTGGGAAAACCGAAATGAATAGGTAATGATAATAATAACCCGTGGCGCAACAGCTCTTGAGGACCAGGGCCTACCGATCGAATGCCGGCCTCACTCCCCACATGTCTCGGTAGAGGTGCGAGATCACCATTGAAGGTTTTCTATGACCGAGTTATGTTATACTCCGTCCAGGATATCTATGGAGAAGGCGATCGAAAACAAGGCTCTGCAAAAGTAGTAATGCGAGACGGCTCCGACAATGAACAAGTGAGAGGGAACGAGATTGCGTGGAAGGGTGAAAGCGAATGCAGTTACCAGCCTTCGCAGCAGCGTATACAGCTTTGCTCTACCCACTAGACCCCCACTGTAGTCTCCCTCACCCCCGAGAATCACGTAGCCCGAACCCAAAGCCTTAGACTGCATGCCAAGTTGCGGGACTAATTGAATAGGTAGACATCCAGAAAGAAATTCCGAAACAGGTTCGATCTCTCTTTGGCATAGTACTCCTCGAGGAAAGGGAAATCTCGTCCGGCGAACACTGATCTTGTGTTCCCGTGACGTCACAGCCCCCCCCCCCCCGCCATCTACTCGGGTTGCTCAATGCAAACATTATCTCTCATGTGACGCTTTTTGCACCCTCTCTCCAGAAATTATTTAAAGATGGCGTCCTTTCTGCTCGTTTGTATTGTCCATTGTCTGCGATGTCTCGTGGAGAAAGCAGAACATTATTTACAAAAAGCATTGCAGTGTTCCGTAGACACACGCAACAGATATCTAGGTACGTAACCAGGAAAAATCCTGCAGAGGGTAACGTATCCTTCACTTCCCTATAAAATAGCGAGGCTAAATCCAATATTCTGGACTAGTGTATGATTGAGTTCAGAGCAACTATTGTTTGATCATGCTTGTCTCGATAATCGAATTTCTACCGAATACACCAACCCGATATCTTCAAAACAGCACACTAAAGTCAGAACCATGAAATAACCTACCCAGACTCCAGATGTGGGAGTTTTTAAGTGCAAAAGAGCGGCGTAGCCACACGTCCATTTGTAAACGACACCTTTTGATGTCAACATGCACCCTTCGTTCATAGTTCGAGGTAAAAAAAAGGTAAAGTGTTCCCCTGTGCATAGCACCACGCCATGAAGGCGTATAGGGGGTGTGGGGGTAACGCCCCACACTTTCTTGATCCGGTCGTGAGTGGGGGTGATGTGATCAGCATCACGCCCCTGACCGCCTTTACCCCCCAGGGTTTCCCCCAGGTACCCATGTTATTCGACGCTGGGTAGGCGCCGGGGCCGCTTCCACCGTTAGAAAAGTTCCCGGATTTGAACCGGCCGGGGATCGAACCCGGGACCTTGAGTATGGTAGTCAGACGCGTTACCGACTGATCCACCGCGGCCAGGTTCGAGGAGAACCTATTTATTTGCTAACCGGCGCCTACTGTTAGGCTTACCGACGCGTTGGACCCCAAACTGTTGCTCAGAGGCATAAGTTTGGTAATGCAGTATACAACTAGAGTTCGCCTCCACCAACTGGACCAACCTGATTGGTTCAAGAGTTCATGTGACCCTCACTGCCTTGCCTTCCGATGCAAAAGGCAAAAATGAATTCATTGCGCGTGCTTTAGCCCAAAACATTTCATCTGGCAAAAGCTTTGAATGCAGAGATATTTGTTCGAAGGAGGATTCTACATAAGCAGCTAGCTCGACCATACTTAAGCGTACACTTGCTAGCGCTCTACAATGTTTTCTCATTTTCCACCCCTATCTCTCCATACACAGGCATGGTTCCTGTCGCACCGCCCTTTGCACGTACGCTGGATCGTTTTCTCCTCAGAGCTTTTCAACAATTCGACGAGCTCGTTCCCGTAACTTATACACGCTACGTGCGAATAAAAAGGCAGCCGCTCGGACGTGGCAGATCTGTATGCTACCTGTCGAATTAACGTCGAATTTTGGCGAGGCTAAGTGTTAATCGTCCTTATAGAACTGCGTCGCCCTACTGGACACTGAGATTAGGGTCTGATAAATTTATCTTGTTTGCCTTCCTGCGTTATTTACTTTGGGGTATGTTAATTTACTGGAAATTGATAGTTATGTAAAGATTTTGGTGGTAATTTTTTAGAATGCAAGCCACAGAAAAGAAAAGTACTGTTACTCAGTAAGAGGTTTCTTTCAACAATACAGAGTAGTGAGAAAACAGCATTGACTTCAATAAGATATACTGGAGTAGCAAAAGTTAATATATCTAAAAAAGAAACACCATGAACACTCTTGACATAGAAGAAGCAGTGATAGTATATCCGGTTTAAATATCTGTAAAAGTAGACCCAAATAGAGAGTTCTGCGACCGAAAATGGGGCTCGGTGGGGCTCGCCTTAATGGTTTGCTCTTGTAAGGCATAAGCCCCATTTTCTCGCAGTGTTGCCAACACCTTACTCGAAAAAATCACCAAGGTTTCTCTCCACGTTCTGCGCCTTATTTATTGTGCTGACGATGTTTCACAGCGAAGAAAACAGTACCAAAACCTCAAAAAAAAAAACAAAAAAAAAACATCTTCTCTCCACGTTCCGCGCCTCATTTATTACGCTGACACAGCGTGATGAGTAAATGAATGTACCTTATCATAATTTTTTTTATCCGATGCAGTGCGCCTTCACCATTTGCCTGGGCGAAAGCTCGACGCACGCGCCAGCCACCGTCCCACCTGGCGTCAAACTCCGGAATTACTACAGCATGACGTGCGGGCGATCCGCCGCGTGGTCCATGTTTTTGAAAATGGGACTGCGCCACGAACTGCTGCTCGCGAAGCAGGTGAGCCGCGCGGACCTGAGCACGCTGTTTCCCCGACTAGAAGAGCACAACGCGGCCAACCAAAAGTTACAAAACATGTTGGACGCGGGCGGCGTCACGCCAAACTTTCTCGATGCTTACCTCAAGCACGGCGCGAAATTTAGTAAATTCACCCTCAACCTGCTCGAGGATCAACTCAAGGATAATCACAATTTTGTGTGTTGAATGTTGTTGGACATGTGTGCGTTTGGGATTGTAACGTTGTGAATAAATATGATGAAATTATTTGCCCGTAGTTTACTTGCAGCCAAGCTACGCTACGATAAACTCTACGGGATGACGTGTAACCATCATCCTGAGAAATGTGTTGTCTGCTTGTTGCTCTGAGAAGTTAAATTGTCTGCTTGTTGCTCTGAGAACTTAAATTGTCTGCTCGTTGCTCTGAGAAGTTAAATTGTCTGCTCGTTGGCAGCATTTATACCATGGCGCTCAAAGCATCGCAGCGTTTGTGCGAGCGCCTCAACTTGACGCAATTCTCGCCCAAGAATGCAGATGCGGATTTCGAGGAGGTTTCGTTCGATTACCGACGCGACTCGCACGAGTCGGTCTGGAGGCCCAGGCTGAAAAAAATGTTGGGTTGCGACGCGGACGCGAGCTGGCTCATGCATCGCATCGTGCCCAGCCCCAACCTCGTCAACTTTACGCTCTGGTCGCAACGATCGCCGTGCACGTCGAGGACTTTCTTCTATCAACTAAATGGGAAGAGTGCGTTGATCTCGGCGCTCACCGAGATGAAAAAGTGTTTTTTGGTCGGAGAAAACCTCAGCATCACGTTGGGGCGGGACAGCACCCTGCTCTACGTGCGCGCGCTCCAAGCCACGCTCAACGATTGGCTCGAATTTTACCGCAAAGAGCCCGATTTTGCGGAGCGGCGCATCCACTGCTTTTTCTATTTCGATTGGGCGCACCTCGAAGCGTGGATGGTTTTCCTTGCGGAAAAAAATCACGCGTTTCGTTGGTTAAACTACGGAGTGCTGATGCACGTGGACCACCTGCAAAAGTTGGCCGCCGACGACACGCTCAAGGATAACTTGGCGGCGGTGTGCGGCGCGATCCAGACGACGGTTCGCGGTGGGTGCGACAGCCGAGGCCTCTGCCGCCTCGATGTGGAACCAAACATTGCCCACGACGTGCACGGTTACGACGTGCCGCTCTACCCCAACGCCGACACGGAATATTTTGTCAAGCACGGGACGGGCGTCGTGTGCGGCAAGATTCGCGCCGACAAGTATTTCACCATCCGAAACGTAATGGGGGTGCACAATTTTTCCGTGGCGTGCCGCACGGACCTGCTTCTGCGCGACGTCAAGCATTTTGTGCACCTCGTCGAACGCATCGCCTCTGAATACCAACAAAATTACAACGTGCTGGCGCAGCAGGTGCGCAACCCGAATGTTTTCTGGCCCGACGATCTCGTGCTGGCCGTGCACCACGACAACTCCGAGGATTGGTCGCCGCACCTCCAAATGACGACGGCGCTCTGCACCACGTTGGATGCGACGGGAGCGCAGCAAGAGGCGCTCCAGTTCGTCGCGGAGAGAATCTACGATTGCGTCACGGGCGGCCTCTTTGAGGCGTGCATCGGCCGCTCGGAATTTTACGACGTGGAGCATCGCCCGCCGAGCCAAGGCCAGATCGACTTTCACACCCGCATAAAACCGCTGGTTAGCCCCGAGGCGTGGATCATGTACGCCATCCTGGGCGTGCGGCACAATTTTTTCACGCAAAAGAGCATAACCAACCCGCGGTTCGCGCCGGACGATGCACCGAGCGACGAGATGGACTTTCGTGCTCGGCACCAAAAAATCCAGAGGATGATCTACAGTTGTTGCCGCGATGGTTGGACGAACGTCTATTTTGCGAAACGCGGCGAGCACCAAATTCTGTTCTACAACTGGAGCCTGTAGCATAAACTTGCGTGCAAATAAATTGTGCAGAAATTTTATTCGGATGTAAGATTTAACCACACCCCGCCACAACATGTCTTATCCCAAATGCAACGTGCACCACCTGAACCTCATCTCCTACTACGATAGTCTGGCGGGCAGACTCTCGATTTACAACGATGCGTTGAGTTACTTTGAGAAGAAATTCCAAGCTTACGATCCGGTTTGGATGCTCACCGCCCACGATCACAAGTACAACAAAAAATTGATCGTTTTGCACGACGTGGTGCCGTTTTCGCCCGGCTACCGCCACTTTTTCCGCCGGGCTCTCAAATTTTGCCAGTTGAACGCGCTGACGTTGAGCGTGGGTTGCTTCACCTCGTGCCGCACCACGTGCTTGCTCAACGTTCCGCTCGTCGTCGGTTCGGCCGTGTACGTGCACTTTGCTCGCAACAACGGACTCAAGTCGCCCGCGGCGCCCCTGGCGAGCGTGGATCACGACAAGTTGTGGTTGGGCAACGAATGTTGGATCTGCGAGTACAACAAAAAAAAAATGCTCGTTGGAGCAGCCCCTACTCATCTTGTTCCGCGGGGTGTTTAGGTACTTTCAGGTGTGGATCGCCAACAACATGTGGTTGAGGTGCGGCATTTGGATTTCGTCGACGCCCGCCACCTGGGCGATTTCGTCCCCGCAATTTTTCTCACGCCCGAGCTGGTGGTGCGTTTTGCCGTGCTGCTCAAGACGCTCTTTCCCGACAACCCGCACGTGCACAAGCGCATCCATCTGTTTTTCGGCAGCCTAAACATGCAAAACATTTGGCACAACCTGGAGAAGCTGATTGCGGATCAAAATTTGCAGAACGCTTGGTACACGCTGTTTGACCTCGTGGAGCTCTCCTCCAAGCCGATCGCCCACCGCCGCGCCGTCGTCGAAAATTCCATCATACAGTGCAACGACGAGGGGAGCGAGCGTTTCAAGCGACTCTATCGACTCGATCGGAGTTTCATCGAGACCAACAGCAACCAGGTGACGCGGGGATTTTACCGCAAGAACCCGATCCACGCTACCTTCTACCGCCACATCCACAGTCAAATCAACAAGTTGAGTCACGCCAACATGCAGATTTTTCCCAAGAGCGGTCACTGCAAGGGTTACATCGACTCGGAGACGTTGCTCTACTCGAGCGGCAAACCAGAACATTGCGCCCAACGTGCAGCTCGCCTACACGTTCGTGCGGTACAATCTAATCAAACCGGAAATTGGCATGGCCGAATTAATTTTGGACACCACCAACGGCGAGGTGGTGACGAAGCGCTTTTCGCCCACATCCTACACCTTCCCCACGCAGTCGAGCGCCAAAAACGCCATCGACACCATGGGCCTGTTTAGGAGCGACAGCGACATCTACGCGGCGCTCAACTACGTTTACGATCGACCCATCAAATACGCATATACAAATAACACACTAGGTGACGACAATATGCCATACATTGCGAGATTGGAAGAAGGCGACACGGTCGTCGCAAAACCGGCGACAGACAAAAAGACCGAGGAGGACGACAAGAAAAAGAAGAATAAAAAATGGATGATTCTACTGTTGGTGGTGATCGTCATAATCATCATCGCGGTTCTGTTTGTTTTCGTTTACAAAAAATTCTTAAATAAACCGGCGCGAAACCCATCGCTCTACAACTCGTCCAATTACACGGCGTAAAATGGACGGAGCCAAAAGTAGTAGCAAATAGAGAGTACTGAAACAAGATTTGAGGCTCGTGAGGCTCGATCGCCTTAATGGATTTCTCTCGTAAGGCGCAGTGTTGCCAACTACTTATTCGAAAAATCACCAAGGTTTTTGTTGGTCTAACCTAACCTAAAGCAAGGAGCTGGCAATCTTGCTTGAGAGTTCACAAACCGGAAGTGAGGCTCGGTGAGGCTCGCAGTGTTGCCAACTTTTTACTCGAAAAAATCACCAAGGTTTTTTTTGGTCTAACCTAACCTAAAGCAAGGAGCTGGCAACCTTGCTTGAGAGTTCTGCAACCGGAAGTGGGGCTTGCAGTGTTGTTAACTCCTCACTCGAAAAAAATCACCAAGGTTTTTGTCTTGGTCTAACCTAACCTAAAGCAAGGAGCTGGCAACCTTACTTAAGACTTGCCTTACAGTGCATAAAGCAAAATTGCCAACCTACTGGTACTTTTGCCATAGCTTTTTACAAAAAGAGAGAGAGGGAAGAGTTAAACAGCCGACAGCCCACCTACAGCTTTTTTTTTTGTAAAAGGCTATGGCAAAAGTACCAGTAGGTTGGCAATTTTGCTTGAGGTTTGCTTTACAGTGCATAAAGCAATTTTTGCCAACCTACATATACTAAACAAGGAGAGTCGGCACTGCCGTAAAAGAAAGATGGATGGGTGGATGGGAACACTGCACGGGTTCAACGTCATCAAATAAAAATCGCCTTAATGGTTTTTTTCTTGTAAGGCATGATTTCTATTTTCTCGCAGTGTTACCAACTTTCTGATCATAAACGCTGTTGTAATTATTATTATTATTATTGAATGGTTAATTAGGTGCTCTGTTTACGCTGTCCCTCCGAATGAAAGATGGAATATATACAAGCCTGCGCCTCCTAAATTCATCGTGGATATGAGGATGAATCGCGAAATGAGACGAACCGGAAACTTCCAATAATTTATTTTTAGAATATGCTTCGTTAAGGAGATCAAATGTCAAGTTCCGTAATTGGATTGCTATTCTCTTTATAACTTGTTAATTTTATTACGAACGAAGAAAGAATGCATGGCACTTAATGCTGTAATATTATTGATTATATCATCGTTTATCTTGTCCGCATCGATTAATCTCCTTATGTTCTTCTTATTCGTCTTGTCGTATTCGTCCAGAACCTTAACGTTGAAACGTTTATATAGGTACGATGGAATCGTTTACCTTAACGTTGAAACGTTTATATAGGTTCGATGGAACGTACTGTCATCCTCATCTTCACGATAAGTCAAACGTGTCACGAAAATCGGTTGAACAAGAGAGAACATAAAAAAAAATAGAACCTTTGAATCGCGTTCTTCAACCTATCTGCCCCTGGAATGCTACATACAAAAGAAAATTGTATTGGATGAAGATGACAACATCCATTGCTGAAATTTCTCCGGCGTTCGCTGGATGATCATGAAAAATTACATTTCTAAAATTGCAGGGAGAAGACGTAGTGATAGTCAGCCGCTTGAGCAACTTCAAGTGGGTCTCAGTGTAGCCAACTCACCCCAAGAAAATTTCACCATATGATATTTTACAGGCGACGCTAACCTACAAATATGAGTTTGCAACACTGACTAGTTGCTTCACAAATCTTTTGTTTCTTTAAACAATTTGCCATATGATATTTCAGAGGCGAAGCTAACCTACAAATAAAAGTTGACAGCGTAGCCTTCTAAGATGATAAGTATGCAGTAAGATGAAGAACAGTTGGTGATGCTAACTGGCAATAGTGGTGGTGGTGCAGTGTTAATTCTTCCCCCCTCCTCTTCTTCTCTGTTTTTCCTAGCATACTGATCTATTGCATGCTAACCAAACCTCTTAAGCAATATTGGGAGGCAGGCTCTTGTAACGCCACGTATGTATGTATGTAATGCGATTTGGGGGGAAGGGGGGCCAAATTTTGAACTTACGGCTTAATTAATCTGCATGCATGCTTAATGTTTGACTTCTTCGTTTCTAGTTCAACATGAGATAAACACAATTTTACTTTTTGAAGTACAGTTAATATTTCTGATTAATTTTGCTGTCTAATTTAAAGTGTGATATATCGTGAACTAAACTAACCTCACTCACCCACCCAGATATAGCCTTACAGGTGACTCAAAAGCAGAAAGTAGTGCATAGCGTGACAGGTGAACTAAACTAAGCTCACCCACTCACACACACACACACACACACTATGCCTTACAGAGTAAGGTAGCTATATAACTTGTAAGGGGCAACACACAAGATCTATTGGAAACTAAATTAACCTACGACCTAAGCCATTGACACACACACCAAGTCTTCCAGATAGGGTATAAGCAACTCACCTCTTGCAATTGTTTTTATATTTTCTGACGGGGAAAATTAACCTACGGCTAGCAACACTGTTTGAACTGCTTTCGACGAGCAGTGTTACCAAACTTACACTTCGCAAATATTTGTTTCTATAGGCTAAAGCTAATGCTCTACAGCTAGAAGCTTGAAACATATACTCACAAAACACCCTAGCAGAGTATGCTAACTTACCTCATGTAAAAAATATTACCTAGTACGGGTTAAGCTGTGACATACAACTAGCGATTGACACGACCACCTGACGAAAATAAGACACACAGACAGAGAGAGTGAGACAGCTTATACGCAGTTTTTCCTACACATGTACTGGGTTTAAAAGGTAACTTGCAACAACTATTTCATTCACCTCCTATCAATATCGTCCAACATATAATAAATTAACACAGGTTTTGTATACTTGCTGCCAGAACATGGTGGTTTTAGACTGTAAATTCAGCCCGATTATTCTATTTGTGAAGAAAGAAAAATGATGATGCCTGCATTTGGAATATATAATTCTTACGGTATTTTGCATGCCCCAGTAACCTTGCAATCGATTCACGGAAGCTATGACGTGTATTTCCTGTTTCGCGAACATACGAGAACCTTTCACAACTGTTTTTAATGTTGCATCAGATAATATATTGCAAGAGCGAGTTGGTTGTGTATATAAATCTAGTCTTGGGAATGGACATGATTATAATGTCAAAATTATTGCATAACTTAAAATATTGATAAAAAGGATATTTATTGCACTGCGCTTTCTAGCAAAGGTAAATGTGGAATGCAAAAGCTCAGTCCCCGGCCCCTCAGAGATTCGAATACTGTTAGGTTAAACAGCATAAAAATTTCATCACTGACAGCAAGCATTGTCATATGGACAAAACAGATCTAGTAATGAATTTATAACCTGAGCTGTCTTGCAAGTCTCTCGAGTTTTATATCTGGTGAAGGAATATGATGCCACTATAAACTGTACACAAAATATGCAGTCCCTGGCATGAGATGGACGAGGCTTATGAACCTCGACCTATACAGTTGTACAATGGATGTTTTTTTTTATTAAAGCATAGCGGTGTCTTTCTGTTTATTTCCATGTCAGCGAGCGTGCATGCAAAGAAGGGAGAGAGACCATAACAGATATTTCATATTTCGATTTCAATATTTTTGCTAGTCGCGATTCACCTGCTATCTAGAAGAACACTGGACGATGGCTAAAAAAACAAGGGAACAAGAGAAATGTTACCTTTTACTCCTTTGCCTGTGTGTGATGAAATAGTTTTACATGCATATGGCTGCATCGTGATGCGAGGCTGAAAGCAATTCTAAATCAGTTTCGGGCATCTTCGCGTTCAGCCAACAAGGAAAAAAAATAATAAAATATTACACATTTAGGGCGCAACGGCCACAGTATGGTATTGTCCATGCATGTTAAAAATTTTGTTTTTTTTCTGAATATACATACATATCACTTTTGCAGTCTCCAGATGGGACCGGGAGCTTTAGTTTTTTTTTGATTTTTTTGGACAAGGGGGTTCAGATCAATGGATGGATTAAAACTTTTGTTCACATCAAAATAAAAGAGAGAATTTTACTCCACTGCTCACTTGTTCAATATTTTTATTATTGAAAAGAATGAGGCGCCGTATAGTCTTCCAAGAGCACACCTCGAGGCGTACCTGCATGTATGCAGAAACATAGTTAACTTCTGTTGTCAAGCAAATGGAGATTAAAAAAAGAAGCGAAGCTATTTTGGTTAATGGTAACGATGAGGATGAATAATGGTTGTTTTGATGAAATTGAGGAAGTGGGGCACGTCTGCTTCGAAGTGCATTACACCAACAACTACAATTGCCCCCCCTCCCCACACGAGACGGTTAACAGAGATGTACTTTTGTCGGTCTACGATTCTGAGAGCTTAAGTTACAATGTTTACCTATAGCTGTACATATAGAGAAAAAAAATGACATGAGCAATAAAATGTAACAATACCGATCTAGACCTTTGTCGGGTGACGTAGTGGCAATCCCACCCCCGATGGTGTATAGACTTAAATGTTTGCATAACATGAAATACTGTTAATGGAAATGTGTCTCGTCTAATGTTCAATATAGAAATCAGACGACAAGAAAAATAAGAAAAGAAATGTTGCGGGCAGATACCCAAACACACATATGATCAGACAGGAAATCAACGATGCGTTCATAACTAACATGTGATTATTCAAAATTGAAATAGTGCAGTGAGAAACAACCAACTAACTAACTTTCTAAACTTCTTAAACACGAAGAGGACAAATATAAGCCCATCCTGATCTGCGTCTACACTCTATTCACTCTTTTTCCATCCTAACCGATTTTGCTTTTAGGTCTATTCAACCCCTTATTTTATACGAGCTCCCACTGCCCTGATATTAGAGGAAGCGAATCTATTTATCCTTGCCAAGTAGGACGATGTGTGGGAGTCTAATTTATTTATTTGTAAAGAATTAAGTAAGTCACAAGGGACTGAGGCATGGTTCGAATCTCTCGGTCTAGGTCCCCTATTAAGAAGTTCTTCTCGAAATTATTCAACCACTCTCTCTTCTCCTATCTTCGTAACCAAAAAAAGGTTTTCTCAAACGTTTAGACGACTACGATAACGTTGAAATGTAATACATTGTTGCATTGTAATCAAATGAATTTGTTGAATATGCAGAACAGTTCTCTCTAACCTAATTGAACATTGAAAAAGTAAAATTTAACAATTAATGCTATTAATAGAGTTAAACATTTGCCACTCTGAAATGGCGACGGAGAGCACTTAGGCTATCATCATAACATCATTTTCAGCAGGATAATAATAACAATATGCTTATCAACGTATATATATTAAGGATTAGGCCCATGGCATTCTTATTTCACTATTTTATTTACTACACTCGTTTCTAACCTGTCCACATTGGAAACCGAAAACACAAGTACGAGACACTAACTTAGGAGAGGACATACAAAACTCTGCCGGGCTCATCTTAAAACTTCAGTAGGTATTTGTCATAGTACTCTCTCTCTCTCTCTCTACCCATCCTTAAATTCGATTTTTTTTTAAAAAAAGGCACAAATAATCCGGTTCTTGAATAAAAAGCACGTATGCCTTCAGAAAGAGAGAAGAAGAAATAAATAAATCAACTCATTGCATATTCTTCATGTACGTACGTGTGTTTAAAGCTTGGTAGCAATGTGACAAGAAACAATATGTTTTTTTTCTTTTATTTTTCAAGGAAGTTTTTTTTCAACTTTTTGTTGGGTGGCCCAACAGGAGTGGACCAAATAGCTTATTCATACAAAACTGGAAGCTTGCTTTCCTTTCAACAATGGAAAACATATTATTTCCAGTGAAATATCGACTCAACTACCTAGAATGGCTACCACGGGCTTGGTGACTGAACATTAAAAACTACCGAGCGACTTACTTCACAGCAGTGTCACTTAGTTTCAACAAGAACAGTTCAAGGCTTCCCGGGTGTCCTGCAAGGTTCGGCATTTATTTTTTAATAGCAACAGATGAACTCGCTTTACAATATGAAGACCCCTCTCACTGTGTCTGTTTTGGCGAACGTCACGACTGTGTTTGTGTCTGTACTGTGAGTAAAATAAAAAATTTGGAATATATCAGGCAATGCGACCTCTTTTTTCGTGATCCGAACTTCGAACAGAAACTTGCAATTATGCTTGCCGAGATTTCAAGTGATGTGTCAGATATTGAATTTTTCCAATACAGAGGGCGAAGAATATATTCAAAGCAATCATGATACTGATTCATATGTGTCAGTTGACGGCGATGAAGACAACCAAAGCAGTGGATCTGATATAGTAAGTGACAAATATTTTTATGGTAAAAAATAGATTTAAGAGATCTTCAGTGGAGACTACGAGACCGGAATATAATAAATTTCTTTTTTTTTGTTTCATCCCGAACTACAAAGAAGAAACAAAATAGATCCAGTTGATGCATGGGGCTACATTATCACAGACACTATGCTGGAGAACGTGCTAAAATGGACAAACAAAAAAAAATTGAAAATATGAGAAAGAAATACGTTAAATCTGATAGAGTTGTGCTCAAATCTTGTACCCTTACAGAACTGAAAAGCTTCCTTGGCCTCCTCATTTACAGTGTAATTTTAAATAGAACAACAAAAACTTTCGATCTCTTTTTGCTACAGACGGAACAGGACATACTTCGAGTAACCATGTCATCAGCTAGATTTGCAGTACTTCTGAATTGTATGACATTTGTCAACCCTGAAAGCAATTTTGCAAGTTCTGAGTGAATTTAATGTCAATTCTCAAGCTTGCTATTCGCTTCGTGCTAATATAACTAGAACCAATAATCAGAACCCATTACATTTACAATACTTATCTCTATTGCGATAAAGAAACAAATGGGCTAGAGTTATGTGAAAACGAGAAAAAAGCTTTCTATACATAGGCAGGCTGTAGTAAGACTGTGTAAACCTAATTTTGATACCAACAGAAATGTAACTACTGATAACTGGTACACTTACATGGAATTTGTAGATGTACTGTTAAAAACTGGGCTAACTATTGTAGGAACAATAAAAAAAAACAGAAAAAAAATTTCACCACAATTTCAGGCTCAAAAAGAACGAAAAGTTGGAAATAGTATATACAGCTTTACGAAGAGTGTTACAATAGTTTCTCAAGTACCTAAAAAAAAAGAGGAAAGCCGTAATTCTCATTTCAAAATTTTGTGTTTTGTCTAACAATTGATTAAATTAAGTACCGAACATTATCGAACAGCTATTCTCGAAACATTATACTGAAATGTTTACATTATAATAAGTGTCCTTGCATAGCCGTTCCAGTCTTCAAACTGCTCCCAACACGGCTTCTGCTTGCTTTTCAATAAAATCTAAATTATGTGCAGTTCAATTTACGGTGCTAGCGTGTCTCACTGCTACACGGAAAATCCTACAGGAGTTTATTTTTCCTGGAGCTCTGAGACTCACCAAACCCTATATGGTACTGAGTATCCTCATCATTGCGATGTAAAAAGAAACATGAGTGTCCGTGTTGTGAATGGAAGGGCCAGAAAATCGCATGTCATGGCTTTTGATGTTATCTGTAAAAAAAAAATAACGAGAGCGAGGATTGTGTCGGAAATAAACGTGTAGAGGGCGAGGCTTGTAGCATGAAGTTTAAAGAATGCCAGTTTCTAATAGCTCGGTATTAACCAACTAATTCTCTTGCCTTCTTAAAACCGAAGGTTTAGCAACAAAAGCCTTCTATCTCTCACCCTATAAATGAGCAAGATCAATCAAATTTTCTTTCTAATTCTGTGCAAATCACACGGCTGGATGCTTGCGTGCATCAGCCTCACTGTTTATTCTTTCCGCTAGCTTTTGACCTTGACTATTGATCATGCATTTTTATTGCATGTTTCCCATGTCAGCACAATATATTTTTATCTTGGATTATTCATGACTATGAGGATGAAAAAATCAGAAATGCAATAATATTTAACAAGCAGTATATATGTTAAAAATTCCTAGAGAGGGATGTACTTGACACAAGAATATAATTACCAGAAAATAATTGATTGAATTGCAACTTTAAGTTCGCTTTATGCACGGAAAAGCAAATCAGGATTGGACCTGTAGATCGAACCACCATGCGCCTCCAACAGGTATCAATCAAAACCTGGCATTTTTTTTATTACAAGGCGACAACGCTACCACTTCGCCATCGGCAAGGCATAATTACCAGAAAATAACTGCAACCGACACAGTGAGAGGGGTCTTCATATTGTAAAGCGAGTTCATCTGTTGCTATTAAAAAATAAATGCCGAACCTTGCAGGACACCCGGGAAGCCTTGAACTGTTCTTGTTGAAACTAAGTGACACTGCTGTGAAGTAAGTCGCTCGGTAGTTTTTAATGTTCAGTCACCAAGCCCGTGGTAGCCATTCTAGGTAGTTGAGTCGATATTTCACTGGAAATAATATGTTTTCCATTGTTGAAAGGAAAGCAAGCTTCCAGTTTTGTATGAATAAGCTATTTGGTCCACTCCTGTTGGGCCACCCAACAAAAAGTTGAAAAAAAACTTCCTTGAAAAATAAAAAAAACAAAAACATATTGTTTCTTGTCACATTGCTACCAAGCTTTAAACACACGTACGTACATGAAGAATATGCAATGAGTTGATTTATTTATTTCTTCTTCTCTCTTTCTGAAGGCATACGTGCTTTTTATTCAAGAACCGGATTATTTGTGCCTTTTTTTTTAAAAAAAAATCGAATTTAAGGATGGGTAGAGAGAGAGAGAGAGTACTATGACAAATACCTACTGAAGTTTTAAGATGAGCCCGGCAGAGTTTTGTATGTCCTCTCCTAAGTTAGTGTCTCGTACTTGTGTTTTCGGTTTCCAATGTGGACAGGTTAGAAACGAGTGTAGTAAATAAAATAGTGAAATAAGAATGCCATGGGCCTAATCCTTAATATATATACGTTGATAAGCATATTGTTATTATTATCCTGCTGAAAATGATGTTATGATGATAGCCTAAGTGCTCTCCGTCGCCATTTCAGAGTGGCAAATGTTTAACTCTATTAATAGCATTAATTGTTAAATTTTACTTTTTCAATGTTCAATTAGGTTAGAGAGAACTGTTCTGCATATTCAACAAATTCATTTGATTACAATGCAACAATGTATTACATTTCAACGTTATCGTAGTCGTCTAAACGTTTGAGAAAACCTTTTTTGGTTACGAAGATAGGAGAAGAGAGAGTGGTTGAATAATTTCGAGAAGAACTTCTTAATAGGGGACCTAGACCGAGAGATTCGAACCATGCCTCAGTCCCTTGTGACTTACTTAATTCTTTACACTCATCAAGCTATGGCATCCTTGGGTATATTGTCATACTCTGTAAGCATCCAAGCAACCACATGTATAAATAAATTAGACTCCCACACATCGTCCTACTTGGCAAGGATAAATAGATTCGCTTCCTCTAATATCAGGGCAGTGGGAGCTCGTATAAAATGAGGGGTTGAATGGACCTAAAAGCAAAATCGGTTAGGATGGAAAAAGAGTGAATAGACGCAGATCAGGATGGGCTTATATTTGTCCTCTTCGTGTTTAAGAAGTTTAGAAAGTTAGTTAGTTGGTTGTTTCTCACTGCACTATTTCAATTTTGAATAATCACATGTTAGTTATGAACGCATCGTTGATTTCCTGTCTGATCATATGTGTGTTTGGGTATCTGCCCGCAACATTTCTTTTCTTATTTTTCTTGTCGTCTGATTTCTATATTGAACATTAGACGAGACACATTTCCATTAACAGTATTTCATGTTATGCAAACATTTAAGTCTATACACCATCGGGGGTGGGATTGCCACTACGTCACCCGACAAAGGTCTAGATCGGTATTGTTACATTTTATTGCTCATGTCATTTTTTTTCTCTATATGTACAGCTATAGGTAAACATTGTAACTTAAGCTCTCAGAATCGTAGACCGACAAAAGTACATCTCTGTTAACCGTCTCGTGTGGGGAGGGGGGGCAATTGTAGTTGTTGGTGTAATGCACTTCGAAGCAGACGTGCCCCACTTCCTCAATTTCATCAAAACAACCATTATTCATCCTCATCGTTACCATTAACCAAAATAGCTTCGCTTCTTTTTTTTAATCTCCATTTGCTTGACAACAGAAGTTAACTATGTTTCTGCATACATGCAGGTACGCCTCGAGGTGTGCTCTTGGAAGACTATACGGCGCCTCATTCTTTTCAATAATAAAAATATTGAACAAGTGAGCAGTGGAGTAAAATTCTCTCTTTTATTTTGATGTGAACAAAAGTTTTAATCCATCCATTGATCTGAACCCCCTTGCCCAAAAAAACAAAAAAAAACTAAAGCTCCCGGTCCCATCTGGAGACTGCAAAAGTGATATGTATGTATATTCAGAAAAAAAACAAAATTTTTAACATGCATGGACAATACCATACTGTGGCCGTTGCGCCCTAAATGTGTAATGTTTTATTATTTTTTTTCCTTGTTGGCTGAACGCGAAGATGCCCGAAACTGATTTAGAATTGCTTTCAGCCTCGCATCACGATGCAGCCATATGCATGTAAAACTATTTCATCACACACAGGCAAAGGAGTAAAAGGTAACATTTCTCTTGTTCCCTTGTTTTTTTAGCCATCGTCCAGTGTTCTTCTAGATAGCAGGTGAATCGCGACTAGCAAAAATATTGAAATCGAAATATGAAATATCTGTTATGGTCTCTCTCCCTTCTTTGCATGCACGCTCGCTGACATGGAAATAAACAGAAAGACACCGCTATGCTTTAATAAAAAAAAACATCCATTGTACAACTGTATAGGTCGAGGTTCATAAGCCTCGTCCATCTCATGCCAGGGACTGCATATTTTGTGTACAGTTTATAGTGGCATCATATTCCTTCACCAGATATAAAACTCGAGAGACTTGCAAGACAGCTCAGGTTATAAATTCATTACTAGATCTGTTTTGTCCATATGACAATGCTTGCTGTCAGTGATGAAATTTTTATGCTGTTTAACCTAACAGTATTCGAATCTCTGAGGGGCCGGGGACTGAGCTTTTGCATTCCACATTTACCTTTGCTAGAAAGCGCAGTGCAATAAATGTCCTTTTTATCAATGTTTTAAGTTATGCAATAATTTTGACATTATATTCATGTCCATTCCCAAGACTAGATTTATATACACAACCAACTCGCTCTTGCAATATATTATCTGATGCAACATTAAAAACAGTTGTGAAAGGTTCTCGTATGTTCGCGAAACAGGAAATACACGTCATAGCTTCCGTGAATCGATTGCAAGGTTACTGGGGCATGCAAAATACCGTAAGAATTATATATTCCAAATGCAGGCATCATCATTTTTCTTTCTTCACAAATAGAATAATCGGGCTGAATTTACAGTCTAAAACCACCATGTTCTGGCAGCAAGTATACAAAACCTGTGTTAATTTATTATATGTTGGACGATATTGATAGGAGGTGAGTGAAATAGTTGTTGCAAGTTACCTTTTAAACCCAGTACATGTGTAGGAAAAACTGCGTATAAGCTGTCTCACTCTCTCTGTCTGTGTGTCTTATTTTCGTCAGGTGGTCGTGTCAATCGCTAGTTGTATGTCACAGCTTAACCCGTACTAGGTAATATTTTTTACATGAGGTTAGTTAGCATACTCTGCTAGGGTGTTTTGTGAGTATATGTTTCAAGCTTCTAGCTGTAGAGCATTAGCTTTAGCCTATAGAAACAAATATTTGCGAAGTGTAAGTTTGGTAACACTGCTCGTCGAAAGCAGTTCAAACAGTGTTGCTAGCCGTAGGTTAATTTTCCCCGTCAGAAAATATAAAAACAATTGCAAGAGGTGAGTTGCTTATACCCTATCTGGAAGACTTGGTGTGTGTGTCAATGGCTTAGGTCGTAGGTTAATTTAGTTTCCAATAGATCTTGTGTGTTGCCCCTTACAAGTTATATAGCTACCTTACTCTGTAAGGCATAGTGTGTGTGTGTGTGTGTGTGAGTGGGTGAGCTTAGTTTAGTTCACCTGTCACGCTATGCACTACTTTCTGCTTTTGAGTCACCTGTAAGGCTATATCTGGGTGGGTGAGTGAGGTTAGTTTAGTTCACGATATATCACACTTTAAATTAGACAGCAAAATTAATCAGAAATATTAACTGTACTTCAAAAAGTAAAATTGTGTGTATCTCATGTTGAACTAGAAACGAAGAAGTCAAACATTAAGCATGCATGCAGATTAATTAAGCCGTAAGTTCAAAATTTGGCCCCCCTTCCCCCCAAATCGCATTACATACATACATACGTGGCGTTACAAGAGCCTGCCTCCCAATATTGCTTAAGAGGTTTGGTTAGCATGCAATAGATCAGTATGCTAGGAAAAACAGAGAAGAAGAGGAGGGGGGAAGAATTAACACTGCACCACCACCACTATTGCCAGTTAGCATCACCAACTGTTCTTCATCTTACTGCATACTTATCATCTTAGAAGGCTACGCTGTCAACTTTTATTTGTAGGTTAGCTTCGCCTCTGAAATATCATATGGCAAATTGTTTAAAGAAACAAAAGATTTGTGAAGCAACTAGTCAGTGTTGCAAACTCATATTTGTAGGTTAGCGTCGCCTGTAAAATATCATATGGTGAAATTTTCTTGGGGTGAGTTGGCTACACTGAGACCCACTTGAAGTTGCTCAAGCGGCTGACTATCACTACGTCTTCTCCCTGCAATTTTAGAAATGTAATTTTTCATGATCATCCAGCGAACGCCGGAGAAATTTCAGCAATGGATGTTGTCATCTTCATCCAATACAATTTTCTTTTGTATGTAGCATTCCAGGGGCAGATAGGTTGAAGAACGCGATTCAAAGGTTCTATTTTTTTTTATGTTCTCTCTTGTTCAACCGATTTTCGTGACACGTTTGACTTATCGTGAAGATGAGGATGACAGTACGTTCCATCGAACCTATATAAACGTTTCAACGTTAAGGTAAACGATTCCATCGTACCTATATAAACGTTTCAACGTTAAGGTTCTGGACGAATACGACAAGACGAATAAGAAGAACATAAGGAGATTAATCGATGCGGACAAGATAAACGATGATATAATCAATAATATTACAGCATTAAGTGCCATGCATTCTTTCTTCGTTCGTAATAAAATTAACAAGTTATAAAGAGAATAGCAATCCAATTACGGAACTTGACATTTGATCTCCTTAACGAAGCATATTCTAAAAATAAATTATTGGAAGTTTCCGGTTCGTCTCATTTCGCGATTCATCCTCATATCCACGATGAATTTAGGAGGCGCAGGCTTGTATATATTCCATCTTTCATTCGGAGGGACAGCGTAAACAGAGCACCTAATTAACCATTCAATAATAATAATAATAATTACAACAGCGTTTATGATCAGAAAGTTGGTAACACTGCGAGAAAATAGAAATCATGCCTTACAAGAAAAAAACCATTAAGGCGATTTTTATTTGATGACGTTGAACCCGTGCAGTGTTCCCATCCACCCATCCATCTTTCTTTTACGGCAGTGCCGACTCTCCTTGTTTAGTATATGTAGGTTGGCAAAAATTGCTTTATGCACTGTAAAGCAAACCTCAAGCAAAATTGCCAACCTACTGGTACTTTTGCCATAGCCTTTTACAAAAAAAAAGCTGTAGGTGGGCTGTCGGCTGTTTAACTCTTCCCTCTCTCTCTTTTCTCTCTTTTTTGTAAAAAGCTATGGCAAAAGTACCAGTAGGTTGGCAATTTTGCTTTATGCACTGTAAGGCAAGTCTTAAGTAAGGTTGCCAGCTCCTTGCTTTAGGTTAGGTTAGACCAAGACAAAAACCTTGGTGATTTTTTTCGAGTGAGGAGTTAACAACACTGCAAGCCCCACTTCCGGTTGCAGAACTCTCAAGCAAGGTTGCCAGCTCCTTGCTTTAGGTTAGGTTAGACCAAAAAAAACCTTGGTGATTTTTTCGAGTAAAAAGTTGGCAACACTGCGAGCCTCATCGAGCCTCACTTCCGGTTTGTGAACTCTCAAGCAAGATTGCCAGCTCCTTGCTTTAGGTTAGGTTAGACCAACAAAAACCTTGGTGATTTTTTCGAATAAGTAGTTGGCAACACTGCGAGCCTCACCGAGCCTCAATTCTTGTTTCAGTACTCTCTATTTGCCCCTACTGCCAAAGCCGCACAAAAAAAGACGAACTGGAGCAAGAACACCGCGTGCTCAAATGTTTCAAATGCAAGACCTGGGCCAAATTCGGCATCGCCTCCACCATCAGCTTTCTCTTCACCATCTTTCTCATCGTCATCCTGTGGGTTTTCTCCATATCGAGGGCCATGGTCCAGACGCGGCACTTTGAACCGGTGTTGGGCGGCCGGCCGGGCGAATACAGAATGTTCCGCGAGGATCCGCCGCAGATGACGAGCCCGAGATACGTGCTCACACACGGACCGGCCATGATGATCCTGTTGGTAATGGGATCGGGACTTTGGGTTTCGCTCACCCAACTTTTTGGATGGTGGCTCAACCAAAAGGACGACGAGGACGACGTCGTCAAGAAACCTGCAACCGTACTGACACCCGCGCCGGCCGCGCCGGCCCAGCTGCAGCGACAAAAAATGGGCACCATCTACGTGCGAGAAACTCACTCGGTCCCCTAATTGCGCGCGCGCGTCAAACCAACTTGATGCAGAGGAAAAAGTAAATTTCCTCGAGAGTGAGCGGTTTGGTGTAGACAAACTCTGTGGTTTTCATCCAAATTAAATTCGACGCCGTCGAATCGTCGTCGTCGTGGTGGTCGGGATTTTGGCCATCGACGCAGCACGAACGATCCAACAGACACGGGGCCAAAAATTTCTGCACCTTGATCGCCATGTCGAAACTGTGCGCGCCCAGATTGCCGACGCAAGAGTCGTCGATCCACACGAGGAACGGAACGTTGTTCGAGTTGGCTTCGTGCACAATCTTGGACGCGATAAAGTGGGCGCACTTGAGGTGATCGAGGGCGCAACCATAGCAGTGCTCTCGAGTGTAGACGTGATCGAAAAACGGGTGCAGGGCAAACTTGGCCAAAACTTGGTTCACGTACTCGGCGCGACCGGCACTCCACAGTACGAGCAAACCGCGACGATCATGGTCAACATGGACGATCACAACTCGCCCAGTTTCCTCGAGAACCTCTTTTCACCCAACCAAAATTAACACGCAAACAAATAATAATTTATTTTTCACATTTATTGAGGCATTGAGATGATACAACATTTTACTGTCAATGTTGCAGATTGCAACGGATGCAAAGCAGGCGTGTGGTTTTAGTCTCGACGGTGTACCGGATCGTCTCCGTGCAGGCGCCGCCGCCACCGCCGCTCTCTTGCTGCTGCTGGTGTTGGTGTTGCTGGTGTTGCTGTTGCTGCTGCTGCGGCTCTTCTGCTTCCGGTGGGATGTCGGTCGCCGAAGGATGGTTGGGAAAAATGTTGATTAGGTGTTTCTCCCAGGGTTCGGCGCCCGTCTCGAAATCCACGAGCAAATTGTCCATGTTGGACGGGGCGGACGTGCCAACCTCCCCAAGCTGCTGGGGCGGCAACGTCGTTTGGCGGTTGGACAGTTGCTGTTGCTGTTGAAAGTTTTGCTTGAGCTGCTGCTGAAGGTTCTGTATAATTTGCTGCTGCTGTTCGTAGTCAGATTGTTGGTGCGTTTGTTGCTGCTGCTGCTGCTTGTTATATGGCTTTGCCCTGGGGGCTTTGGGGGGTTTTTCGCCGCAGTTGATGTTGGCCTTGGACGAGCGTTTTGTGTTGGTTTGGGACGCGCTCTTTTTACTTCTCGACGTCGAAGTTGCCGCCGTTGTCGTTTTCTTTGGGGACACCACCGGCGGCGCGGACGACGTCAACTGCAATTCGGGCGAAGGTACGTTCACCGGCATATCCGTGTCCGAATCCGACTCTACCGTGGAAAAATTGTTCATCCTCTCCTGATGCTGAAACTGCTGCTGCTGCTGGTGCTGCTGTTGTGCGGGCGTGCGGGCATAGGAGGAAGATGGCACGTACGGGACGTTGAGTGTTTGTATTTTGTTGAACGTGGATTTTTTCTCGAAAAAATAACCCATCACTTTCGGACGCTGCATATCTGTAAATAAACAAAAATAAGCAATGCCTCAGATCGTGGGTAAAAACTACAACGGGGAATATTTGGAAAAAAATTGGGCGTCGAAAAATTTGCTCTTGGTCAACACGTTCACGGTGAAAGAGTTGAACCTCAAGAGATGGCTGGCCGTACCCAAAAACTACGTTCCCGCGGTGCGCTCCGCCACAGATCCCACCGTCTACGTCGACTCGGATCGCACCGTCCTACCGTCGTATGAGAGAGGCGGCCAGTCTCATCAGTTAGCTCGCCCTCGCTGTCAGACCCCTCGCTGGAAAATTCTCTTGTAGTGCCATGCAGAATTAAATTTTGGATTTCCGGGATTAGTTTTTCCTCAGCTTTCTCATTCTGACGGATGGTATGTGGATCGTTGGTCTACACTGAAATACGAAAAAGTTTAATGGAAAAAAGTTGGAGTAGTAGAGGAACGCGCCAACGTCTGTCGCTCCATGGGTGGTCTTTAATTTGCACTTACTTAGAACTAATTTGCACGGGTTTTAATTAATTTGCACGTACTTAGAATTTATTTGCAAGTACTTAGAATACTTTACATTTATGTATTTGCATGTTTATAACTTTTTATGAATATATAATTATTTATTTTATGAAAAATATGTATATAGAAGGTAATTAGAGGTACTGAACGCTATGCATATGTTTTTATATTCATTACTGCAAAGTATGTAATGTATAAATCGATAATATTAATGTTTATAATATTGAAAATAAGTTTTCTATGGTTTATGAACCGCTATGAACGGTGGTAATGGGTGTAGGTACAGGTCCAATTACGATTGGGGACGGTCCCGGTACTCGAACCCGCGATATGTAATATTATTAATTAGTACTATGCAATAATTTCATTAAGTTATGAAACACGATGATCTCAGACGCTAGACAGAATACTGTCTCAGAATATGAACTCCGCGCAGGTAGACGAGAAAGGAATTTTGGGGAGTGTGCGTTCAAGGTCAAATGACGTCAGAACGTCAGAACAAAGGAAGAACCCGATTGACCAATCAGAGAACGCGTCGGTAGATTTTCAGAACCGGTTTTTCAAGGTTAACCACTACGCAAGAACAGGGGAAAGCTATGCAATACTGTAGGGCAGGGGAGGGATTCAACCAGACAACAAAGAATGTCTGAGAATGCGCAGCAAGGGTCAAATGTCTGAAGCTATGCGTCGCTTGTAGAACCGGTTTCAGCCGCCAATTAATATTCCGCTCAGGTTTGCCTTCAAGGCACAGGACGCTTTAGCGCAGGGTTTTCTTTATCTGTACTATGAAGAAGGGAGAGCTATTAGGGACGGGGCCTACAGTTTTCACCATTTGCTTTTATCACGGGGTAACGAACCTAGGACCCTTTGATTATTGATTTAGGTAGTAAATGTATGTTACTGTGTGCTATTTAACTTAATTTTGAGTTTATTTTTTACCAAACTTTGACTTTATGTCAAATCTTTTACAAGTTTTTATGTATTTTTACCAAAATAACACTATTTATACTATTCAGGCAACATTTTTTATTAAATTCTGGACTCGCAAAGATATTTTTTTCAACGTTTAATTTATTATTTTACAACTTTATATTAATTTTTTACCAAAATAACACTATTTGTACTAATCAGCAACATTTTTATTAAATTTTGGACTCACAAAGACATTTTTTCAACTTTTAACTTATTATTTTACAACTTTAAGTTAATTTTTTACCAAAATAACACTATTTGTACTATTCAAGCAACATTTTTTATTAAATTTTGGACTCACAAAGACATTTTTTCAACTTTTAACTTATTATTTTACAACTTTAAGTTAATTTTTTACCAAAATAACACTATTTGTACTATTCAAGCAACATTTTTTATTAAATTTTGGACTCACAAAGACATTTTTTTCAACTTTTAACTTATTATTTTACAACTTTAAGTTAATTTTTTACCAAAATAACACTATTTGTACTAATCAGGCAACATTTTTTATTAAATTTTGTATTTACAAAGACATTTTTTCAACTTTTAACTTATTATTTTATAACTTTATGTTAATTTTTACCAAAATAACACTATTTGTACTATTCAGGCAACATTTTTTATTAAATTTTGTATTTACAAAGAGATTTTTTCAACTTTTAATTTATTATTTACAAGTTTATGCCTATTTTTTACTCAAATAACACAATTCTATCTGTTCAGGAAAGACTTTTAGTTACATTTTCGACGCACAAACTGTGTGTTCTCAACTTCTATCTGTTTATTTCACAAGTTTAGGCTTATTATTACCAAAATAACACAATTCAATCTGTTCAGGAAAGACTTTTAGTTATATTTTCGACACACAGAGTGTGTGATCTCAATTTCTATCTGTTTATTTCACAAGTTTAGGCTTATTATTAGCAAAATAACACTATTTATACTATTCAGGCAACATTTTTTCATTAATTTTGGATTCACAAAGACATTTTTTTCAACTTTTAACTTATTATTTTACAACTTTATGTTAATTTTTACCAAAATAACACTATTTATACTATTCAGGCAACATTTTTTATTAAATTTTGGATTCACAAAGACATTTTTTCAACTTTTAATTTATTATTTTACAATTTTATGTTAATTTTTTATCAAAATAACACTATTTATACTATTCAGGCAACATTTTTTATTAAATTTTGGACTCTCAAAGATATTTTTACAACTTTTTAATTTATTATTTTACAATTTTATACCTATTTTTACCAAAATAACACTATTTATACTATTCAGGAAAGACTTTTAGTTATATTTTCGACACACAAAGTGTGTGTTATCAACTGCTATCTGTTTATTTCACAAGTCTAGGCTTATTATTACCAAAATAACACAATTCAATCTGTTCAGGAAAGACTTTTAGTTACATTTTCGACACACAAAGTGTGTGTTCTCAACTGCTATCTGTTTATTTCACAAGTCTAGGCTTATTATTACCAAAATAACACAATTCAATCTGTTCAGGAAAGACTTGTAGTTACATTTTCGACACACTAAGTGTGTGTTCTCAACTTCTATTTGTTTATTTCACAAGTTTAGGCTTATTATTACTCAAATAACACAATTTCATCTATTCAGGATATTTTGTATTTACAAAGAGATTTTTTCAACTTTTAATTTATTATTTACAAGTTTATGCCTATCTTTTACTCAAATAACACAATTCTATCTGTTTAGGAAAGACTTTGTTATATTTTCGACACACAAAGTGTGAGTTTTCAATTTTTATCTGTTTATTTCACAAGTTTAGCCTAATATTTACTCAAATAACACGATTTGAACGTGTTTTTTTATTACATTTTGGACACACACACACACACACACACACACACACACACACACACAGATATATTTTCCAAGTTTACAGGATTATTCTCTAAGTTTACTCAAATAACACATTTTAAATGTGTTTTGAATTAAACTTTGTACACACGAAGTGTGTTTCGTCAATTCAAGAAAGTTTTCAATTATATTTTGGATGCAAAAGTATGTTTTGTCAAGTTCTACCCTTTTATTTTACAAGTTTAGGCTTATTATTACTCAAATAACCAATTTCATCTATTCAGACAACATTTTGTTTGTTATATTTTACTCACAAAGACATTTATCAATTTTTAATTTATTATTTCACAAGTTTATGTAATTTTTTATTCTAATAACACAATTTTAACTATTCAGGCAACATTTTTGTTGCAATTTGGACTTACAAAGAGATTTTTTAAAATCTTTGTATTAAATTTTCTATTTTTTGCGTGTTGTATTTCACATTCGATATTACAAAGTTCTAAGGTGTGTATAATATTTCAAACTATTTTCAGGGTGTATTTGTTAATGCATTTGGATAATAACTATTAGGTTTTTGGATGAACTAATGTTAAGAATATTTCAACCAATCAGAAAATGTGTCGTTTTTATTTCTACCAATCAGAAAACGCGTCGGTTTTATTTCATCCAATTAGAAAACGCGTTGATTTTATTTCAACCAATCAGAGAAGGCGTCAGTTTTGCTTACGAGTATAAAAACTGCGTAAAAGCAAGCAGAAGCTATTTTGAGAAGTATTTGTGTAGCATTGTGTCAGAGAAGACATCAAGTTGTGATTATTGGCCGTGAGTTTCAGACAAAGAACTCAAGAGAAGCTATAATTAAGGTAAATGATTTTTATTATGTAGTGTGTTTTTAAATAATATGTAAATGCAAATATTGAAACGAGGAAAACGTCAATGCAAACCAAAAAGAATATGCGTAATGTGAACAAGTACTACAACTATATTTCTATTTTTCAGGTGCTTCTAATTTTGTATGTGTAACTGAAAGGGACCATTAGTGAAAGATGGCGTCTTCAAGCTCCACAAACAAGGCTAACCACACTGCGGTGAGTACCTCGAAAGAGATTTTACCATTGGAATGTATATTTCTCCACTAGTTTTTTGAAATAATATATAAATCCAGAAAACAAAGAAACGAAAAAGTAAATACAGAAATGAATATGCGTAATATAAACAAGTACTACAACTGTGTTTCTATTTTTCAGGTGTTCTTATTTGTGTACCTGTGAGTGGAAGGATCTATTACTGGAAATAACGTCAACGAAGTAACCGACAAGGGCATGAGTAACATGATTTCAGATGTTATCCATAAGGATTCTGTGTTGGAGATTTTGAAGAGGTATACACCTAGCAAGTATATTATATGCAGGGGTTGTTATCTAAATGTAGGCAACCATTTTTATGAGTGCGAGTGCGTATGCTGTAAAGATGAATTTCTGATTTCCGAATGTTTTTCTATTTGCCAAGGGGAAAGCCGTTTGTATGAATGCCAGCATTGTGTTGAGTGGATGTGCGAGAGAATCCAGTGTTATTTGCAGGATCAGGACAATACAAAACATATTTTTGATTTTTATATTACTAACCATGAGGATGTTGCGGATGCTTTGACGGCACACGAGGTACAGACAGAATACAAAGCTTTTTATAGTGTGTTATGTGAAATTTCAAACAATATCGAACTAGTGAAAACTTTTATAGATTCTATACGCTCAGCAGAGCTTACTTATGGTAGCACAGGATTTTTGTGAGAGTTGAATAAAGAGAGACTGACTAATAACAGCGAAAATGGTGCAATACATTATTGATGTACAAGGATTTATTTATAACAGAAAATTTATATTGCGTGAGATTTGTGTGAGTTCTACAAATTTGGACACTGTGTATTATGCGCTTGTGAGTGTTCCCGATTATTTCAAAGAGAACAAAGAATCGCGCTGGGTTAAAGACAATCTCCATGCATTAATGTATGATATTCTTTGTGGATGTGAAATATACTATGTCTGGAGGGCAGTTAGGAACTTGAACTGTCAAGGTGGTACATTTTTCTGCAAAGGAAAATCCCAAATTATCAAAGATTTGTTTAATATTGATAACATTGTTGATTTACAAACTGTAAACTGTCCATCCCTTAAGAATTTGTATATGTTTCAAGGAGGATTGTGCAAGTATCATTCTGATACTTCTCCCCCAGCTGAACAAGGTTGCGCATTCAGAAATGTTCAAAGACTTGTATGTTGGTACAATAATAAAAATATTAAGGTGTAATGTATTTTAGTGCAAATAATAAAGATTTGTGAAAAAGAAATGTTTTCTATGTTGTTATTTAGTTTTAAAGCCTGCATTCAAGGTATTTTCAAGTATTACCGTTTTTTTTTTTGAGTGATTGACTTAATACCAGGAGTTATACGAGCCGTATTTTAACTACAATCACTATATGTCTATGAGGACTAAAATCCACTGATTGAACCTTAAAGCTTAGGCTTACTATGTATATTGATTACTCACAGGACAACACGAATCTTACAGAGGATTGTAGGAGGCATAGGCCCACACGCCAGAGCCTTATTAGCCTGCAAGAACAACTTATATGTTGCAATTGTGACTGTTTAGAAATAATATTTATAAAGTTTAAATCATTTTCATTAGATTACATATATATTTTGGATTCAAATAAAACACTCAAGTTAAGTTTTTTAAGTTTATTTTTATTTAATATACAAATATAGAATATATCAAATTTACATATATGAAAAATACTCTACCAAAGAGCAAAAGTCACATAGGGATTACGATTTAGCCGATGCTGAAATTCTTCCATGAGGGATTTGTAGTAAGAGAGAAATTTTTGCCATTGGTTAAAGTTGAGGGTGACTCCACCAGAGATGTTGGTGATTTCCACTTTTATGTTTTCTCCACTGCCCTCGAAGGTGAAGTAAAGTTCTTCTATAATGTTTATAGATCTGAACCTGTCTTCTTGTGTGGGGAATTTGTTTTTGTAAGTGTCGAAGATCGCATCTGATTTGTACACGCATGATGGGTACTCTTCTCTATTTAGGACAATGTAATTTTTTCATGTTTCAAAATCAATTCAGTGTTTGTGAAAGTACCTCGAATAATGATATCCATGTTGGCAACGATGATGAATCTGGTTTCTGGTTTTATGTTGTTCATTTGGTGGGTACCTCGGATAGACTGCATTTTGGTTTGCTATCAATAAAAAGTTTTAAAAATATGCAACTAGTGCTACAAAAGGAACGGAAATTATCGACAATTTCTGGATTATAACTAAAATTCAGTTTGCCTTTTACATATCCAATATTTACAGACCAACACTAACTAGACTTCGATTTATATAAATGTAGCGGGAACTATATTTCTGAGAATCAAACTATATTAGGATTATATGTTAAACTTATACAAAACCAGATTATTCTATGTAAGTATATTTATATTGACTGGATTATTTAACAGATCAAACAGAAAGAAGGCAAAATTCACTAAACGTAGGTGATTGCATGAAAATAACTAGGTCAAGGAGTGACCAACAGTGAGCTGAGGTTATATATAGAGGGTCGCTCTTCATAATTCTTACCTTCGCTGGATCGGCGAAGGAACGCACTTGTGGGCGGTAGAACCTGAATGGGCTCCACCAAGACATCGGAGACTCGAAGCAGATGTCTTGGTGGATGAACCCAAGTAGGGTCATAGGCGCTAGGGTCAATTTGGTCATTTCTTCTTGTATGAGGAACCAATTTGGCCAACTCCCAAATTAACTTACATTGCTTATAACTAATTAAATTTGAAGAAAAATTATAATCTCTTAGACTGTTAACATATTTTATATTTAGGCTGCGCAAGATCCAATGATAAAATTAAAAAATGGTAACCGCCCAGACAGGGACTCGAACCCTGGACAGATAGGTTAAAACCCTAATGCTATACCAACTAAGCCATCTGAGCACAAGGTATTCTTTTTTTTTTGAAAAGTTAGTTATGTTAAGAAATATCGTTTGAGAACACTTTTGGTCTGGGTCGACAGAGAAGGAGACAGCATTTCCAAAATTTTACAGACTGGATGTATTTTACCACCACTATAGAGGTCTTTACTATATGTAATTCGAAACGCTAGAGTTCAGTTAGCTTTCAAAATTGAGGTTACATAGTACAATATGTTGAAGATTTTGTGTTTGGCACACTTAACAAGTTACACTTATATCCATTTCAGGACAAATGATGCTAAAACTCTCAAATTTACTGTCATCTCATCAACTACTAGCAAAGTTTTAGTATTATATGTCCGTAATTAGATATAGTGTAACTTGTTATGCGTGACAAACACAAAATCTTCAACATATTGTACTATGTAACCTCAATTTTGAAAGCTAACTGAACTCTAGCGTTTCGAATTACATATAGTAAAGACCTCTATAGTGGTGGTAAAATACATCCAGTCTGTAAAATTTTGGAAATGCTGTCTCCTTCTCTGTCGACCCAGACCAAAAGTGTTCTCAAACGATATTTCTTAACATAACTAACTTTTCAAAAAAAAAGAATACCTTGTGCTCAGATAGCTTAGTTGGTATAGCATTAGGGTTTTAACCTATCTGTCCAGGGTTCGAGTCCCTGTCTGGGCGTTTACCATTTTTTAATTTTATCATTGGATCTTGCGCAGCCTAAATATAAAATATGTTAACAGTCTAAGAGATTATAATTTTTCTTCAAATTTAATTAGTTATAAGCAATGTAAGTTAATTTGGGAGTTGGCCAAATTGGTTCCTCATACAAGAAGAAATGACCAAATTGACCCTAGCGCCTATGACCCTACTTGGGTTCATCCACCAAGACATCTGCTTCGAGTCTCCGATGTCTTGGTGGAGCCCATTCAGGTTCTACCGCCCACAAGTGCGTTCCTTCGCCGATCCAGCGAAGGTAAGAATTATGAAGAGCGACCCTCTATATATAACCTCAGCTCACTGTTGGTCACTCCTTGACCTAGTTATTTTCATGCAATCACCTACGTTTAGTGAATTTTGCCTTCTTTCTGTTTGATCTGTTAAATAATCCAGTCAATATAAATATACTTACATAGAATAATCTGGTTTTGTATAAGTTTAACATATAATCCTAATATAGTTTGATTCTCAGAAATATAGTTCCCGCTACATTTATATAAATCGAAGTCTAGTTAGTGTTGGTCTGTAAATATTGGATATGTAAAAGGCAAACTGAATTTTAGTTATAATCCAGAAATTGTCGATAATTTCCGTTCCTTTTGTAGCACTAGTTGCATATTTTTAAAACTTTTTATTGATAGCAAACCAAAATGCAGTCTATCCGAGGTACCCACCAAATGAACAACATAAAACCAGAAACCAGATTCATCATCGTTGCCAACATGGATATCATTATTCGAGGTACTTTCACAAACACTGAATTGATTTTGAAACATGAAAAAATTACATTGTCCTAAATAGAGAAGAGTACCCATCATGCGTGTACAAATCAGATGCGATCTTCGACACTTACAAAAACAAATTCCCCACACAAGAAGACAGGTTCAGATCTATAAACATTATAGAAGAACTTTACTTCACCTTCGAGGGCAGTGGAGAAAACATAAAAGTGGAAATCACCAACATCTCTGGTGGAGTCACCCTCAACTTTAACCAATGGCAAAAATTTCTCTCTTACTACAAATCCCTCATGGAAGAATTTCAGCATCGGCTAAATCGTAATCCCTATGTGACTTTTGCTCTTTGGTAGAGTATTTTTCATATATGTAAATTTGATATATTCTATATTTGTATATTAAATAAAAATAAACTTAAAAAACTTAACTTGAGTGTTTTATTTGAATCCAAAATATATATGTAATCTAATGAAAATGATTTAAACTTTATAAATATTATTTCTAAACAGTCACAATTGCAACATATAAGTTGTTCTTGCAGGCTAATAAGGCTCTGGCGTGTGGGCCTATGCCTCCTACAATCCTCTGTAAGATTCGTGTTGTCCTGTGAGTAATCAATATACATAGTAAGCCTAAGCTTTAAGGTTCAATCAGTGGATTTTAGTCCTCATAGACATATAGTGATTGTAGTTAAAATACGGCTCGTATAACTCCTGGTATTAAGTCAATCACTCAAAAAAAAAACGGTAATACTTGAAAATACCTTGAATGCAGGCTTTAAAACTAAATAACAACATAGAAAACATTTCTTTTTCACAAATCTTTATTATTTGCACTAAAATACATTACACCTTAATATTTTTATTATTGTACCAACATACAAGTCTTTGAACATTTCTGAATGCGCAACCTTGTTCAGCTGGGGGAGAAGTATCAGAATGATACTTGCACAATCCTCCTTGAAACATATACAAATTCTTAAGGGATGGACAGTTTACAGTTTGTAAATCAACAATGTTATCAATATTAAACAAATCTTTGATAATTTGGGATTTTCCTTTGCAGAAAAATGTACCACCTTGACAGTTCAAGTTCCTAACTGCCCTCCAGACATAGTATATTTCACATCCACAAAGAATATCATACATTAATGCATGGAGATTGTCTTTAACCCAGCGCGATTCTTTGTTCTCTTTGAAATAATCGGGAACACTCACAAGCGCATAATACACAGTGTCCAAATTTGTAGAACTCACACAAATCTCACGCAATATAAATTTTCTGTTATAAATAAATCCTTGTACATCAATAATGTATTGCACCATTTTCGCTGTTATTAGTCAGTCTCTCTTTATTCAACTCTCACAAAAATCCTGTGCTACCATAAGTAAGCTCTGCTGAGCGTATAGAATCTATAAAAGTTTTCACTAGTTCGATATTGTTTGAAATTTCACATAACACACTATAAAAAGCTTTGTATTCTGTCTGTACCTCGTGTGCCGTCAAAGCATCCGCAACATCCTCATGGTTAGTAATATAAAAATCAAAAATATGTTTTGTATTGTCCTGATCCTGCAAATAACACTGGATTCTCTCGCACATCCACTCAACACAATGCTGGCATTCATACAAACGGCTTTCCCCTTGGCAAATAGAAAAACATTCGGAAATCAGAAATTCATCTTTACAGCATACGCACTCGCACTCATAAAAATGGTTGCCTACATTTAGATAACAACCCCTGCATATAATATACTTGCTAGGTGTATACCTCTTCAAAATCTCCAACACAGAATCCTTATGGATAACATCTGAAATCATGTTACTCATGCCCTTGTCGGTTACTTCGTTGACGTTATTTCCAGTAATAGATCCTTCCACTCACAGGTACACAAATAAGAACACCTGAAAAATAGAAACACAGTTGTAGTACTTGTTTATATTACGCATATTCATTTCTGTATTTACTTTTTCGTTTCTTTGTTTTCTGGATTTATATATTATTTCAAAAAACTAGTGGAGAAATATACATTCCAATGGTAAAATCTCTTTCGAGGTACTCACCGCAGTGTGGTTAGCCTTGTTTGTGGAGCTTGAAGACGCCATCTTTCACTAATGGTCCCTTTCAGTTACACATACAAAATTAGAAGCACCTGAAAAATAGAAATATAGTTGTAGTACTTGTTCACATTACGCATATTCTTTTTGGTTTGCATTGACGTTTTCCTCGTTTCAATATTTGCATTTACATATTATTTAAAAACACACTACATAATAAAAATCATTTACCTTAATTATAGCTTCTCTTGAGTTCTTTGTCTGAAACTCACGGCCAATAATCACAACTTGATGTCTTCTCTGACACAATGCTACACAAATACTTCTCAAAATAGCTTCTGCTTGCTTTTACGCAGTTTTTATACTCGTAAGCAAAACTGACGTCTTCTCTGATTGGTTGAAATAAAATCAACGCGTTTTCTAATTGGATGAAATAAAACCGACGCGTTTTCTGATTGGTAGAAATAAAAACGACACATTTTCTGATTGGTTGAAATATTCTTAACATTAGTTCATCCAAAAACCTAATAGTTATTATCCAAATGCATTAACAAATACACCCTGAAAATAGTTTGAAATATTATACACACCTTAGAACTTTGTAATATCGAATGTGAAATACAACACGCAAAAAATAGAAAATTTAATACAAAGATTTTAAAAAATCTCTTTGTAAGTCCAAATTGCAACAAAAATGTTGCCTGAATAGTTAAAATTGTGTTATTAGAATAAAAAATTACATAAACTTGTGAAATAATAAATTAAAAATTGATAAATGTCTTTGTGAGTAAAATATAACAAACAAAATGTTGTCTGAATAGATGAAATTGGTTATTTGAGTAATAATAAGCCTAAACTTGTAAAATAAAAGGGTAGAACTTGACAAAACATACTTTTGCATCCAAAATATAATTGAAAACTTTCTTGAATTGACGAAACACACTTCGTGTGTACAAAGTTTAATTCAAAACACATTTAAAATGTGTTATTTGAGTAAACTTAGAGAATAATCCTGTAAACTTGGAAAATATATCTGTGTGTGTGTGTGTGTGTGTGTGTGTGTGTGTGTGTGTGTGTGTGTGTCCAAAATGTAATAAAAAAACACGTTCAAGTCGTGTTATTTGAGTAAATATTAGGCTAAACTTGTGAAATAAACAGATAAAAATTGAAAACTCACACTTTGTGTGTCGAAAATATAACAAAGTCTTTCCTAAACAGATAGAATTGTGTTATTTGAGTAAAAGATAGGCATAAACTTGTAAATAATAAATTAAAAGTTGAAAAAATCTCTTTGTAAATACAAAATATCCTGAATAGATGAAATTGTGTTATTTGAGTAATAATAAGCCTAAACTTGTGAAATAAACAAATAGAAGTTGAGAACACACACTTAGTGTGTCGAAAATGTAACTACAAGTCTTTCCTGAACAGATTGAATTGTGTTATTTTGGTAATAATAAGCCTAGACTTGTGAAATAAACAGATAGCAGTTGAGAACACACACTTTGTGTGTCGAAAATGTAACTAAAAGTCTTTCCTGAACAGATTGAATTGTGTTATTTTGGTAATAATAAGCCTAGACTTGTGAAATAAACAGATAGCAGTTGATAACACACACTTTGTGTGTCGAAAATATAACTAAAAGTCTTTCCTGAATAGTATAAATAGTGTTATTTTGGTAAAAATAGGTATAAAATTGTAAAATAATAAATTAAAAAGTTGTAAAAATATCTTTGAGAGTCCAAAATTTAATAAAAAATGTTGCCTGAATAGTATAAATAGTGTTATTTTGATAAAAAATTAACATAAAATTGTAAAATAATAAATTAAAAGTTGAAAAAAATGTCTTTGTGAATCCAAAATTTAATAAAAAATGTTGCCTGAATAGTATAAATAGTGTTATTTTGGTAAAAATTAACATAAAGTTGTAAAATAATAAGTTAAAAGTTGAAAAAAATGTCTTTGTGAATCCAAAATTAATGAAAAAATGTTGCCTGAATAGTATAAATAGTGTTATTTTGCTAATAATAAGCCTAAACTTGTGAAATAAACAGATAGAAATTGAGATCACACACTCTGTGTGTCGAAAATATAACTAAAAGTCTTTCCTGAACAGATTGAATTGTGTTATTTTGGTAATAATAAGCCTAAACTTGTGAAATAAACAGATAGAAGTTGAGAACACACAGTTTGTGCGTCGAAAATGTAACTAAAAGTCTTTCCTGAACAGATAGAATTGTGTTATTTGAGTAAAAAATAGGCATAAACTTGTAAATAATAAATTAAAAGTTGAAAAAATCTCTTTGTAAATACAAAATTTAATAAAAAATGTTGCCTGAATAGTACAAATAGTGTTATTTTGGTAAAAATTAACATAAAGTTATAAAATAATAAGTTAAAAGTTGAAAAAATGTCTTTGTAAATACAAAATTTAATAAAAAATGTTGCCTGATTAGTACAAATAGTGTTATTTTGGTAAAAAATTAACTTAAAGTTGTAAAATAATAAGTTAAAAGTTGAAAAAAATGTCTTTGTGAGTCCAAAATTTAATAAAAAATGTTGCTTGAATAGTACAAATAGTGTTATTTTGGTAAAAAATTAACTTAAAGTTGTAAAATAATAAGTTAAAAGTTGAAAAAATGTCTTTGTGAGTCCAAAATTTAATAAAAAATGTTGCTTGAATAGTACAAATAGTGTTATTTTGGTAAAAAATTAACTTAAAGTTGTAAAATAATAAGTTAAAAGTTGAAAAAATGTCTTTGTGAGTCCAAAATTTAATAAAAATGTTGCTGATTAGTACAAATAGTGTTATTTTGGTAAAAAATTAATATAAAGTTGTAAAATAATAAATTAAACGTTGAAAAAAATATCTTTGCGAGTCCAGAATTTAATAAAAAATGTTGCCTGAATAGTATAAATAGTGTTATTTTGGTAAAAATACATAAAAACTTGTAAAAGATTTGACATAAAGTCAAAGTTTGGTAAAAAATAAACTCAAAATTAAGTTAAATAGCACACAGTAACATACATTTACTACCTAAATCAATAATCAAAGGGTCCTAGGTTCGTTACCCCGTGATAAAAGCAAATGGTGAAAACTGTAGGCCCCGTCCCTAATAGCTCTCCCTTCTTCATAGTACAGATAAAGAAAACCCTGCGCTAAAGCGTCCTGTGCCTTGAAGGCAAACCTGAGCGGAATATTAATTGGCGGCTGAAACCGGTTCTACAAGCGACGCATAGCTTCAGACATTTGACCCTTGCTGCGCATTCTCAGACATTCTTTGTTGTCTGGTTGAATCCCTCCCCTGCCCTACAGTATTGCATAGCTTTCCCCTGTTCTTGCGTAGTGGTTAACCTTGAAAAACCGGTTCTGAAAATCTACCGACGCGTTCTCTGATTGGTCAATCGGGTTCTTCCTTTGTTCTGACGTTCTGACGTCATTTGACCTTGAACGCACACTCCCCAAAATTCCTTTCTCGTCTACCTGCGCGGAGTTCAGATTCTGAGACAGTATTCTGTCTAGCGTCTGAGATCATCGTGTTTCATAACTTAATGAAATTATTGCATAGTACTAATTAATAATATTACATATCGCGGGTTCGAGTACCGGGACCGTCCCCAATCGTAATTGGACCTGTACCTACACCCATTACCACCGTTCATAGCGGTTCATAAACCATAGAAAACTTATTTTCAATATTATAAACATTAATATTATCGATTTATACATTACATACTTTGCAGTAATGAATATAAAAACATATGCATAGCGTTCAGTACCTCTAATTACCTTCTATATACATATTTTTCATAAAATAAATAATTATATATTCATAAAAAGTTATAAACATGCAAATACATAAATGTAAAGTATTCTAAGTACTTGCAAATAAATTCTAAGTACGTGCAAATTAATTAAAACCCGTGCAAATTAGTTCTAAGTAAGTGCAAATTAAAGACCACCCATGGAGCGACAGACGTTGGCGCGTTCCTCTACTACTAGTTGGTGCTGTGCTGGTCGCTATTCATAATAATTGACACAAGTAAATTATCACAAATACACCAACCCACCTATTTGTATCCCGTCCTTATGCAGCAGCTTGCTCGTCTTTGACGTATTGGCTGCAGCTCTATAATTAATTATCTTAACCGGTGCATTCCTGGGGACGGTTTCATCATCTACTCCATCGTCGCTACTACTATCATCTCTGTTTTTTTCCTCCAGTTCAGGCAAGTTCGACACGTCCGAGTTTGAACCACTCGTCTCGCAAAACATGGGGGTAGGTTCCATCTCCTCGGATGTTTCTGCAAACAACACAGCTTTTAGCACAGCAAGACGCGTGCAATTGTGTATACAGACGCTCAGAGGTGAAGCCCAGCGTTATGAGAGGTGAAGCCTCGCGTCGCAGAATGTGTGTACAACGCTCAGAGGTGAAGCCCCGCGTTGTGAGAGGTGAAGCCAGTAGAATCCATCCGAGATAAAAGCAATAAATCATCATTTTAATTGACATTAATGGCTTTTTTATTCATTTTCGAGGGGTGACGCTATTGTTAATTAATCTAGCGCCACGTGTCGTGGGTGGAGGAGGAGATGAGTCATCGATGACTCATGCACACGTGTGAGTTTGAAATTAATGGTTTTCCATTAGTGCACAAAAGACACTATTATGTATTCCGTTTTCGACCTAAGCTAACACTATTGTGGTATTTTATTAATGCGTTTCTGCCGGATATGAGTCACAGATGATTTATACAGACGTTGGAGTTTGGAATTAATGGTTTTTCCATTAAGGTACAAAAGACACTATTATGGAGTTCGTTTTCGGACTATTCTAACACTATTGTTGTATATTATATATGCGTTTCTGCCGGATATGAGTCAGGGGTGCTTTATGCACACGTGGGAACTTGGAATTAATGGTTTTTCCATTAATGTACAAAATACATTTTCGACCTATTCTAAGGCGTCACGTCCGGCCATTTTGGCGTCGGTGGTGAGTCATATTTGGTATAATTAAGGATCCGGATTTACCCGTATTCAACCGGTGCCGACGCGTTCGATCGGAGGTAGAAGATATTATAACACATGTTCGCTTTAAAGGCGAAGAAATTGAACGATGTATCCTATATGAAAACGAAGTATGCGAGCGGAATCCATGTTATTAATATTAACCTGTTACGGAAGAACCTGTTATGTGGTTGCATTCATCGGCACCCCCAAACCGCGCGCGTTCATGGACACGCGTGGGGGAAGAAAGGGTCGCCATTGTTACGGCCCCCTTCGCTTGGTCTTCTTCCGAAGTTGAATGGAAGTCAAGTGTCGCCAAATTTTTACACACGAGTATTGATTTTCTTTGAGGTTCTAATTTTATTTGGCAGAAGTAATCTACGCGTTATTTCTGCCGCCTTTCGTAACATTGCAAAGACTATTTGACCAAAACCGTAAGGAATTTGGCTGAACTAGGAACATTCAGTTCCAGTATCTACAAGTTAAAGTGGATGGCATCCACTATTTGCCCTTATTTCGGGGTTGCGAACCACGGACCATTTGATTATTGGGTTATAAACATCAGGATTCATGTAAAATTGACCAGATGTTTTTACTGTTAGAGACAATATTTCGCATTTTTTGTGTATTTTTACTCAGAAAACGCTATTTGAACGATTCAAGCAAGAGTTCGCATGGCAATTTAGACACACAAACTGTGTTTCTTCAACTTTAGTTGAAGTTTAGGTTTATTTTTTACTCTAATATCACAATTTCTTCTATTCAGACAACATTTTTTATTAAATTTTGGACTCACAAAGACATTTTTCAACTTTTAACTTGTTATTTTAAAAGTTTATTTCCATTTTTTACTCTAATATCACAATTTCTTCTATTCAGGCAACATTTTTTATTAAATTTTGGACTCACAAAGACATTTTTCAACTTTTAACTTGCTATTTTAAAAGTTTATTTCCATTTTTACTCTAATATCACAATTTCATCTATTCTGGCAGGAGTGTTTATTCCAGTTTAGACTTGCAAAGATAATTTTTTCAACTTCTTTTATTAATTTTTCTATTTATTGCCTTTTGTATCTTATATTTATTAATTCTTAACTTTGAGTTTTGTTCTTTATTTAAAGAATTTCTCTAATCACTAAGGAAGAAGTACTTTTAAGTAAAACTGTACCCACAAACTTTATTATTACTATTATTATTATTATTATTATTATTGTTGTTGTTTTTTTGTTTTGATGTAGTTGTTGAATCTTGTTGTTGTTGTTAGGGTTTATTGACTTCCACTACGGTATTTTTGGTTTGCTTCGTAGGAAAGTTTGTTTATTTTAGAGTTTCCTCGGTATTTTCTTACTGTTAGGGTAGGTAAAGTTTCCTAAATATATGAGTAGGGTTCCATATATTCTTGTTCTTGCATGTTTTTCATATGATGTGATCACCACAACTCTCCAAGTGCTTTTACTGCATGTTTCCATTTTTATTGAGGCTTAGTGATTCCTAGAGCCACTTTATGCATGAGAGAAAGCTTGAAAATTTTGATCTCAGATAGCCGTCAACCTTATGTCAGAGTATTTTCGAGTATATTTTAGTCTTATTATGGCCCACTAGAATATCACGGCTTGCTTATTTTTTAAGTATGTTGCGCAGTTATTGTATTTTTGCTTTTCCTTTCTAGATAAACTGTATGAAATGTTTAATATTTGTACTTTTTGCACTTATAAGAGGCCAAACTTTTACTGTAACTAAAATTATTATGTCTCTAGGCACTGAAACCCCTTTACCAAGAGTACTATAACTGCATGTTTATTAATATTGTTTCTTTCATCCCTCAAATATAACAATTTAACAATATAATGATGTTAGCAGATGACTACGTGGCTCTTAAGTCCACCTGCCAAACTTTTCTTACCATGCTATTTACTCTTATAGTTTCTTATTCGGAGTACATTTCAAGTACTACTTGACTTTTTGAGTGTTTGATTAACACCAGGGGTTATTTGTATCTGTTATGCTGTATTATTTGAGGCTTCTAATTTTTATTCTACAATCACTATATGTCCATGAGAACTAAATTCCACTGACTGAAGCTTAAAGCTTAGGCTCTGCAGCATGTTGAATGGTTAAGCACTGGTCAATATGAATTTTACAGAGGCTAGTAGGAGGCATAGGAACACACGCCAGAGCATTATTAGCGTGCAAGAAGCACTTTCAGGGAGTACTACGAGGAAACGAAGTTGATTTTTTTGAGGGCTTTACCAGTTACACAGCCAATATTTGCTATTTCAAGTAACTACATGTACCAGAACATTTTACAGCCCAACACTAACTAGACTTCAATTTATACTATATTAGGGGCTAAATGTAGCAAGAACACTGATTGTACATACTTTTGAGAATCCAACTATATCAGGATTTTTTCTATGTAAGTATATTTTTATTGATTACTAACTTTAACAGACCAATCAGGAAGACAACAAAATTCACTAAACTTAGTACTATAGTGTAGGTGATTGCATGAAAAGTAGAAATTATAACATCCACAAGATTTCGCTTTTTTTTTGCAACTAAAATTATTATGTCTCTAGGCACTGAAACCCCTTTACCAAGAGTACTATAACTGCATGTTTATTAATATTGTTTCTTTCATCCCTCAAATATAACAATTTAACAATATAATGACTAATCACAGGACAAGTCGATGTTAGCAGATGACTACGTGGCTCTTAAGTCCACCTGCCAAACTTTTCTTACCATGCTATTTACTCTTATAGTTTTTTATTCGGAGTACATTTCAAGTACTACTTGACTTTTTGAGTGTTTGATTAACACCAGGGGTTATTTGTATCTGTTATGCTGTATTATTTGAGGCTTCTAATTTTTATTCTACAATCACTATATGTCCATGAGAACTAAATTCCACTGACTGAAGCTTAAAGCTTAGGCTCTGCAGCATGTTGAATGGTTAAGCACTGGTCAATATGAATTTTACAGAGGCTAGTAGGAGGCATAGGAACACACGCCAGAGCATTATTAGCGTGCAAGAAGCACTTTCAGGGAGTACTACGAGGAAACGAAGTTGATTTTTTTGAGGGCTTTACCAGTTACACAGCCAATATTTGCTATTTCAAGTAACTACATGTACCAGAACATTTTACAGCCCAACACTAACTAGACTTCAATTTATACTATATTAGGGGCTAAATGTAGCAAGAACACTGATTGTACATACTTTTGAGAATCCAACTATATCAGGATTTTTTCTATGTAAGTATATTTTTATTGATTACTAACTTTAACAGACCAATCAGGAAGACAACAAAATTCACTAAACTTAGTACTATAGTGTAGGTGATTGCATGAAAAGTAGAAATTATAACATCCACAAGATTTCGCTTTTTTTTTCTTTTGTGACTAATCGTGACGCTGAGGATGAATGGATGGCCAAAAATCTTAAGGACTGGATGTATTTTACCACTACAGACGCCTATGTAGAAACACTAGAGTACTGTTAGCTTTCAAAATTGAGGATATACTGTACTGTTTCTTAAATATTTTGTACTTGGCACGTTACAGTTATATCCATTTCAGGACAAATATTGCTAAAACTCTCAAATTTACTGGTACAAGTTGATATTTCTGCTATCAGAGGAATTAACAACCCTATTTTACAAACAAATGGTATTGTTTACACTTTATTTACTTCAATCTGAGACTAATATTTTACAGTAATTGAATCATTCAGCCCTAGTCAATACTTTACTGCATCAGAAAGTTTGTTATTAATCTAATAAGTATGCTATTTTGTGATATTCTAATGCAAACGTTGTTTAATTCACTGGTTATAATGCAAACTTTTGCACAAATTCGATATATTCACTACCTTCAAACCAAACAATTGTACTTATTTAGCGCATTTCATTTATATTTCTTGTAATTAACTTATGTTTCTTATAATTAACAAACTAAACTAATTACTTTGGCATGTTAAAAACCTTATTTTTTACTATTTCCTATTCTATCAGGTTCTATATTGCTGTTTTTATCAATTATGTAAGACCACACTCTGGTAAATGCACATAGAGTATTAGTAATCCCAAAGTGGTGTTTTTGGTGTCCAAGTTCAGATGAGAGTCTGCTATGTGCCTTTTGCAGGGGATTGCATGTGAAGTGTATGCATATTGAGCATTATTGAGTGTGTAGGCTTCCAAGTTTTGCTGTTATTTTCCTATAATTCTGCGAGACTGTAGAGAGTTCTCCCTTTTCAACCAGTTTTCTTTCATTGATTGGATACTTTTTGGGAACTTAGCAGTTTTTTATGTTATGAAGCAGATTGTTGTAGAATATTTTGCATGGTCTTTTGTGATATTGAGTGCCTGCTGTAACGGAAGTAAGTATCTTTCCTTTTTGTGTTGATGTTCTTGTGTAGGTTTCCTATTTTCTGTCAAGTTGCAGTACTTAGAATAATCGCTATTGTCTTATTGATCTACGAAGCTCCTTTGAATAATCATTTGCATGTGACCCTATACTCCACGCTGTACTTTGTTCTGGGAGCTATCTTTTGAAGCCTTGGCATTCTGCTAGTACAGTATTATTATCGTAGAGGTAAATTAGTTCGTGAAAATATGTATTTTTCTGATTAACTATAGTCGCTTAGTTGTTCTAGCAGGTATAAGTAGTTACTGCTGATGTTGTTAATTTTCTATTCGCAGGGGCTATGTATGATGTAGCGTATTTGTGTTGGCTGTCCCTTTTATTCCTATGTTGTTGAGTTTCTCCATAAGCATGTCCTGTTTTACTCTATTCTATGCCTTGTTGCTGCTAGATATCTGAGGTATGTTGCTGGTTCATATCTGAGGTAGCTTGTTTGACTATCTATTATTTTTGCTATGGCTGTGGCTATTGATGTCCCTTTCTGAATTCCATGTTGGTTTCTGTTTATCCTTGTTGCTGCTTGTTATCTGAGTTAGGTTGTTTGACTTCAGGACTATCCTTTTTTAACTTTATTGTTGATTGCTGTCTTGTTTATTTCCTTATTTGTTTTTATTTGTTTACAGAATCTATTTGTTTTGTGTCTTGTAATATTATTTACTATAGTAACAAAATTATTTTTAAAAATTGATATTTATCAACATACTTGTATATTTCTTGTTCGGTATTTGTCAAAGTTTAATTTATTTTGTCCGCTATCTTTAGCAAGTAACACTATTTTGAAATTTAATATATAAATTCATGAAAATTTACTGTAATTTTATATCAACTAACATATTTATTTTAACAACAATAACAAAATTGTACAAAAGTTCAAATAGCAGAAGAATTGTACTCTTAAATTATTAACTTTGAAAGAATAGTATTTTTAAAACATTAACTTTGTAAAAATTGTACTTTTAAAACATTCACTTTGAAAAAATTGTACTTTTAAATTATTAACTTTGAAAAAATTGTACTTTTAAAACATTAACTTTGAAAAAATTGTACTTTTAAACATTAACTTTGTAAAAATTGTACTTTTACACCAGAAATAATCAAATATATGGGAAAAAAGGAGAAGTTCTGTTGCTCAGAATAATAAATGTTGGATGGAAGAAAAATAATTTTGTTACTATAGTAAATAATATTACAAGACACAAAACAAATAGATTCAGTAAACAAATAAAAACAAATAAGGAAATAAACAAAACAGCAATCAACAATAAAGTTAAAAAAGGATAGTCCTGAAGTCAAACAACCTAACTCAGATAACAAGCAGCAACAAGGATAAACAGAAACCAACATGGAATTCAGAAAGGGACATCAATAGCCACAGCCATAGCAAAAATAATAGATAGTCAAACAAGCTACCTCAGATATGAACCAGCAACATACCTCAGATATCTAGCAGCAACAAGGCATAGAATAGAGTAAAACAGGACATGCTTATGGAGAAACTCAACAACATAGGAATAAAAGGGACAGCCAACACAAATACGCTACATCATACATAGCCCCTGCGAATAGAAAATTAACAACATCAGCAGTAACTACTTATACCTGCTAGAACAACTAAGCGACTATAGTTAATCAGAAAAATACATATTTTCACGAACTAATTTACCTCTACGATAATAATACTGTACTAGCAGAATGCCAAGGCTTCAAAAGATAGCTCCCAGAACAAAGTACAGCGTGGAGTATAGGGTCACATGCAAATGATTATTCAAAGGAGCTTCGTAGATCAATAAGACAATAGCGATTATTCTAAGTACTGCAACTTGACAGAAAATAGGAAACCTACACAAGAACATCAACACAAAAAGGAAAGATACTTACTTCCGTTACAGCAGGCACTCAATATCACAAAAGACCATGCAAAATATTCTACAACAATCTGCTTCATAACATAAAAAACTGCTAAGTTCCCAAAAAGTATCCAATCAATGAAAGAAAACTGGTTGAAAAGGGAGAACTCTCTACAGTCTCGCAGAATTATAGGAAAATAACAGCAAAACTTGGAAGCCTACACACTCAATAATGCTCAATATGCATACACTTCACATGCAATCCCCTGCAAAAGGCACATAGCAGACTCTCATCTGAACTTGGACACCAAAAACACCACTTTGGGATTACTAATACTCTATGTGCATTTACCAGAGTGTGGTCTTACATAATTGATAAAAACAGCAATATAGAACCTGATAGAATAGGAAATAGTAAAAAATAAGGTTTTTAACATGCCAAAGTAATTAGTTTAGTTTGTTAATTATAAGAAACATAAGTTAATTACAAGAAATATAAATGAAATGCGCTAAATAAGTACAATTGTTTGGTTTGAAGGTAGTGAATATATCGAATTTGTGCAAAAGTTTGCATTATAACCAGTGAATTAAACAACGTTTGCATTAGAATATCACAAAATAGCATACTTATTAGATTAATAACAAACTTTCTGATGCAGTAAAGTATTGACTAGGGCTGAATGATTCAATTACTGTAAAATATTAGTCTCAGATTGAAGTAAATAAAGTGTAAACAATACCATTTGTTTGTAAAATAGGGTTGTTAATTCCTCTGATAGCAGAAATATCAACTTGTACCAGTAAATTTGAGAGTTTTAGCAATATTTGTCCTGAAATGGATATAACTGTAACGTGCCAAGTACAAAATATTTAAGAAACAGTACAGTATATCCTCAATTTTGAAAGCTAACAGTACTCTAGTGTTTCTACATAGGCGTCTGTAGTGGTAAAATACATCCAGTCCTTAAGATTTTTGGCCATCCATTCATCCTCAGCGTCACGATTAGTCACAAAAGAAAAAAAAAGCGAAATCTTGTGGATGTTATAATTTCTACTTTTCATGCAATCACCTACACTATAGTACTAAGTTTAGTGAATTTTGTTGTCTTCCTGATTGGTCTGTTAAAGTTAGTAATCAATAAAAATATACTTACATAGAAAAAATCCTGATATAGTTGGATTCTCAAAAGTATGTACAATCAGTGTTCTTGCTACATTTAGCCCCTAATATAGTATAAATTGAAGTCTAGTTAGTGTTGGGCTGTAAAATGTTCTGGTACATGTAGTTACTTGAAATAGCAAATATTGGCTGTGTAACTGGTAAAGCCCTCAAAAAAATCAACTTCGTTTCCTCGTAGTACTCCCTGAAAGTGCTTCTTGCACGCTAATAATGCTCTGGCGTGTGTTCCTATGCCTCCTACTAGCCTCTGTAAAATTCATATTGACCAGTGCTTAACCATTCAACATGCTGCAGAGCCTAAGCTTTAAGCTTCAGTCAGTGGAATTTAGTTCTCATGGACATATAGTGATTGTAGAATAAAAATTAGAAGCCTCAAATAATACAGCATAACAGATACAAATAACCCCTGGTGTTAATCAAACACTCAAAAAGTCAAGTAGTACTTGAAATGTACTCCGAATAAAAAACTATAAGAGTAAATAGCATGGTAAGAAAAGTTTGGCAGGTGGACTTAAGAGCCACGTAGTCATCTGCTAACATCGACTTGTCCTGTGATTAGTCATTATATTGTTAAATTGTTATATTTGAGGGATGAAAGAAACAATATTAATAAACATGCAGTTATAGTACTCTTGGTAAAGGGGTTTCAGTGCCTAGAGACATAATAATTTTAGTTGCAAAAAAAAAGCGAAATCTTGTGGATGTTATAATTTCTACTTTTCATGCAATCACCTACACTATAGTACTAAGTTTAGTGAATTTTGTTGTCTTCCTGATTGGTCTGTTAAAGTTAGTAATCAATAAAAATATACTTACATAGAAAAAATCCTGATATAGTTGGATTCTCAAAAGTATGTACAATCAGTGTTCTTGCTACATTTAGCCCCTAATATAGTATAAATTGAAGTCTAGTTAGTGTTGGGCTGTAAAATGTTCTGGTACATGTAGTTACTTGAAATAGCAAATATTGGCTGTGTAACTGGTAAAGCCCTCAAAAAAATCAACTTCGTTTCCTCGTAGTACTCCCTGAAAGTGCTTCTTGCACGCTAATAATGCTCTGGCGTGTGTTCCTATGCCTCCTACTAGCCTCTGTAAAATTCATATTGACCAGTGCTTAACCATTCAACATGCTGCAGAGCCTAAGCTTTAAGCTTCAGTCAGTGGAATTTAGTTCTCATGGACATATAGTGATTGTAGAATAAAAATTAGAAGCCTCAAATAATACAGCATAACAGATACAAATAACCCCTGGTGTTAATCAAACACTCAAAAAGTCAAGTAGTACTTGAAATGTACTCCGAATAAGAAACTATAAGAGTAAATAGCATGGTAAGAAAAGTTTGGCAGGTGGACTTAAGAGCCACGTAGTCATCTGCTAACATCATTATATTGTTAAATTGTTATATTTGAGGGATGAAAGAAACAATATTAATAAACATGCAGTTATAGTACTCTTGGTAAAGGGGTTTCAGTGCCTAGAGACATAATAATTTTAGTTACAGTAAAAGTTTGGCCTCTTATAAGTGCAAAAAGTACAAATATTAAACATTTCATACAGTTTATCTAGAAAGGAAAAGCAAAAATACAATAACTGCGCAACATACTTAAAAAATAAGCAAGCCGTGATATTCTAGTGGGCCATAATAAGACTAAAATATACTCGAAAATACTCTGACATAAGGTTGACGGCTATCTGAGATCAAAATTTTCAAGCTTTCTCTCATGCATAAAGTGGCTCTAGGAATCACTAAGCCTCAATAAAAATGGAAACATGCAGTAAAAGCACTTGGAGAGTTGTGGTGATCACATCATATGAAAAACATGCAAGAACAAGAATATATGGAACCCTACTCATATATTTAGGAAACTTTACCTACCCTAACAGTAAGAAAATACCGAGGAAACTCTAAAATAAACAAACTTTCCTACGAAGCAAACCAAAAATACCGTAGTGGAAGTCAATAAACCCTAACAACAACAACAAGATTCAACAACTACATCAAAACAAAAAAACAACAACAATAATAATAATAATAATAATAATAGTAATAATAAAGTTTGTGGGTACAGTTTTACTTAAAAGTACTTCTTCCTTAGTGATTAGAGAAATTCTTTAAATAAAGAACAAAACTCAAAGTTAAGAATTAATAAATATAAGATACAAAAGGCAATAAATAGAAAAATTAATAAAAGAAGTTGAAAAAATTATCTTTGCAAGTCTAAACTGGAATAAACACTCCTGCCAGAATAGATGAAATTGTGATATTAGAGTAAAAATGGAAATAAACTTTTAAAATAGCAAGTTAAAAGTTGAAAAATGTCTTTGTGAGTCCAAAATTTAATAAAAAATGTTGCCTGAATAGAAGAAATTGTGATATTAGAGTAAAAAATGGAAATAAACTTTTAAAATAACAAGTTAAAAGTTGAAAAATGTCTTTGTGAGTCCAAAATTTAATAAAAAATGTTGTCTGAATAGAAGAAATTGTGATATTAGAGTAAAAAATAAACCTAAACTTCAACTAAAGTTGAAGAAACACAGTTTGTGTGTCTAAATTGCCATGCGAACTCTTGCTTGAATCGTTCAAATAGCGTTTTCTGAGTAAAAATACACAAAAAATGCGAAATATTGTCTCTAACAGTAAAAACATCTGGTCAATTTTACATGAATCCTGATGTTTATAACCCAATAATCAAATGGTCCGTGGTTCGCAACCCCGAAATAAGGGCAAATAGTGGATGCCATCCACTTTAACTTGTAGATACTGGAACTGAATGTTCCTAGTTCAGCCAAATTCCTTACGGTTTTGGTCAAATAGTCTTTGCAATGTTACGAAAGGCGGCAGAAATAACGCGTAGATTACTTCTGCCAAATAAAATTAGAACCTCAAAGAAAATCAATACTCGTGTGTAAAAATTTGGCGACACTTGACTTCCATTCAACTTCGGAAGAAGACCAAGCGAAGGGGGCCGTAACAATGGCGACCCTTTCTTCCCCCACGCGTGTCCATGAACGCGCGCGGTTTGGGGGTGCCGATGAATGCAACCACATAACAGGTTCTTCCGTAACAGGTTAATATTAATAACATGGATTCCGCTCGCATACTTCGTTTTCATATAGGATACATCGTTCAATTTCTTCGCCTTTAAAGCGAACATGTGTTATAATATCTTCTACTTTCGATCGAACGCGTCGGCACCGGTTGAATACGGGTAAATCCGGATCCTTAATTATACCAAATATGACTCACCACCGACGCCAAAATGGCCGGACGTGACGCCTTAGAATAGGTCGAAAATGTATTTTGTACATTAATGGAAAAACCATTAATTCCAAGTTCCCACGTGTGCATAAAGCACCCCTAACTCATATCCGGCAGAAACGCATATATAATATACAACAATAGTGTTAGAATAGTCCGAAAACGAACTCCATAATAGTGTCTTTTGTACCTTAATGGAAAAACCATTAATTCCAAACTCCAACGTCAGTATAAATCATCTGTGACTCATATCCGGCAGAAACGCATTAATAAAATACCACAATAGTGTTAGCTTAGGTCGAAAACGGAATACATAATAGTGTCTTTTGTGCACTAATGGAAAACCATTAATTTCAAACTCACACGTGTGCATGAGTCATCGATGACTCATCTCCTCCTCCACCCACGACACGTGGCGCTAGATTAATTAACAATAGCGTCACCCCTCGAAAATGAATAAAAAAGCCATTAATGTCAATTAAAATGATGATTTATTGCTTTTATCTCGGATGGATTCTACTGGCTTCACCTCTCACAACGCGGGGCTTCACCTCTGAGCGTTGTACACACATTCTGCGACGCGAGGCTTCACCTCTCATAACGCTGGGCTTCACCTCTGAGCGTCTGTATACACAATTGCACGCGTCTTGCTGTGCTAAAAGCTGTGTTGTTTGCAGAAACATCCGAGGAGATGGAACCTACCCCCATGTTTTGCGAGACGAGTGGTTCAAACTCGGACGTGTCGAACTTGCCTGAACTGGAGGAAAAAAACAGAGATGATAGTAGTAGCGACGATGGAGTAGATGATGAAACCGTCCCCAGGAATGCACCGGTTAAGATAATTAATTATAGAGCTGCAGCCAATACGTCAAAGACGAGCAAGCTGCTGCATAAGGACGGGATACAAATAGGTGGGTTGGTGTATTTGTGATAATTTACTTGTGTCAATTATTATGAATAGCGACCAGCACAGCACCAACTAGTAGTAGAGGAACGCGCCAACGTCTGTCGCTCCATGGGTGGTCTTTAATTTGCACTTACTTAGAACTAATTTGCACGGGTTTTAATTAATTTGCACGTACTTAGAATTTATTTGCAAGTACTTAGAATACTTTACATTTATGTATTTGCATGTTTATAACTTTTTATGAATATATAATTATTTATTTTATGAAAAATATGTATATAGAAGGTAATTAGAGGTACTGAACGCTATGCATATGTTTTTATATTCATTACTGCAAAGTATGTAATGTATAAATCGATAATATTAATGTTTATAATATTGAAAATAAGTTTTCTATGGTTTATGAACCGCTATGAACGGTGGTAATGGGTGTAGGTACAGGTCCAATTACGATTGGGGACGGTCCCGGTACTCGAACCCGCGATATGTAATATTATTAATTAGTACTATGCAATAATTTCATTAAGTTATGAAACACGATGATCTCAGACGCTAGACAGAATACTGTCTCAGAATATGAACTCCGCGCAGGTAGACGAGAAAGGAATTTTGGGGAGTGTGCGTTCAAGGTCAAATGACGTCAGAACGTCAGAACAAAGGAAGAACCCGATTGACCAATCAGAGAACGCGTCGGTAGATTTTCAGAACCGGTTTTTCAAGGTTAACCACTACGCAAGAACAGGGGAAAGCTATGCAATACTGTAGGGCAGGGGAGGGATTCAACCAGACAACAAAGAATGTCTGAGAATGCGCAGCAAGGGTCAAATGTCTGAAGCTATGCGTCGCTTGTAGAACCGGTTTCAGCCGCCAATCAATATTCCGCTCAGGTTTGCCTTCAAGGCACAGGACGCTTTAGCGCAGGGTTTTCTTTATCTGTACTATGAAGAAGGGAGAGCTATTAGGGACGGGGCCTACAGTTTTCACCATTTGCTTTTATCACGGGGTAACGAACCTAGGACCCTTTGATTATTGATTTAGGTAGTAAATGTATGTTACTGTGTGCTATTTAACTTAATTTTGAGTTTATTTTTTTACCAAACTTTGACTTTATGTCAAATCTTTTACAAGTTTTTATGTATTTTTACCAAAATAACACTATTTATACTATTCAGGCAACATTTTTTATTAAATTCTGGACTCGCAAAGATATTTTTTTCAACGTTTAATTTATTATTTTACAACTTTATATTAATTTTTTACCAAAATAACACTATTTGTACTAATCAGCAACATTTTTATTAAATTTTGGACTCACAAAGACATTTTTTCAACTTTTAACTTATTATTTTACAACTTTAAGTTAATTTTTTACCAAAATAACACTATTTGTACTATTCAAGCAACATTTTTTATTAAATTTTGGACTCACAAAGACATTTTTTCAACTTTTAACTTATTATTTTACAACTTTAAGTTAATTTTTTACCAAAATAACACTATTTGTACTATTCAAGCAACATTTTTTATTAAATTTTGGACTCACAAAGACATTTTTTTCAACTTTTAACTTATTATTTTACAACTTTAAGTTAATTTTTTACCAAAATAACACTATTTGTACTAATCAGGCAACATTTTTTATTAAATTTTGTATTTACAAAGACATTTTTTCAACTTTTAACTTATTATTTTATAACTTTATGTTAATTTTTACCAAAATAACACTATTTGTACTATTCAGGCAACATTTTTTATTAAATTTTGTATTTACAAAGAGATTTTTTCAACTTTTAATTTATTATTTACAAGTTTATGCCTATTTTTTACTCAAATAACACAATTCTATCTGTTCAGGAAAGACTTTTAGTTACATTTTCGACGCACAAACTGTGTGTTCTCAACTTCTATCTGTTTATTTCACAAGTTTAGGCTTATTATTACCAAAATAACACAATTCAATCTGTTCAGGAAAGACTTTTAGTTATATTTTCGACACACAGAGTGTGTGATCTCAATTTCTATCTGTTTATTTCACAAGTTTAGGCTTATTATTAGCAAAATAACACTATTTATACTATTCAGGCAACATTTTTTCATTAATTTTGGATTCACAAAGACATTTTTTTCAACTTTTAACTTATTATTTTACAACTTTATGTTAATTTTTACCAAAATAACACTATTTATACTATTCAGGCAACATTTTTTATTAAATTTTGGATTCACAAAGACATTTTTTTCAACTTTTAATTTATTATTTTACAATTTTATGTTAATTTTTTATCAAAATAACACTATTTATACTATTCAGGCAACATTTTTTATTAAATTTTGGACTCTCAAAGATATTTTTACAACTTTTTAATTTATTATTTTACAATTTTATACCTATTTTTACCAAAATAACACTATTTATACTATTCAGGAAAGACTTTTAGTTATATTTTCGACACACAAAGTGTGTGTTATCAACTGCTATCTGTTTATTTCACAAGTCTAGGCTTATTATTACCAAAATAACACAATTCAATCTGTTTTTTGATTGATTGATTGATTGATTTAGTTTATTTTACTTCGCGTTTTGTGCCTCTTGGCTAATTTGCGAAGATGGGGATGAGTGATGAAATGATGAAATTGATGATGGACATTCACAAACAACCAAGCCCGACCGGGATTCGAACCCGGGACCCTTGGCGTCGCAGCGCGATGTGCTAACCACTCGGCCACAGGGTCGGGCAATTCAATCTGTTCAGGAAAGACTTTTAGTTACATTTTCGACACACAAAGTGTGTGTTCTCAACTGCTATCTGTTTATTTCACAAGTCTAGGCTTATTATTACCAAAATAACACAATTCAATCTGTTCAGGAAAGACTTGTAGTTACATTTTCGACACACTAAGTGTGTGTTCTCAACTTCTATTTGTTTATTTCACAAGTTTAGGCTTATTATTACTCAAATAACACAATTTCATCTATTCAGGATATTTTGTATTTACAAAGAGATTTTTTCAACTTTTAATTTATTATTTACAAGTTTATGCCTATCTTTTACTCAAATAACACAATTCTATCTGTTTAGGAAAGACTTTGTTATATTTTCGACACACAAAGTGTGAGTTTTCAATTTTTATCTGTTTATTTCACAAGTTTAGCCTAATATTTACTCAAATAACACGACTTGAACGTGTTTTTTTATTACATTTTGGACACACACACACACACACACACACACACACACACACACACACACACAGATATATTTTCCAAGTTTACAGGATTATTCTCTAAGTTTACTCAAATAACACATTTTAAATGTGTTTTGAATTAAACTTTGTACACACGAAGTGTGTTTCGTCAATTCAAGAAAGTTTTCAATTATATTTTGGATGCAAAAGTATGTTTTGTCAAGTTCTACCCTTTTATTTTACAAGTTTAGGCTTATTATTACTCAAATAACCAATTTCATCTATTCAGACAACATTTTGTTTGTTATATTTTACTCACAAAGACATTTATCAATTTTTAATTTATTATTTCACAAGTTTATGTAATTTTTTATTCTAATAACACAATTTTAACTATTCAGGCAACATTTTTGTTGCAATTTGGACTTACAAAGAGATTTTTTAAAATCTTTGTATTAAATTTTCTATTTTTTGCGTGTTGTATTTCACATTCGATATTACAAAGTTCTAAGGTGTGTATAATATTTCAAACTATTTTCAGGGTGTATTTGTTAATGCATTTGGATAATAACTATTAGGTTTTTGGATGAACTAATGTTAAGAATATTTCAACCAATCAGAAAATGTGTCGTTTTTATTTCTACCAATCAGAAAACGCGTCGGTTTTATTTCATCCAATTAGAAAACGCGTTGATTTTATTTCAACCAATCAGAGAAGGCGTCAGTTTTGCTTACGAGTATAAAAACTGCGTAAAAGCAAGCAGAAGCTATTTTGAGAAGTATTTGTGTAGCATTGTGTCAGAGAAGACATCAAGTTGTGATTATTGGCCGTGAGTTTCAGACAAAGAACTCAAGAGAAGCTATAATTAAGGTAAATGATTTTTATTATGTAGTGTGTTTTTAAATAATATGTAAATGCAAATATTGAAACGAGGAAAACGTCAATGCAAACCAAAAAGAATATGCGTAATGTGAACAAGTACTACAACTATATTTCTATTTTTCAGGTGCTTCTAATTTTGTATGTGTAACTGAAAGGGACCATTAGTGAAAGATGGCGTCTTCAAGCTCCACAAACAAGGCTAACCACACTGCGGTGAGTACCTCGAAAGAGATTTTACCATTGGAATGTATATTTCTCCACTAGTTTTTTGAAATAATATATAAATCCAGAAAACAAAGAAACGAAAAAGTAAATACAGAAATGAATATGCGTAATATAAACAAGTACTACAACTGTGTTTCTATTTTTCAGGTGTTCTTATTTGTGTACCTGTGAGTGGAAGGATCTATTACTGGAAATAACGTCAACGAAGTAACCGACAAGGGCATGAGTAACATGATTTCAGATGTTATCCATAAGGATTCTGTGTTGGAGATTTTGAAGAGGTATACACCTAGCAAGTATATTATATGCAGGGGTTGTTATCTAAATGTAGGCAACCATTTTTATGAGTGCGAGTGCGTATGCTGTAAAGATGAATTTCTGATTTCCGAATGTTTTTCTATTTGCCAAGGGGAAAGCCGTTTGTATGAATGCCAGCATTGTGTTGAGTGGATGTGCGAGAGAATCCAGTGTTATTTGCAGGATCAGGACAATACAAAACATATTTTTGATTTTTATATTACTAACCATGAGGATGTTGCGGATGCTTTGACGGCACACGAGGTACAGACAGAATACAAAGCTTTTTATAGTGTGTTATGTGAAATTTCAAACAATATCGAACTAGTGAAAACTTTTATAGATTCTATACGCTCAGCAGAGCTTACTTATGGTAGCACAGGATTTTTGTGAGAGTTGAATAAAGAGAGACTGACTAATAACAGCGAAAATGGTGCAATACATTATTGATGTACAAGGATTTATTTATAACAGAAAATTTATATTGCGTGAGATTTGTGTGAGTTCTACAAATTTGGACACTGTGTATTATGCGCTTGTGAGTGTTCCCGATTATTTCAAAGAGAACAAAGAATCGCGCTGGGTTAAAGACAATCTCCATGCATTAATGTATGATATTCTTTGTGGATGTGAAATATACTATGTCTGGAGGGCAGTTAGGAACTTGAACTGTCAAGGTGGTACATTTTTCTGCAAAGGAAAATCCCAAATTATCAAAGATTTGTTTAATATTGATAACATTGTTGATTTACAAACTGTAAACTGTCCATCCCTTAAGAATTTGTATATGTTTCAAGGAGGATTGTGCAAGTATCATTCTGATACTTCTCCCCCAGCTGAACAAGGTTGCGCATTCAGAAATGTTCAAAGACTTGTATGTTGGTACAATAATAAAAATATTAAGGTGTAATGTATTTTAGTGCAAATAATAAAGATTTGTGAAAAAGAAATGTTTTCTATGTTGTTATTTAGTTTTAAAGCCTGCATTCAAGGTATTTTCAAGTATTACCGTTTTTTTTTTTGAGTGATTGACTTAATACCAGGAGTTATACGAGCCGTATTTTAACTACAATCACTATATGTCTATGAGGACTAAAATCCACTGATTGAACCTTAAAGCTTAGGCTTACTATGTATATTGATTACTCACAGGACAACACGAATCTTACAGAGGATTGTAGGAGGCATAGGCCCACACGCCAGAGCCTTATTAGCCTGCAAGAACAACTTATATGTTGCAATTGTGACTGTTTAGAAATAATATTTATAAAGTTTAAATCATTTTCATTAGATTACATATATATTTTGGATTCAAATAAAACACTCAAGTTAAGTTTTTTAAGTTTATTTTTATTTAATATACAAATATAGAATATATCAAATTTACATATATGAAAAATACTCTACCAAAGAGCAAAAGTCACATAGGGATTACGATTTAGCCGATGCTGAAATTCTTCCATGAGGGATTTGTAGTAAGAGAGAAATTTTTGCCATTGGTTAAAGTTGAGGGTGACTCCACCAGAGATGTTGGTGATTTCCACTTTTATGTTTTCTCCACTGCCCTCGAAGGTGAAGTAAAGTTCTTCTATAATGTTTATAGATCTGAACCTGTCTTCTTGTGTGGGGAATTTATTTTTGTAAGTGTCGAAGATCGCATCTGATTTGTACACGCATGATGGGTACTCTTCTCTATTTAGGACAATGTAATTTTTTCATGTTTCAAAATCAATTCAGTGTTTGTGAAAGTACCTCGAATAATGATATCCATGTTGGCAACGATGATGAATCTGGTTTCTGGTTTTATGTTGTTCATTTGGTGGGTACCTCGGATAGACTGCATTTTGGTTTGCTATCAATAAAAAGTTTTAAAAATATGCAACTAGTGCTACAAAAGGAACGGAAATTATCGACAATTTCTGGATTATAACTAAAATTCAGTTTGCCTTTTACATATCCAATATTTACAGACCAACACTAACTAGACTTCGATTTATATAAATGTAGCGGGAACTATATTTCTGAGAATCAAACTATATTAGGATTATATGTTAAACTTATACAAAACCAGATTATTCTATGTAAGTATATTTATATTGACTGGATTATTTAACAGATCAAACAGAAAGAAGGCAAAATTCACTAAACGTAGGTGATTGCATGAAAATAACTAGGTCAAGGAGTGACCAACAGTGAGCTGAGGTTATATATAGAGGGTCGCTCTTCATAATTCTTACCTTCGCTGGATCGGCGAAGGAACGCACTTGTGGGCGGTAGAACCTGAATGGGCTCCACCAAGACATCGGAGACTCGAAGCAGATGTCTTGGTGGATGAACCCAAGTAGGGTCATAGGCGCTAGGGTCAATTTGGTCATTTCTTCTTGTATGAGGAACCAATTTGGCCAACTCCCAAATTAACTTACATTGCTTATAACTAATTAAATTTGAAGAAAAATTATAATCTCTTAGACTGTTAACATATTTTATATTTAGGCTGCGCAAGATCCAATGATAAAATTAAAAAATGGGAACCGCCCAGACAGGGACTCGAACCCTGGACAGATAGGTTAAAACCCTAATGCTATACCAACTAAGCCATCTGAGCACAAGGTATTCTTTTTTTTTTGAAAAGTTAGTTATGTTAAGAAATATCGTTTGAGAACACTTTTGGTCTGGGTCGACAGAGAAGGAGACAGCATTTCCAAAATTTTACAGACTGGATGTATTTTACCACCACTATAGAGGTCTTTACTATATGTAATTCGAAACGCTAGAGTTCAGTTAGCTTTCAAAATTGAGGTTACATAGTACAATATGTTGAAGATTTTGTGTTTGGCACACTTAACAAGTTACACTTATATCCATTTCAGGACAAATGATGCTAAAACTCTCAAATTTACTGTCATCTCATCAACTACTAGCAAAGTTTTAGTATTATATGTCCGTAATTAGATATAGTGTAACTTGTTATGCGTGACAAACACAAAATCTTCAACATATTGTACTATGTAACCTCAATTTTGAAAGCTAACTGAACTCTAGCGTTTCGAATTACATATAGTAAAGACCTCTATAGTGGTGGTAAAATACATCCAGTCTGTAAAATTTTGGAAATGCTGTCTCCTTCTCTGTCGACCCAGACCAAAAGTGTTCTCAAACGATATTTCTTAACATAACTAACTTTTCAAAAAAAAAAGAATACCTTGTGCTCAGATGGCTTAGTTGGTATAGCATTAGGGTTTTAACCTATCTGTCCAGGGTTCGAGTCCCTGTCTGGGCGGTTCCCATTTTTTAATTTTATCATTGGATCTTGCGCAGCCTAAATATAAAATATGTTAACAGTCTAAGAGATTATAATTTTTCTTCAAATTTAATTAGTTATAAGCAATGTAAGTTAATTTGGGAGTTGGCCAAATTGGTTCCTCATACAAGAAGAAATGACCAAATTGACCCTAGCGCCTATGACCCTACTTGGGTTCATCCACCAAGACATCTGCTTCGAGTCTCCGATGTCTTGGTGGCGCCCATTCAGGTTCTACCGCCCACAAGTGCGTTCCTTCGCCGATCCAGCGAAGGTAAGAATTATGAAGAGCGACCCTCTATATATAACCTCAGCTCACTGTTGGTCACTCCTTGACCTAGTTATTTTCATGCAATCACCTACGTTTAGTGAATTTTGCCTTCTTTCTGTTTGATCTGTTAAATAATCCAGTCAATATAAATATACTTACATAGAATAATCTGGTTTTGTATAAGTTTAACATATAATCCTAATATAGTTTGATTCTCAGAAATATAGTTCCCGCTACATTTATATAAATCGAAGTCTAGTTAGTGTTGGTCTGTAAATATTGGATATGTAAAAGGCAAACTGAATTTTAGTTATAATCCAGAAATTGTCGATAATTTCCGTTCCTTTTGTAGCACTAGTTGCATATTTTTAAAACTTTTTATTGATAGCAAACCAAAATGCAGTCTATCCGAGGTACCCACCAAATGAACAACATAAAACCAGAAACCAGATTCATCATCGTTGCCAACATGGATATCATTATTCGAGGTACTTTCACAAACACTGAATTGATTTTGAAACATGAAAAAATTACATTGTCCTAAATAGAGAAGAGTACCCATCATGCGTGTACAAATCAGATGCGATCTTCGACACTTACAAAAACAAATTCCCCACACAAGAAGACAGGTTCAGATCTATAAACATTATAGAAGAACTTTACTTCACCTTCGAGGGCAGTGGAGAAAACATAAAAGTGGAAATCACCAACATCTCTGGTGGAGTCACCCTCAACTTTAACCAATGGCAAAAATTTCTCTCTTACTACAAATCCCTCATGGAAGAATTTCAGCATCGGCTAAATCGTAATCCCTATGTGACTTTTGCTCTTTGGTAGAGTATTTTTCATATATGTAAATTTGATATATTCTATATTTGTATATTAAATAAAAATAAACTTAAAAAACTTAACTTGAGTGTTTTATTTGAATCCAAAATATATATGTAATCTAATGAAAATGATTTAAACTTTATAAATATTATTTCTAAACAGTCACAATTGCAACATATAAGTTGTTCTTGCAGGCTAATAAGGCTCTGGCGTGTGGGCCTATGCCTCCTACAATCCTCTGTAAGATTCGTGTTGTCCTGTGAGTAATCAATATACATAGTAAGCCTAAGCTTTAAGGTTCAATCAGTGGATTTTAGTCCTCATAGACATATAGTGATTGTAGTTAAAATACGGCTCGTATAACTCCTGGTATTAAGTCAATCACTCAAAAAAAAAAACGGTAATACTTGAAAATACCTTGAATGCAGGCTTTAAAACTAAATAACAACATAGAAAACATTTCTTTTTCACAAATCTTTATTATTTGCACTAAAATACATTACACCTTAATATTTTTATTATTGTACCAACATACAAGTCTTTGAACATTTCTGAATGCGCAACCTTGTTCAGCTGGGGGAGAAGTATCAGAATGATACTTGCACAATCCTCCTTGAAACATATACAAATTCTTAAGGGATGGACAGTTTACAGTTTGTAAATCAACAATGTTATCAATATTAAACAAATCTTTGATAATTTGGGATTTTCCTTTGCAGAAAAATGTACCACCTTGACAGTTCAAGTTCCTAACTGCCCTCCAGACATAGTATATTTCACATCCACAAAGAATATCATACATTAATGCATGGAGATTGTCTTTAACCCAGCGCGATTCTTTGTTCTCTTTGAAATAATCGGGAACACTCACAAGCGCATAATACACAGTGTCCAAATTTGTAGAACTCACACAAATCTCACGCAATATAAATTTTCTGTTATAAATAAATCCTTGTACATCAATAATGTATTGCACCATTTTCGCTGTTATTAGTCAGTCTCTCTTTATTCAACTCTCACAAAAATCCTGTGCTACCATAAGTAAGCTCTGCTGAGCGTATAGAATCTATAAAAGTTTTCACTAGTTCGATATTGTTTGAAATTTCACATAACACACTATAAAAAGCTTTGTATTCTGTCTGTACCTCGTGTGCCGTCAAAGCATCCGCAACATCCTCATGGTTAGTAATATAAAAATCAAAAATATGTTTTGTATTGTCCTGATCCTGCAAATAACACTGGATTCTCTCGCACATCCACTCAACACAATGCTGGCATTCATACAAACGGCTTTCCCCTTGGCAAATAGAAAAACATTCGGAAATCAGAAATTCATCTTTACAGCATACGCACTCGCACTCATAAAAATGGTTGCCTACATTTAGATAACAACCCCTGCATATAATATACTTGCTAGGTGTATACCTCTTCAAAATCTCCAACACAGAATCCTTATGGATAACATCTGAAATCATGTTACTCATGCCCTTGTCGGTTACTTCGTTGACGTTATTTCCAGTAATAGATCCTTCCACTCACAGGTACACAAATAAGAACACCTGAAAAATAGAAACACAGTTGTAGTACTTGTTTATATTACGCATATTCATTTCTGTATTTACTTTTTCGTTTCTTTGTTTTCTGGATTTATATATTATTTCAAAAAACTAGTGGAGAAATATACATTCCAATGGTAAAATCTCTTTCGAGGTACTCACCGCAGTGTGGTTAGCCTTGTTTGTGGAGCTTGAAGACGCCATCTTTCACTAATGGTCCCTTTCAGTTACACATACAAAATTAGAAGCACCTGAAAAATAGAAATATAGTTGTAGTACTTGTTCACATTACGCATATTCTTTTTGGTTTGCATTGACGTTTTGCTCGTTTCAATATTTGCATTTACATATTATTTAAAAACACACTACATAATAAAAATCATTTACCTTAATTATAGCTTCTCTTGAGTTCTTTGTCTGAAACTCACGGCCAATAATCACAACTTGATGTCTTCTCTGACACAATGCTACACAAATACTTCTCAAAATAGCTTCTGCTTGCTTTTACGCAGTTTTTATACTCGTAAGCAAAACTGACGCCTTCTCTGATTGGTTGAAATAAAATCAACGCGTTTTCTAATTGGATGAAATAAAACCGACGCGTTTTCTGATTGGTAGAAATAAAAACGACACATTTTCTGATTGGTTGAAATATTCTTAACATTAGTTCATCCAAAAACCTAATAGTTATTATCCAAATGCATTAACAAATACACCCTGAAAATAGTTTGAAATATTATACACACCTTAGAACTTTGTAATATCGAATGTGAAATACAACACGCAAAAAATAGAAAATTTAATACAAAGATTTTAAAAAATCTCTTTGTAAGTCCAAATTGCAACAAAAATGTTGCCTGAATAGTTAAAATTGTGTTATTAGAATAAAAAATTACATAAACTTGTGAAATAATAAATTAAAAATTGATAAATGTCTTTGTGAGTAAAATATAACAAACAAAATGTTGTCTGAATAGATGAAATTGGTTATTTGAGTAATAATAAGCCTAAACTTGTAAAATAAAAGGGTAGAACTTGACAAAACATACTTTTGCATCCAAAATATAATTGAAAACTTTCTTGAATTGACGAAACACACTTCGTGTGTACAAAGTTTAATTCAAAACACATTTAAAATGTGTTATTTGAGTAAACTTAGAGAATAATCCTGTAAACTTGGAAAATATATCTGTGTGTGTGTGTGTGTGTGTGTGTGTGTGTGTGTGTGTGTGTGTCCAAAATGTAATAAAAAAACACGTTCAAATCGTGTTATTTGAGTAAATATTAGGCTAAACTTGTGAAATAAACAGATAAAAATTGAAAACTCACACTTTGTGTGTCGAAAATATAACAAAGTCTTTCCTAAACAGATAGAATTGTGTTATTTGAGTAAAAGATAGGCATAAACTTGTAAATAATAAATTAAAAGTTGAAAAAATCTCTTTGTAAATACAAAATATCCTGAATAGATGAAATTGTGTTATTTGAGTAATAATAAGCCTAAACTTGTGAAATAAACAAATAGAAGTTGAGAACACACACTTAGTGTGTCGAAAATGTAACTACAAGTCTTTCCTGAACAGATTGAATTGTGTTATTTTGGTAATAATAAGCCTAGACTTGTGAAATAAACAGATAGCAGTTGAGAACACACACTTTGTGTGTCGAAAATGTAACTAAAAGTCTTTCCTGAACAGATTGAATTGTGTTATTTTGGTAATAATAAGCCTAGACTTGTGAAATAAACAGATAGCAGTTGATAACACACACTTTGTGTGTCGAAAATATAACTAAAAGTCTTTCCTGAATAGTATAAATAGTGTTATTTTGGTAAAAATAGGTATAAAATTGTAAAATAATAAATTAAAAAGTTGTAAAAATATCTTTGAGAGTCCAAAATTTAATAAAAAATGTTGCCTGAATAGTATAAATAGTGTTATTTTGATAAAAAATTAACATAAAATTGTAAAATAATAAATTAAAAGTTGAAAAAAATGTCTTTGTGAATCCAAAATTTAATAAAAAATGTTGCCTGAATAGTATAAATAGTGTTATTTTGGTAAAAATTAACATAAAGTTGTAAAATAATAAGTTAAAAGTTGAAAAAAATGTCTTTGTGAATCCAAAATTAATGAAAAAATGTTGCCTGAATAGTATAAATAGTGTTATTTTGCTAATAATAAGCCTAAACTTGTGAAATAAACAGATAGAAATTGAGATCACACACTCTGTGTGTCGAAAATATAACTAAAAGTCTTTCCTGAACAGATTGAATTGTGTTATTTTGGTAATAATAAGCCTAAACTTGTGAAATAAACAGATAGAAGTTGAGAACACACAGTTTGTGCGTCGAAAATGTAACTAAAAGTCTTTCCTGAACAGATAGAATTGTGTTATTTGAGTAAAAAATAGGCATAAACTTGTAAATAATAAATTAAAAGTTGAAAAAATCTCTTTGTAAATACAAAATTTAATAAAAAATGTTGCCTGAATAGTACAAATAGTGTTATTTTGGTAAAAATTAACATAAAGTTATAAAATAATAAGTTAAAAGTTGAAAAAATGTCTTTGTAAATACAAAATTTAATAAAAAATGTTGCCTGATTAGTACAAATAGTGTTATTTTGGTAAAAAATTAACTTAAAGTTGTAAAATAATAAGTTAAAAGTTGAAAAAAATGTCTTTGTGAGTCCAAAATTTAATAAAAAATGTTGCTTGAATAGTACAAATAGTGTTATTTTGGTAAAAAATTAACTTAAAGTTGTAAAATAATAAGTTAAAAGTTGAAAAAATGTCTTTGTGAGTCCAAAATTTAATAAAAAATGTTGCTTGAATAGTACAAATAGTGTTATTTTGGTAAAAAATTAACTTAAAGTTGTAAAATAATAAGTTAAAAGTTGAAAAAATGTCTTTGTGAGTCCAAAATTTAATAAAAATGTTGCTGATTAGTACAAATAGTGTTATTTTGGTAAAAAATTAATATAAAGTTGTAAAATAATAAATTAAACGTTGAAAAAAATATCTTTGCGAGTCCAGAATTTAATAAAAAATGTTGCCTGAATAGTATAAATAGTGTTATTTTGGTAAAAATACATAAAAACTTGTAAAAGAATTGACATAAAGTCAAAGTTTGGTAAAAAAATAAACTCAAAATTAAGTTAAATAGCACACAGTAACATACATTTACTACCTAAATCAATAATCAAAGGGTCCTAGGTTCGTTACCCCGTGATAAAAGCAAATGGTGAAAACTGTAGGCCCCGTCCCTAATAGCTCTCCCTTCTTCATAGTACAGATAAAGAAAACCCTGCGCTAAAGCGTCCTGTGCCTTGAAGGCAAACCTGAGCGGAATATTGATTGGCGGCTGAAACCGGTTCTACAAGCGACGCATAGCTTCAGACATTTGACCCTTGCTGCGCATTCTCAGACATTCTTTGTTGTCTGGTTGAATCCCTCCCCTGCCCTACAGTATTGCATAGCTTTCCCCTGTTCTTGCGTAGTGGTTAACCTTGAAAAACCGGTTCTGAAAATCTACCGACGCGTTCTCTGATTGGTCAATCGGGTTCTTCCTTTGTTCTGACGTTCTGACGTCATTTGACCTTGAACGCACACTCCCCAAAATTCCTTTCTCGTCTACCTGCGCGGAGTTCAGATTCTGAGACAGTATTCTGTCTAGCGTCTGAGATCATCGTGTTTCATAACTTAATGAAATTATTGCATAGTACTAATTAATAATATTACATATCGCGGGTTCGAGTACCGGGACCGTCCCCAATCGTAATTGGACCTGTACCTACACCCATTACCACCGTTCATAGCGGTTCATAAACCATAGAAAACTTATTTTCAATATTATAAACATTAATATTATCGATTTATACATTACATACTTTGCAGTAATGAATATAAAAACATATGCATAGCGTTCAGTACCTCTAATTACCTTCTATATACATATTTTTCATAAAATAAATAATTATATATTCATAAAAAGTTATAAACATGCAAATACATAAATGTAAAGTATTCTAAGTACTTGCAAATAAATTCTAAGTACGTGCAAATTAATTAAAACCCGTGCAAATTAGTTCTAAGTAAGTGCAAATTAAAGACCACCCATGGAGCGACAGACGTTGGCGCGTTCCTCTACTACTAGTTGGTGCTGTGCTGGTCGCTATTCATAATAATTGACACAAGTAAATTATCACAAATACACCAACCCACCTATTTGTATCCCGTCCTTATGCAGCAGCTTGCTCGTCTTTGACGTATTGGCTGCAGCTCTATAATTAATTATCTTAACCGGTGCATTCCTGGGGACGGTTTCATCATCTACTCCATCGTCGCTACTACTATCATCTCTGTTTTTTTCCTCCAGTTCAGGCAAGTTCGACACGTCCGAGTTTGAACCACTCGTCTCGCAAAACATGGGGGTAGGTTCCATCTCCTCGGATGTTTCTGCAAACAACACAGCTTTTAGCACAGCAAGACGCGTGCAATTGTGTATACCGACGCTCAGAGGTGAAGCCCAGCGTTATGAGAGGTGAAGCCTCGCGTCGCAGAATGTGTGTACAACGCTCAGAGGTGAAGCCCCGCGTTGTGAGAGGTGAAGCCAGTAGAATCCATCCGAGATAAAAGCAATAAATCATCATTTTAATTGACATTAATGGCTTTTTTATTCATTTTCGAGGGGTGACGCTATTGTTAATTAATCTAGCGCCACGTGTCGTGGGTGGAGGAGGAGATGAGTCATCGATGACTCATGCACACGTGTGAGTTTGAAATTAATGGTTTTCCATTAGTGCACAAAAGACACTATTATGTATTCCGTTTTCGACCTAAGCTAACACTATTGTGGTATTTTATTAATGCGTTTCTGCCGGATATGAGTCACAGATGATTTATACTGACGTTGGAGTTTGGAATTAATGGTTTTTCCATTAAGGTACAAAAGACACTATTATGGAGTTCGTTTTCGGACTATTCTAACACTATTGTTGTATATTATATATGCGTTTCTGCCGGATATGAGTCAGGGGTGCTTTATGCACACGTGGGAACTTGGAATTAATGGTTTTTCCATTAATGTACAAAATACATTTTCGACCTATTCTAAGGCGTCACGTCCGGCCATTTTGGCGTCGGTGGTGAGTCATATTTGGTATAATTAAGGATCCGGATTTACCCGTATTCAACCGGTGCCGACGCGTTCGATCGGAGGTAGAAGATATTATAACACATGTTCGCTTTAAAGGCGAAGAAATTGAACGATGTATCCTATATGAAAACGAAGTATGCGAGCGGAATCCATGTTATTAATATTAACCTGTTACGGAAGAACCTGTTATGTGGTTGCATTCATCGGCACCCCCAAACCGCGCGCGTTCATGGACACGCGTGGGGGAAGAAAGGGTCGCCATTGTTACGGCCCCCTTCGCTTGGTCTTCTTCCGAAGTTGAATGGAAGTCAAGTGTCGCCAAATTTTTACACACGAGTATTGATTTTCTTTGAGGTTCTAATTTTATTTGGCAGAAGTAATCTACGCGTTATTTCTGCCGCCTTTCGTAACATTCCAAAGACTATTTGACCAAAACCGTAAGGAATTTGGCTGAACTAGGAACATTCAGTTCCAGTATCTACAAGTTAAAGTGGATGGCATCCACTATTTGCCCTTATTTCGGGGTTGCGAACCACGGACCATTTGATTATTGGGTTATAAACATCAGGATTCATGTAAAATTGACCAGATGTTTTTACTGTTAGAGACAATATTTCGCATTTTTTGTGTATTTTTACTCAGAAAACGCTATTTGAACGATTCAAGCAAGAGTTCGCATGGCAATTTAGACACACAAACTGTGTTTCTTCAACTTTAGTTGAAGTTTAGGTTTATTTTTTACTCTAATATCACAATTTCTTCTATTCAGACAACATTTTTTATTAAATTTTGGACTCACAAAGACATTTTTCAACTTTTAACTTGTTATTTTAAAAGTTTATTTCCATTTTTTACTCTAATATCACAATTTCTTCTATTCAGGCAACATTTTTTATTAAATTTTGGACTCACAAAGACATTTTTCAACTTTTAACTTGCTATTTTAAAAGTTTATTTCCATTTTTACTCTAATATCACAATTTCATCTATTCTGGCAGGAGTGTTTATTCCAGTTTAGACTTGCAAAGATAATTTTTTCAACTTCTTTTATTAATTTTTCTATTTATTGCCTTTTGTATCTTATATTTATTAATTCTTAACTTTGAGTTTTGTTCTTTATTTAAAGAATTTCTCTAATCACTAAGGAAGAAGTACTTTTAAGTAAAACTGTACCCACAAACTTTATTATTACTATTATTATTATTATTATTATTGTTGTTGTTGTTTTTTTGTTTTGATGTAGTTGTTGAATCTTGTTGTTGTTGTTAGGGTTTATTGACTTCCACTACGGTATTTTTGGTTTGCTTCGTAGGAAAGTTTGTTTATTTTAGAGTTTCCTCGGTATTTTCTTACTGTTAGGGTAGGTAAAGTTTCCTAAATATATGAGTAGGGTTCCATATATTCTTGTTCTTGCATGTTTTTCATATGATGTGATCACCACAACTCTCCAAGTGCTTTTACTGCATGTTTCCATTTTTATTGAGGCTTAGTGATTCCTAGAGCCACTTTATGCATGAGAGAAAGCTTGAAAATTTTGATCTCAGATAGCCGTCAACCTTATGTCAGAGTATTTTCGAGTATATTTTAGTCTTATTATGGCGCACTAGAATATCACGGCTTGCTTATTTTTTAAGTATGTTGCGCAGTTATTGTATTTTTGCTTTTGCTTTCTAGATAAACTGTATGAAATGTTTAATATTTGTACTTTTTGCACTTATAAGAGGCCAAACTTTTACTGTAACTAAAATTATTATGTCTCTAGGCACTGAAACCCCTTTACCAAGAGTACTATAACTGCATGTTTATTAATATTGTTTCTTTCATCCCTCAAATATAACAATTTAACAATATAATGACTAATCACAGGACAAGTCGATGTTAGCAGATGACTACGTGGCTCTTAAGTCCACCTGCCAAACTTTTCTTACCATGCTATTTACTCTTATAGTTTTTTATTCGGAGTACATTTCAAGTACTACTTGACTTTTTGAGTGTTTGATTAACACCAGGGGTTATTTGTATCTGTTATGCTGTATTATTTGAGGCTTCTAATTTTTATTCTACAATCACTATATGTCCATGAGAACTAAATTCCACTGACTGAAGCTTAAAGCTTAGGCTCTGCAGCATGTTGAATGGTTAAGCACTGGTCAATATGAATTTTACAGAGGCTAGTAGGAGGCATAGGAACACACGCCAGAGCATTATTAGCGTGCAAGAAGCACTTTCAGGGAGTACTACGAGGAAACGAAGTTGATTTTTTTGAGGGCTTTACCAGTTACACAGCCAATATTTGCTATTTCAAGTAACTACATGTACCAGAACATTTTACAGCCCAACACTAACTAGACTTCAATTTATACTATATTAGGGGCTAAATGTAGCAAGAACACTGATTGTACATACTTTTGAGAATCCAACTATATCAGGATTTTTTCTATGTAAGTATATTTTTATTGATTACTAACTTTAACAGACCAATCAGGAAGACAACAAAATTCACTAAACTTAGTACTATAGTGTAGGTGATTGCATGAAAAGTAGAAATTATAACATCCACAAGATTTCGCTTTTTTTTTGCAACTAAAATTATTATGTCTCTAGGCACTGAAACCCCTTTACCAAGAGTACTATAACTGCATGTTTATTAATATTGTTTCTTTCATCCCTCAAATATAACAATTTAACAATATAATGACTAATCACAGGACAAGTCGATGTTAGCAGATGACTACGTGGCTCTTAAGTCCACCTGCCAAACTTTTCTTACCATGCTATTTACTCTTATAGTTTCTTATTCGGAGTACATTTCAAGTACTACTTGACTTTTTGAGTGTTTGATTAACACCAGGGGTTATTTGTATCTGTTATGCTGTATTATTTGAGGCTTCTAATTTTTATTCTACAATCACTATATGTCCATGAGAACTAAATTCCACTGACTGAAGCTTAAAGCTTAGGCTCTGCAGCATGTTGAATGGTTAAGCACTGGTCAATATGAATTTTACAGAGGCTAGTAGGAGGCATAGGAACACACGCCAGAGCATTATTAGCGTGCAAGAAGCACTTTCAGGGAGTACTACGTGGAAACGAAGTTGATTTTTTTGAGGGCTTTACCAGTTACACAGCCAATATTTGCTATTTCAAGTAACTACATGTACCAGAACATTTTACAGCCCAACACTAACTAGACTTCAATTTATACTATATTAGGGGCTAAATGTAGCAAGAACAAAAGAATAAAAAATGTTGCCTGAATAGAAGAAATTGTGATATTAGAGTAAAAAATGGAAATAAACTTTTAAAATAACAAGTTAAAAGTTGAAAAATGTCTTTGTGAGTCCAAAATTTAATAAAAAATGTTGTCTGAATAGAAGAAATTGTGATATTAGAGTAAAAAATAAACCTAAACTTCAACTAAAGTTGAAGAAACACAGTTTGTGTGTCTAAATTGCCATGCGAACTCTTGCTTGAATCGTTCAAATAGCGTTTTCTGAGTAAAAATACACAAAAAATGCGAAATATTGTCTCTAACAGTAAAAACATCTGGTCAATTTTACATGAATCCTGATGTTTATAACCCAATAATCAAATGGTCCGTGGTTCGCAACCCCGAAATAAGGGCAAATAGTGGATGCCATCCACTTTAACTTGTAGATACTGGAACTGAATGTTCCTAGTTCAGCCAAATTCCTTACGGTTTTGGTCAAATAGTCTTTGCAATGTTACGAAAGGCGGCAGAAATAACGCGTAGATTACTTCTGCCAAATAAAATTAGAACCTCAAAGAAAATCAATACTCGTGTGTAAAAATTTGGCGACACTTGACTTCCATTCAACTTCGGAAGAAGACCAAGCGAAGGGGGCCGTAACAATGGCGACCCTTTCTTCCCCCACGCGTGTCCATGAACGCGCGCGGTTTGGGGGTGCCGATGAATGCAACCACATAACAGGTTCTTCCGTAACAGGTTAATATTAATAACATGGATTCCGCTCGCATACTTCGTTTTCATATAGGATACATCGTTCAATTTCTTCGCCTTTAAAGCGAACATGTGTTATAATAACTTCTACTTTCGATCGAACGCGTCGGCACCGGTTGAATACGGGTAAATCCGGATCCTTAATTATACCAAATATGACTCACCACCGACGCCAAAATGGCCGGACGTGACGCCTTAGAATAGGTCGAAAATGTATTTTGTACATTAATGGAAAAACCATTAATTCCAAGTTCCCACGTGTGCATAAAGCACCCCTGACTCATATCCGGCAGAAACGCATATATAATATACAACAATAGTGTTAGAATAGTCCGAAAACGAACTCCATAATAGTGTCTTTTGTACCTTAATGGAAAAACCATTAATTCCAAACTCCAACGTCAGTATAAATCATCTGTGACTCATATCCGGCAGAAACGCATTAATAAAATACCACAATAGTGTTAGCTTAGGTCGAAAACGGAATACATAATAGTGTCTTTTGTGCACTAATGGAAAACCATTAATTTCAAACTCACACGTGTGCATGAGTCATCGATGACTCATCTCCTCCTCCACCCACGACACGTGGCGCTAGATTAATTAACAATAGCGTCACCCCTCGAAAATGAATAAAAAAGCCATTAATGTCAATTAAAATGATGATTTATTGCTTTTATCTCGGATGGATTCTACTGGCTTCACCTCTCACAACGCGGGGCTTCACCTCTGAGCGTTGTACACACATTCTGCGACGCGAGGCTTCACCTCTCATAACGCTGGGCTTCACCTCTGAGCGTCTGTATACACAATTGCACGCGTCTTGCTGTGCTAAAAGCTGTGTTGTTTGCAGAAACATCCGAGGAGATGGAACCTACCCCCATGTTTTGCGAGACGAGTGGTTCAAACTCGGACGTGTCGAACTTGCCTGAACTGGAGGAAAAAACAGAGATGATAGTAGTAGCGACGATGGAGTAGATGATGAAACCGTCCCCAGGAATGCACCGGTTAAGATAATTAATTATAGAGCTGCAGCCAATACGTCAAAGACGAGCAAGCTGCTGCATAAGGACGGGATACAAATAGGTGGGTTGGTGTATTTGTGATAATTTACTTGTGTCAATTATTATGAATAGCGACCAGCACAGCACCAACTAGTAGTAGAGGAACGCGCCAACGTCTGTCGCTCCATGGGTGGTCTTTAATTTGCACTTACTTAGAACTAATTTGCACGGGTTTTAATTAATTTGCACGTACTTAGAATTTATTTGCAAGTACTTAGAATACTTTACATTTATGTATTTGCATGTTTATAACTTTTTATGAATATATAATTATTTATTTTATGAAAAATATGTATATAGAAGGTAATTAGAGGTACTGAACGCTATGCATATGTTTTTATATTCATTACTGCAAAGTATGTAATGTATAAATCGATAATATTAATGTTTATAATATTGAAAATAAGTTTTCTATGGTTTATGAACCGCTATGAACGGTGGTAATGGGTGTAGGTACAGGTCCAATTACGATTGGGGACGGTCCCGGTACTCGAACCCGCGATATGTAATATTATTAATTAGTACTATGCAATAATTTCATTAAGTTATGAAACACGATGATCTCAGACGCTAGACAGAATACTGTCTCAGAATCTGAACTCCGCGCAGGTAGACGAGAAAGGAATTTTGGGGAGTATGCGTTCAAGGTCAAATGACGTCAGAACGTCAGAACAAAGGAAGAACCCGATTGACCAATCAGAGAACGCGTCGGTAGATTTTCAGAACCGGTTTTTCAAGGTTAACCACTACGCAAGAACAGGGGAAAGCTATGCAATACTGTAGGGCAGGGGAGGGATTCAACCAGACAACAAAGAATGTCTGAGAATGCGCAGCAAGGGTCAAATGTCTGAAGCTATGCGTCGCTTGTAGAACCGGTTTCAACCGCCAATTAATATTCCGCTCAGGTTTGCCTTCAAGGCACAGGACGCTTTAGCGCAGGGTTTTCTTTATCTGTACTATGAAGAAGGGAGAGCTATTAGGGACGGGGCCTACAGTTTTCACCATTTGCTTTTATCACGGGGTAACGAACCTAGGACCCTTTGATTATTGATTTAGGTAGTAAATGTATGTTACTGTGTGCTATTTAACTTAATTTTGAGTTTATTTTTTACCAAACTTTGACTTTATGTCAAATCTTTTACAAGTTTTTATGTATTTTTACCAAAATAACACTATTTATACTATTCAGGCAACATTTTTTATTAAATTCTGGACTCGCAAAGATATTTTTTTCAACGTTTAATTTATTATTTTACAACTTTATATTAATTTTTTACCAAAATAACACTATTTGTACTAATCAGCAACATTTTTATTAAATTTTGGACTCTCAAAGACATTTTTTCAACTTTTAACTTATTATTTTACAACTTTAAGTTAATTTTTTACCAAAATAACACTATTTGTACTATTCAAGCAACATTTTTTATTAAATTTTGGACTCACAAAGACATTTTTTCAACTTTTAACTTATTATTTTACAACTTTAAGTTAATTTTTTACCAAAATAACACTATTTGTACTATTCAAGCAACATTTTTTATTAAATTTTGGACTCACAAAGACATTTTTTTCAACTTTTAACTTATTATTTTACAACTTTAAGTTAATTTTTTACCAAAATAACACTATTTGTACTAATCAGGCAACATTTTTTATTAAATTTTGTATTTACAAAGACATTTTTTCAACTTTTAACTTATTATTTTATAACTTTATGTTAATTTTTACCAAAATAACACTATTTGTACTATTCAGGCAACATTTTTTATTAAATTTTGTATTTACAAAGAGATTTTTTCAACTTTTAATTTATTATTTACAAGTTTATGCCTATTTTTTACTCAAATAACACAATTCTATCTGTTCAGGAAAGACTTTTAGTTACATTTTCGACGCACAAACTGTGTGTTCTCAACTTCTATCTGTTTATTTCACAAGTTTAGGCTTATTATTACCAAAATAACACAATTCAATCTGTTCAGGAAAGACTTTTAGTTATATTTTCGACACACAGAGTGTGTGATCTCAATTTCTATCTGTTTATTTCACAAGTTTAGGCTTATTATTAGCAAAATAACACTATTTATACTATTCAGGCAACATTTTTTCATTAATTTTGGATTCACAAAGACATTTTTTTCAACTTTTAACTTATTATTTTACAACTTTATGTTAATTTTTACCAAAATAACACTATTTATACTATTCAGGCAACATTTTTTATTAAATTTTGGATTCACAAAGACATTTTTTTCAACTTTTAATTTATTATTTTACAATTTTATGTTAATTTTTTATCAAAATAACACTATTTATACTATTCAGGCAACATTTTTTATTAAATTTTGGACTCTCAAAGATATTTTTACAACTTTTTAATTTATTATTTTACAATTTTATACCTATTTTTACCAAAATAACACTATTTATACTATTCAGGAAAGACTTTTAGTTATATTTTCGACACACAAAGTGTGTGTTATCAACTGCTATCTGTTTATTTCACAAGTCTAGGCTTATTATTACCAAAATAACACAATTCAATCTGTTCAGGAAAGACTTTTAGTTACATTTTCGACACACAAAGTGTGTGTTCTCAACTGCTATCTGTTTATTTCACAAGTCTAGGCTTATTATTACCAAAATAACACAATTCAATCTGTTCAGGAAAGACTTGTAGTTACATTTTCGACACACTAAGTGTGTGTTCTCAACTTCTATTTGTTTATTTCACAAGTTTAGGCTTATTATTACTCAAATAACACAATTTCATCTATTCAGGATATTTTGTATTTACAAAGAGATTTTTTCAACTTTTAATTTATTATTTACAAGTTTATGCCTATCTTTTACTCAAATAACACAATTCTATCTGTTTAGGAAAGACTTTGTTATATTTTCGACACACAAAGTGTGAGTTTTCAATTTTTATCTGTTTATTTCACAAGTTTAGCCTAATATTTACTCAAATAACACGATTTGAACGTGTTTTTTATTACATTTTGGACACACACACACACACACACACACACACACACACACACACACACACACAGATATATTTTCCAAGTTTACAGGATTATTCTCTAAGTTTACTCAAATAACACATTTTAAATGTGTTTTGAATTAAACTTTGTACACACGAAGTGTGTTTCGTCAATTCAAGAAAGTTTTCAATTATATTTTGGATGCAAAAGTATGTTTTGTCAAGTTCTACCCTTTTATTTTACAAGTTTAGGCTTATTATTACTCAAATAACCAATTTCATCTATTCAGACAACATTTTGTTTGTTATATTTTACTCACAAAGACATTTATCAATTTTTAATTTATTATTTCACAAGTTTATGTAATTTTTTATTCTAATAACACAATTTTAACTATTCAGGCAACATTTTTGTTGCAATTTGGACTTACAAAGAGATTTTTTAAAATCTTTGTATTAAATTTTCTATTTTTTGCGTGTTGTATTTCACATTCGATATTACAAAGTTCTAAGGTGTGTATAATATTTCAAACTATTTTCAGGGTGTATTTGTTAATGCATTTGGATAATAACTATTAGGTTTTTGGATGAACTAATGTTAAGAATATTTCAACCAATCAGAAAATGTGTCGTTTTTATTTCTACCAATCAGAAAACGCGTCGGTTTTATTTCATCCAATTAGAAAACGCGTTGATTTTATTTCAACCAATCAGAGAAGGCGTCAGTTTTGCTTACGAGTATAAAAACTGCGTAAAAGCAAGCAGAAGCTATTTTGAGAAGTATTTGTGTAGCATTGTGTCAGAGAAGACATCAAGTTGTGATTATTGGCCGTGAGTTTCAGACAAAGAACTCAAGAGAAGCTATAATTAAGGTAAATGATTTTTATTATGTAGTGTGTTTTTAAATAATATGTAAATGCAAATATTGAAACGAGGAAAACGTCAATGCAAACCAAAAAGAATATGCGTAATGTGAACAAGTACTACAACTATATTTCTATTTTTCAGGTGCTTCTAATTTTGTATGTGTAACTGAAAGGGACCATTAGTGAAAGATGGCGTCTTCAAGCTCCACAAACAAGGCTAACCACACTGCGGTGAGTACCTCGAAAGAGATTTTACCATTGGAATGTATATTTCTCCACTAGTTTTTTGAAATAATATATAAATCCAGAAAACAAAGAAACGAAAAAGTAAATACAGAAATGAATATGCGTAATATAAACAAGTACTACAACTGTGTTTCTATTTTTCAGGTGTTCTTATTTGTGTACCTGTGAGTGGAAGGATCTATTACTGGAAATAACGTCAACGAAGTAACCGACAAGGGCATGAGTAACATGATTTCAGATGTTATCCATAAGGATTCTGTGTTGGAGATTTTGAAGAGGTATACACCTAGCAAGTATATTATATGCAGGGGTTGTTATCTAAATGTAGGCAACCATTTTTATGAGTGCGAGTGCGTATGCTGTAAAGATGAATTTCTGATTTCCGAATGTTTTTCTATTTGCCAAGGGGAAAGCCGTTTGTATGAATGCCAGCATTGTGTTGAGTGGATGTGCGAGAGAATCCAGTGTTATTTGCAGGATCAGGACAATACAAAACATATTTTTGATTTTTATATTACTAACCATGAGGATGTTGCGGATGCTTTGACGGCACACGAGGTACAGACAGAATACAAAGCTTTTTATAGTGTGTTATGTGAAATTTCAAACAATATCGAACTAGTGAAAACTTTTATAGATTCTATACGCTCAGCAGAGCTTACTTATGGTAGCACAGGATTTTTGTGAGAGTTGAATAAAGAGAGACTGACTAATAACAGCGAAAATGGTGCAATACATTATTGATGTACAAGGATTTATTTATAACAGAAAATTTATATTGCGTGAGATTTGTGTGAGTTCTACAAATTTGGACACTGTGTATTATGCGCTTGTGAGTGTTCCCGATTATTTCAAAGAGAACAAAGAATCGCGCTGGGTTAAAGACAATCTCCATGCATTAATGTATGATATTCTTTGTGGATGTGAAATATACTATGTCTGGAGGGCAGTTAGGAACTTGAACTGTCAAGGTGGTACATTTTTCTGCAAAGGAAAATCCCAAATTATCAAAGATTTGTTTAATATTGATAACATTGTTGATTTACAAACTGTAAACTGTCCATCCCTTAAGAATTTGTATATGTTTCAAGGAGGATTGTGCAAGTATCATTCTGATACTTCTCCCCCAGCTGAACAAGGTTGCGCATTCAGAAATGTTCAAAGACTTGTATGTTGGTACAATAATAAAAATATTAAGGTGTAATGTATTTTAGTGCAAATAATAAAGATTTGTGAAAAAGAAATGTTTTCTATGTTGTTATTTAGTTTTAAAGCCTGCATTCAAGGTATTTTCAAGTATTACCGTTTTTTTTTTGAGTGATTGACTTAATACCAGGAGTTATACGAGCCGTATTTTAACTACAATCACTATATGTCTATGAGGACTAAAATCCACTGATTGAACCTTAAAGCTTAGGCTTACTATGTATATTGATTACTCACAGGACAACACGAATCTTACAGAGGATTGTAGGAGGCATAGGCCCACACGCCAGAGCCTTATTAGCCTGCAAGAACAACTTATATGTTGAATTGTGACTGTTTAGAAATAATATTTATAAAGTTTAAATCATTTTCATTAGATTACATATATATTTTGGATTCAAATAAAACACTCAAGTTAAGTTTTTTAAGTTTATTTTTTTTTAATATACAAATATAGAATATATCAAATTTACATATATGAAAAATACTCTACCAAAGAGCAAAAGTCACATAGGGATTACGATTTAGCCGATGCTGAAATTCTTCCATGAGGGATTTGTAGTAAGAGAGAAATTTTTGCCATTGGTTAAAGTTGAGGGTGACTCCACCAGAGATGTTGGTGATTTCCACTTTTATGTTTTCTCCACTGCCCTCGAAGGTGAAGTAAAGTTCTTCTATAATGTTTATAGATCTGAACCTGTCTTCTTGTGTGGGGAATTTGTTTTTGTAAGTGTCGAAGATCGCATCTGATTTGTACACGCATGATGGGTACTCTTCTCTATTTAGGACAATGTAATTTTTTCATGTTTCAAAATCAATTCAGTGTTTGTGAAAGTACCTCGAATAATGATATCCATGTTGGCAACGATGATGAATCTGGTTTCTGGTTTTATGTTGTTCATTTGGTGGGTACCTCGGATAGACTGCATTTTGGTTTGCTATCAATAAAAAGTTTTAAAAATATGCAACTAGTGCTACAAAAGGAACGGAAATTATCGACAATTTCTGGATTATAACTAAAATTCAGTTTGCCTTTTACATATCCAATATTTACAGACCAACACTAACTAGACTTCGATTTATATAAATGTAGCGGGAACTATATTTCTGAGAATCAAACTATATTAGGATTATATGTTAAACTTATACAAAACCAGATTATAGTAGTTATGCACCCCCGTTGAAGTCGATAAATCAATTGATTGGAAAAGATCGATCAAAGATCAATTGATGACCAAGCAGTGTGGGCAAGCAAGGGTGGGGGTTTTGAGTGATGACGTCATAAATGGGTGGTTTTTATTTTGTTAGGAGAGATTTGATTGGTGTGACGTCATTGAATGGGTTGTGATTAATTTGTGAGGAGTGTTTTGATTGGGGAGAGGAGGAAAAGTCGGTTGGGGAATTGATAAGATGGTTTCCTGTTAATGATGAGGTGAAGGTTTGGGGGGAGGAGGAAAAGTCGGTGGCGGTTGGGGAATTGATAAGATGGTTTCCTGTTGTTAATGATGAGGTGACGGTTTTCTGGGAATGTTGATATGGGTTGAGGTTTCCTGTTGTTAATCAGGAGGTGACTACGGTTAGTTTTCCGGGAATGGTGATATGGGTTTCCGTTGGGGGGCATAAATAACTGTTGAAGTTGATAAGAGTGGACTCTTGAGAAGATAAAGGAGTTGGAAAGGAAATGTGTTGGGATGTTGAAGCGATATGGAGAGATTGTGGAACACGTGTTGGGACATGTCGGATGTTTCTTGGAATGGGCGTGTAGAAGTTCGTGGGAACGTTGATAAGGAATGACTGTGTGCAGGATACGTTAGTAGGCGGCGGAATGGAGAGCGGGCAAAAAGGAAAAAAAGTTTCCGAGAGGCAGCACGTGAATAGAATAAAAAAAGTTGTGTTCTCGGAGGAGGTGGAGATTCATAGTATACCGGGAAAAGAGGAGGACCGACGAGGCACGTGGGCGTTGGATGCCTTGCGCGAGAGAATGCGCAGAGAATATCAGGGAATTTGAGGAGGGGTAGGTAGGTATATAAGAAGTTTTACCGTGATTCACTTACACAGTTCGACAGACTGTACGCTATCAGGTAGTAATCATCTGCGATTTTGCTGATACTTGTTCCTGGACGCCCTTGCTGCCACTTGTTTCTGGACGAGCTAGGTATAAAATCTGTATTCCGAGGTGAGTACGATGGGTTTCGTATCCTGGATGCTGTCATTTGTCGGTGGGATGATTGGAAAGTCATCCCCACCTGAACCGGTAACGGATGGTAGGCCGCTACCTACTTCTCAATGTTCACCAGAGCCGCCGATACGTCCAGGTGTGAGTACTGAAAAAAATACGGATGTGCCGAGCTGGATCAGTGAAGAAGAATTTCGTAAATCGTGGGAAGAAAAAAATGCGGCACATCATACATACGAGAAAGTAAAAAAACAGCGTAAGCGAAACTGTATCGACGGTGCTGGTGAACCTTTGAGAAAAAGGAAGCAGTCTGTGTTCAAGAATCTAACGTGCAATCCCTTATATGGATATACGGAACGTCCTCCAGGTGAGACGATGTGTCTGGCATATCCTGCTACGGTTTCTGGTCGAGGAAAAATGAAGTCTGCTAAACCAGAGAAGGCTGTAAATAACGGTGCAAAATTATTAATTTTCGATGCTCCTGTGAGGTACAGGGAGTCTCTATTGGTTACTTTTTATAATAAAGATTTACCATCGGAAACATATATGGAAATGGAAAGTGACGGTTTTCCGATCAACATGTATTTTTGCAAGAACCGTAGACATGGATTATGCGAGACACATTTTATTTACGAAAAAGCACCGGTATATTGCCACCTACCATACGGTGTGTGGTCGAACCGTGTGGTAGATGAGATAGCTGCTCACGGGTACAATGCAGGACCTTTCGCCGTATTGTCAGGAATTTCGTCATTTGACTGTATATGCCAAGAGAACGAATCGGAATTAAATTCGGAACATGTAAATATAGATTATCTACATGTTCCTCCAAAATGTGAGGTAAAAAAATATCTGATGATGGCGGATGAGAGACTGAATCGTGTTGTTTCAGGAATCGAATTGGTTCGATATGAAAATTTGGAAGAATTGTTAAATGACGAAATTCCACGTCTCTATCGGGTAGGATGCCACAGCCTGTACATGATTGTAGATTACTGCGATGTTTCGACGTTGATGCAGATGTTCCGAAAACATTATCGAGAGTCTGTGTTGACGTTGAACGAAATTTTTAAATGGTTCAAGAGTGGCATAGGTTTGGAAGACCCGACAGGCGTAATGTTGGGGGTGAAAGGTCGTGTTCTGGACCCTGAGGAGCTATCAGAGTACAGTGTTAATCCTGTAAGAAGGAGTGACCTAAGCAGAAAATATGATTTTCTTTCTAGCATCTTCAAGGTTGAAGATCAATTCAGTCGAAGTTTGAGTCCTCCGACACGTCGATTTCCGACCATCATAGAGGAGACGGATACTTCCGAAGCTGAAGAAAACTAGAGTGGTCTAAGGTAAGAAGAAAAAATATTACCTGTATTCTGTACATGTTCTTTATTTAGGAGAACGAGGACGTCAGAAATTTTCGTCGTCGTCATCCTCCACCAAATCCACCACAGATGGAGAAGAAGGCGGTGAATCCTCCTCCTCCTCCTCCTCCTGCTGGGGGATTTGTGGAGGAGACGGAACAGGCACTACCTCTCCGCCAGGAGGCGCAGGGTCAGCAACTTCTTCGTGCGGAGCGGCTCCAGGAATAGGAACTCCTGCCCCAGCAGCTACGATGATTTCGTGCTGGAAAAGCTGCCGGGGCAGGTCGCCGATTAGACGAGCACCGGCATCAAGAGTTGCTTGGTGAACTCTGAAAAATAATAATAACAGCAATTAGAAAAATAAAATATTATGTATTGAGATGTTTCTTGAACGACGAAGTCTGAAAAAAATAGTCTGTTAAAAATTATGAAATGGAAAAAAATATAAAAATAGATACCTGTTCCAATGCTCGTCGATCTGCTCGGCAGTTCGTCTCCTATCCTGGAGCATCTCCGCACGGAATAGCTCGCCCTGCTGAAAAAGCTCGCGAAAAAGGTCCGCGAGCGTTTCAGCAGCAGCGACTATTCTGGTGCTCTGCTGAGTAGCAAACTCGTGCTGACGCCTGCTAATTGCCTCCTGGTTTTCCAGGTGTCGCAGCATGGTGGCACGTATGTCTGCGACGGCCTGTTCCATTTCGGTTCTTGTTACATGTCTCAAATAATTTGTTATGAAATTCATCCATTGTTGCTGAAAAGAAAGATATTTCGATGTAAATTGTATAATACTGACGTGTGCATAAATAACAGTTTTTCTTTTATTTTCAGATGGCATTGTTACCTTTTGATTTCGACCTTTTGTATGCTGACCTTAAGAACGAGAATCAGAAGGGAGAAAGAAGAAGCCTATGGAATAAGAACCAGGCTAAGCATGCGGAGAAACATATTGCGTGTTACGTCGACTTTTGCGAAGAAAACAACTTAGCGGAAGATCTGTTAAAAAATCTGGAAGAAGTGTGCAAAGATATGGAAGTAAGAATCGACAATCTCATAAAAATGTTTTCATGTATAATCGGGAAAAAAGAAAAATCTGCGGCATTCGGGGATTTCGTCGAAAATATAAAACGTGGGCAGTATGTACCTTCCCATCTATCTCTTCGAGTGTGCTTTGAATTGATGGAGTTATTTAAAGGTGTCAGACAGCAGAAAGAAGAGGAGAAAATGGGGGACGAGGAGAAAGGAATGGAGAAGAGAATGGTGGAGCTTTTGAAAAAGAGAAAATTGAACAGCTAGAACTAACATTACTAATACACTAACACACTGTTCAATTTTCTGCGGTTGCATGCGAAGAGATAGATGGGAAGTTTATTGATTTGTTGCAATACAATTATTCACCTGTAGAGTTTCATTATGTGTAACAATTTCTGTGTATATATTTTGTAAACTGATGATCGGCACTATTGATTTGTTGCAACACTGATATTATATAATTACTCACCTGTAGAGTTTCATTACGTGTAAAAATTTCTGTGTATATATTTTGTAAACTGATGATCGACACCAATAAAGGTTGCGATGTGTAAATATGAACTTATTATTTGACAAAATGAAATTAATATAAGGTACTTACATCGTCCCCGTTCTCCATTCTGATCCTTTGTTAACAATTTCAAAGTGTGAAATGATCGTAGAGAAACATATGCAGCTGCCGCAAACACAGATTCCAGTATCATATCGCCTTTCAAGATAGTAAGTTGATTGCTGAATCTGGCTAATTGGTATATCCGGTAAACTCTGATAGCAGTATCATATCAAATTGGTGTCAACACTTGCGAGATGAACTCACTGCTGGCTAATTGGCATATCCGGGAAATTTGGATCGCAGTATCATATCAAGTTGGTGTCAACAGTTGCGAGATATCTAATTGCTGCATGTGGTTGATTGCTTGGCAGACTCTGATAGAAAAATAATAAGGGTCTAATTAAATATACAGCTCTCTGACAGCCCTGTCGAGAAGTGTTGAGATAAACTGTTCTAATATAAAGTTCCTTCTTTCTTTTTCCCAATGTAATGTTATGAACCGATCGGCAGGAAAAGTCTACAAATATGGATGTTATTAGCTGAGGCAGGTGTCTCACATAATAAAGATGTATTTTATAATATTGGTTATATATGTTTTATAATGGGTTTGGTGTTATAAGTCCACTTTATGCACAGTAAGGCTAATCGGGATCGGACCTACAGTTTTAAAGTGGGACCCGAACTTCTATAAGCTTTCACAGGGAAATGCACAGTAAGGCTAATCGGGATCGGACCTACAGTTTGAAAGTGGGATCCGAACTTCTATAAGCTTTCACAGGGAATATATATAAGTATAACCTATAATATATGATATATATAATTTTTGAACTTGACCTCGATCTTTGACCTTGACCTTAAACTTCGACCTTGACCTTAACCTTTAACCTTGGCCTTAACATTTGACCTTGACCTTGGGATTGACCTTGACCTTTGACCTGACCTTGACCTTGAAAATTTCAAATTCGAATATCTCGGCTTCTAATTGAGGTAGAGGGATAATTCAAACGCTATTTTACTCAGAAAAACATGCTCTTTCAGATGAACCAGGTTTCATCCTCCGCCAGTTTTCTATTTTCTTTATTTACGGTCGGAGACTTTTGATGTTACAATCAAATGAAAGGTCTTGCCGTGCAGATTCCGAATATGTCATAACTTCCGGTCTAGCTGAATTAGGACCGCCAGGACGACTGTTTAAATTTTATTTCCGGTCGGAGATCTTTGATGTTACATTCAGATGAAAGGGCTTGCGGTGCAGATTACGAATATGTCATAACTTCCGGTCTAGCTCAATTAGGACCGGCAGGACGACTGTTTAAATTTTTCGCATTTATATAAGTAGTTATGCACCCCCGTTGAGTCGAGTAGTTATGCACCCATGTTGAGTACGATATTTCAAATTTGAATATCTCGGCCCCTAATCGAGATAGAAGGATGATTGATACGTTGTCGGACTAGGAGTGAAGTCCTCTTTCCGGTGAACCAGGTTTCATTGTTCTAGGACCAGCGGTTTCCTAGTTTCTTTATTTTCAATCGTAGACCCCCCTTCCGACCACTCTAATGAAAGGTCTCGACGTGCAGATTACGAATATGTAATCAGATTCGCTGTACGTCAATTAGGGGAGGAGCTAGAGCCTTTTGAAAAATTCCGGTTTTTTTTTTTTTTTTTTTTTTTTTTTTTTTTTTTTTTTTTTTTTTTTTTTTTTTTTTTTTTTTTGCGAAAACTTAAAATCGCTGTAACTCGGCTCCTAATTGAGCTAGGAGGATGATTGATAGCTTGCCGGACTCGGAGTGAAGTCCTCTTTCCGGTGAACCAGGTTTCATTGTTCTAGGACCAGCGGTTTCCTAGTTTCTTTATTTTCAATCGTAGACCCCCTTCCGACCACTCTAATGAAAGGTCTCGACGTGCAGATTACGAATATGTAATCAGATTCGCTGTACGTCAATTAGGGGAGGAGCTAGAGCCTTTTGAAAAATTCCGGTTTTTTTTTTTTTTTTTTTTTTTTTTTTTTTTTTTTTTTTTTTTTTTTTTTCCGAAAACTTAAAATCGCTGTAACTCGGCTCCTAATTGAGCTAGGAGGATGATTGATAGCTTGCCGGACTCGGAGTGAAGTCCTCTTTCCGGTGAACCAGGTTTCATTGTTCTAGGACCAGCGGTTTCCTAGTTTCTTTATTTTCAATCGTAGACCCCCCTTCCGACCACTCTAATGAAAGGTCTCGACGTGCAGATTACGAATATGTAATCACTTCCGGTCTAGCTCAATTAGGAGCCGAGCTATTTTCTTATCTACGTCCTTCTTCCTTTGTCGATAGATAAACATTTCACACGTTCCTTCGTTAAGAATTTATCTACATCCTGTTTCCTCTGTTTACAGATAAACAAGAAAACCGTTACATAGTGATATCAACGAGGAAAACATGTGGTGAAGACTGTTAATCATTTCCGGGATAACCACATAGGGTCAGTAGAACCGTTAGGATCGGAGATAACTGTTGCGTCATGTTTGCGTATATAAAGAACGGCGTTCTCTCCACAAAACAGTCTTCGTGAAATAATCATTGTACGATCATGGACGTACACTTATCCGCTGACGATCTGTTAGTGCTATATCGTGACGGATATTACACAACATCTGCACAATTACGGGAAGTGTTGGCGATTATTGCGCAGAAAATCATCGCGGGAGAAAGTATCTCTTTGGTCGAGGAGTATGACCACTTACTACGGACAGTGACAACATCCGCACCCGATCTTTCAGGAGGAGGATGGACCGATATTCCCGAAGAGTCCCCCGACCCCCCGTCGACACCTGATTCTGTATCCCGAGTCATCAAGAAGGCGCAGGCATCCGACACAGGAACTTCTACAAACGCTGCATCCAGATCACACCCGGAGCCTTTGCCAGGACCGTCATGGAGACCGGACCCCCCAGCAGAACAGCCATCAAATGGGAAAGGTAAGAAAAGGAAACGTGCTTCAGTGTCTCGTGAACAGATAGGGAATATAACATTACATAACATTCAAGAACGTGAATATCCTAAATTCCGTTCCAAGGGACGACGTGTTGAATTCAGTTTCTCACACCCGCCAGATAATGTCGATCCTCACACTTGGATTCGCGAAGGTGTTCAAAATCTTCTCACCTACGTTAAAAAAGACAGCAAGGATGAAGACAAAATAGGTTTAACTTTGTCTAACATATCTGACCCAACTGTGAAAGATATTTACATCGGGTGGCATAGATGTGATCAGTTGCATAGTGATATGGTGTGGAACATTATGTACAAAATACTACAAAGTGCAAAAACCTTCACTGCTACAGATCGCTTAATTTTACGAGCAGACCATGTCAATATACCTGTTGGAGGTGGGGGTAATCGAACATATTGTTTACCTAATTATATCTTAAGCACTCAAAAAAGAAGTATCGTCGGTGTGCCGAATAGAAAAAAACCACTCTGTTTAGCTGAAGCTCTGGTCATAGGGAAAGCCCATGCTGATAAAGACCCGTCATATACTCAATATAGAAGAAACAGAAATCTTCTTAAACCTGTTTTCGAACTGATGCGAAAAGCAGATGTAGATCTGACAGACAATACGTGTACTGGAAGTGGAATTCCGGAACTGAGAAAATTTCAGCAAGTTCTCCCTGAATATAAGATTATTGTATACAACAATCTTCGTGATGTTAAAGATGTTTTGTTTGAAGGACTGGTTGAAAACGTTTCCAAATTTATATACCTTCTCTATGATAATACCAGACAACATTATGATGTAATAGTGAACCGTGTTGGAGCATTTGCGGCAAAACAAGAATGTCGCGGGTGTAACGAACTAATATTTCAAAAAGCTCATAACCATCTGTGTAAACAATTGTGTTGTATGTGCCGTTCAACTCCACCGTGTGTACCTGAACAGGGGGTTCGCAGAATATGCCAGACATGTCACAGAATTTTCAAAAATGAGAACTGCTTCACAAATCATGTTTCTACACCGTTCCGAAACGGTACTGTCTGCAGCGAAATCCAACAGTGTCCCCGATGTTTCAGAATTATTCTCACGAACAATAGATATGAGAAAGTACATAGATGCAACATGAAATATTGTACGGTATGTAATTGTGTGAAACCTGTAAATCATTTCTGTTACATGTCTATACCGAAACCTAAACAGAACTCAAAATTTCTATTTGTGTTTTACGACTTTGAATGCTACACTGACATTCCTTATTTTGAGAAAGAAAAAAGTTTTCTTCACGTTCCGAATCTTATCGTGGTGCAGACGGCCTGTCACGCATGTTACAAAAAAGAGGATTTAACAGTTCCGTGTTCTGTTTGTGGAACAAGAGAGTTTATATTCTGGGATGACCCTGTAGACACATTTCTGTCCTATTTGGAATTGCAGCATAAGTTTTCCGACATAATCATCTGTGCACATAATGCACGAGGTTACGATTGTACATTTTTATTACGGAGAATGTTGGAGAGAGAAATGAAACCTCGTGTCATCTTAGATGGTACCAAAATCATCAGCATGACATACCAAAATCTTCATTTTGTGGACAGTCTCAACTACGTTCAGACAAATCTTGCAGGCTTTTCGAAACTTTTCGGTTTGCCTGTTCAGAAAGGATATTATCCGCATTTGTGGAACACCTACAAGAACAGAAATTACATTGGACCGATGCCTCCTCCTTCTGCATACGGTTATGAATACATGAAAACAGTTGAAGATCAACACCGTTTCATGTCTTGGTATGACGTCGAATGCATGCGAAACATACCTTTCAACAACAGAAACCAACTTCTCCAATACTGCATCAAGGATGTTACCCTGTTGAGACAAGGATGTCTGAAGCTGAGACAGAATTTCCTAGACATATGCAAAATAGACATTTTCAAGGATTGCCTCACAATAGCATCAGCCTGTTCACTAATTTACAGACAGAAATTTATGCCTGCTAGCACTATAGGAATAATTCCTAAAGGAGGTTACCATCATGCAGATCAGATGTCGAAGTTTGCATTGAAATGGCTAACCTACGTTGAAGAACAGAATGATGTAATACTTCTTCACGGCGGACGTACTCGTGAAAAATATGTCATAGGAGGACGTTACAGAGTGGACGGTTATCACGAGGAGACGAAAACAGTGTATGAGGCCCTGGGCTGTTACTGGCATGGTTGTCAACGTTGCATATCTGTTAACAGGGATATGTATCCGAAAGATGACGATGAAACCGATCAGGATAGTAACAGTCAGAAACACAGTGACATGTTGAACACTGCAGCCTTCAGATACGAGACAACATGTCGTAAACTTGCGGCTTTACGTTCTGAAGGATACCATGTCGTCACTATGTGGGAATGCGATTTCAACAAAATATTGAAAGCAGATCCTGAACTGAATAGATATCTATCGACACATCCTATTGTTTGCTGCATTCCTTTGAATCCACGAGACGCCTTATATGGAGGAAGAGTTGAAACAGTCAGGACTTATTACAAAATCAAGAAAAACGAGAAATTGCAGTACAACGATTTTACAAGTTTGTACCCTTATGTTAACAAATACTGTGCCTATCCTGTCGGACATCCTACCATATTTCTAGGAAATTCTATTCCGTCGGTAAATGAGGTTCTGAACATGGAGGGACTCATCAAATGTACCATTCTGCCACCGAAAACCCTTTTACATCCTGTTTTACCTACAAAAATGCACGGAAAACTGATGTTTGTATTGTGCAAGGAATGTGCTTTTAGATTAAAATGTGAAGGTACATGCAGCCATTCCGATGATCAGCGTATACTTTCAGGAACTTGGGTCATAGCCGAGGTGCGTAAAGCTTGCAGTTTAGGCTACAAAATGCTGTCCGTGTCGGAAGTGTGGAAGTATGAAACATCGATGTACGACCCTGTCACAAAGACTGGAGGACTTTTTTCTGGTTATGTCAACACCTTCTTGAAAATAAAACAGGAAGCGAGCGGGTGGCCTTCATGGTGTCAGAACGACGAGGATAAGCAGAAATACATACAGGAATATTTCGATAAGGAGGGTATTCTGTTGGAAGAAAACAGTATCGAAGTCAATCCCGGGAAACGTACTCTGGCTAAACTCTGCCTCAATTCTTTATGGGGCAAGTTCTGCCAACGGGACAATCTTTCCCAGACAGCCATCATCAAGGAATCGAAGGATTTCCTCGATAAAATGACTGACCCAAATATCGTAATCGGAGGAGTCGTATTCATCAATCAGGACACCGTTTTAGTAAACTGGAAATATGTTGAAGAAGCAGTCAGTCAGAACAGGAAAGTAAACGTTCCTATCGCTGCCTTCACAACATGTCATGCTCGTCTGAAACTTTATGAACTTCTAGAAAAATTGGGTGACAGGGTATGTTATTGTGATACCGATTCAGTAATTTACATAGATAGTCCTGAAATGGAATACCATCCCCAGACAGGTGACGCACTAGGAGAACTCACCGATGAATTGGCAGATTTCGGCACCGATGCGGTTTGTGAACAGTTTGTTTCAACGGGACCGAAAAGTTACAGCATGAAAATAACAAAACCGTTCTCCAAAGCACAGTATATCTGTAAAGTGAAAGGGATTACATTGAATACCTCCACATCAGAATTGATTAATTTCGATACCATGTGCGACATGATAAACAATGAGAAACCTGAAGTTATGGTCGAAAATATTTTTAGAATCAGAAGAACAAAACAGTTCCAAGTCATCAGTACAAATGAAAAAAAGCTGTTTCAGCCAGTATTGTTGAAACGACAATTCGACCATGAACATTTATCGTTTCCTTTCGGATACTGTGCAGACTAAAATATGTCTGTAACGGTCCAGAGTTCGAACCCTTCGGGGCTGATATAAAACGTGTTCGCAGACTGCCAGACCTTCATTTTTCTTCAGAATCTGTAAGACGTTTCTTCAGCATGATTCCTAAACTTTCTCATCCTTTCACCATGATGGTTTGCGGAGCATCAGGAAGCGGAAAAACTACTTTTGTGACAAACATGGTCGATTCCATCGTTCATCTTGTAGAAGGATCCGTCAAGAAAATCATATGGTGTTACGATCAGGAGAACAGTATTCCACAAAGTCTTCGAGATGTGCAATATCATAAAGGTATCGTCGATTGGCAGTCGTGGAACGGAAAAACTCCTACACTCATAATCCTTGATGATCTTATGATGGTTGCACAAGGGGAAAAAGTCGCCGACCTTTTCACAAAAGGCAGCCATCACAAAAACATTTCCGTGGTGTTCATAACACAGAATCTTTTCCACCAAGGAAAAAATTGCAGGGACATTTCGTTGAACGTGAAGCACTTTGTTATTTTTAAAAATCCTCGAGATATGAACCAATTCACTGTTTTTGCAAGACAACTTCATCCTCATCGCATGAAGGAACTCGAAAAAGTATATATAGATGCTACCACGCAACCTTACAGTTATTTGTATATTGATCTCTCACAGTCAACACCGGATCCTTTACGTTATCAAACAGACGTTTTCAACCAGAATTACTCAACTGTATATCTTCCTCAGGAATGTTTAAAACATCGAGATGAGGAAAACGAGGAAGACACGTACCAACTCACGTTCTAACAGGAATAGACATTCCACTTCTTTCAAGAAACATTCACCTTTCTTGCACGTGTTGAAAAATTCGCCGCCCAAAATCCGTAAATCATTATTGAAAAGTGCTCCGAAAAAAACAATACGTTTCATCAGCGAATGCTGCCTGAACGTTTTAAAAGGAAACGTGAAAATTAAACCGTCCGCAAAACGTCGTCTGACACCTTACAAGTCGGTCATACGCAATCTAGTGAAACCGAAAGTGAACATCGAGAAACGCAGAAAGCTTCTTGTTCAGAAAGGAGGATTTCTACCTTTACTTCTAGGCTCCTTGTTATCGGGTCTTCTCGGTACTCTCATTCCTCATTGAGAAATGACATCTTCTTACAAAAAAATGATCGTACTTTCACCGGAACAGTTAGCACGTATTCGTGGTTCCGAATTGTCTGTGACTCAAAAATTATCCGTTCTAGATAAGAAGATGAATGATATTCTAAAAATGAAAAATATATCAGACGATCAAAAATGGCGTCTTTACAGAAAAGAACTGGACGAGTATTTATGGTTGAGTCGAAAATCCAAAGAACCATTACAGATTCCTATTGTGCAAGATAACGACGGTTCTTCTACTATTTCACCAGAATCGACGTATTTTCCTCAGAATCTGGCAGAGACATTACCCCGTAATACACGTCATCAGTTACAGAATATCATCGATGAGTACCAATCCACGGCACAACATTTGATAGACGAACGTCAGGAAAAATCACTTCCGGATCCGAAAACATTGAACTTCTCATCGTCGCCAACGGAAAGCCCTGGACCGTCTCATCGACAGAAGAAGAAGAAGAAGAAAGTGACCGTCCGTGTTTCCAGGAAAACTACACCTTTTCTGAGAACACCTGACGCTTACAAACTGGTTCCTCTGAGAAAAAGCCGTAGACAGAGAGATCGGTCATGGGAGTCTCTAAGTTGAAACACAATAAAATTCTCACCAAAATATATTATGATCCCCGACACCATGCTTCATTCTCATCTGTAGATCGTCTGTGGAAAGCGGTACGGGATAAAAATATATCCCGCGATACGGTGAAAAAATGGTTGATGCATCAGGAAACCTACACTCTCCACAAACCTGCAAGAAAAAGGTTTCCTCGAAATCATTACAATGTATGGAACATAGACATGCTTTGGGAAGCCGATCTCAACGACATGACATCGATACAAAAACATAACGACGGATACAAATATCTTCTGACAGTGATCGACGTATTTTCAAAATATGCCTTTGCATTACCGCTAAAAAATAAAACAAGCAATTCGGTAACCGAAGCTTTCAAAACTATTTTCGAAGAAAACAGACGGAAACCTGTTACACTACAGACCGACCAAGGAACGGAATTTACAAATTCTACATTCCAGAAATTTTTAAAAAATGAACATGTACAGTTCTCGACAGCAACAAATTATCCTGTGAAAGCGAGTGTAGTGGAACGTTTCAACAGAACATTAAAAGAACGGATGTGGAAATATTTCACCTCAAAACAGACAAGACGTTATGTAGATATTTTACCGCAACTTCTCGAAGGTTACAATACAGCAATCCACAGTTCCATAGGAATGGCCCCTCGAGATGTCAACGAAACAAACGTTTACATTGTGTGGAAACGTCTCAACAAACCTGACAAACATGTTTCACAACCGTCTTCAGATCTTAATGTAGGTGATATTGTACGAATTTCTGTCGTCAAAGGACATTTTGAGAAAGGATACGAACAAACGTGGTCACGAGAACTTTTCAAAATCCATTCCCTTGTTCAGCGAACACCTGTACCTGTATACATATTAGACGACTTAAATGAAGAACCAGTAAAAGGTACATTTTACAAACATGAACTGCAGAAAGTTTATTCGGATCCTGACGAAGAGTATAAAATTGATAAAATTTTGAACACCCGGGGAAAAGGAAAAAAATTGGAATACCTGGTTCGTTGGCTCGGATATCCGCCTAGTTTCGATTCATGGATCAAGGCATCTTCCGTAAAACAGTTATCGGGAAAATAATTTCCAAAACATATTTATATCACAATATAACGGTACTGCGATCCAGTGAGTCTTCTGTGTTCGGCGAGAATGGATGATAATTTCTACGTTTACCTCCTATCATCTGCATCGGAGGAATATTTTCCAGACAACACACTCACCCATTTCACCGTAAAACTTGCTAAACGGATCGATCTGTCTCCAGAATTGTGGGAAGTCGGATTGGCAGAACTACATTATTCAACTCTATACGACAATGTTTTGGAAACTGATTCTGGAATGTTAACTCTTCCTGTTCGGACATATGCAAGTGCTGAGGACCTAGTCTCTACCATCATCGAATCTCTCCCCGACGACCTGGAAATAAGGAGATCCGTTCTCGAGAAATTCTGGCATTTTTTGACGGAACCGCAATGGGGAACATTTGGATCTACTATCTGTACGGATAACACACTCTATATTAACGAACAACCATTTTATTTTCCTGCAACAACATATACGATAGAGGATCTGATTTATTTCCTGAAAACAGACCCTGCTAATGTAGCTGTTCCTACTCATCTCAGGTTTTTCTTCAAGCAGGCCGTGTACAAACATCTATCCGTGATAGGGGTTCCGAAGCCTGAACCTGACGATGCTCCAACAAATACCGTTACACCCATAGACGAAACTGATGACTATGCTAAATTTCGATATGACATATTGAAATCTATTTATTCTACGCACGCAATGTCCAATAGTGTTGTGGATAAAAACCCATACATATTTATTTACTCTGATCTGGTGAAACAACAATTGGTCGGGGGAGAAATGGTACGTCTCTTGCGTCTTACCCGAAAACAGTGTTCGGACACAAATACGTCTTGCACAGTACCCGTAGCCCATCAAACATTCGACCCGATTCATTACGTTCCTCTGGATAAAGCCTCTTTCGAAACAATAGAAATTGCGTTGTACGATAGAAAAGGAAATTTCTTACCTTTGAGAACTGGGTCCGTACCCACAATCGCTGTTTTACATTTTCGTCGAAAAGCAAAGTCCTTTTAAAAAACAGTAGACAGCTATTTCTCTCAGTCTTTGTCGAAAAGCGAATGAATCACCATGAATTCGCAGACCGAATATTATAGTAACCAAATCCGTGGAGGAATTGGGCCCATCTACCGTTCAACTAGAAATCAAAAAGGGAGAGGATTGGGGTCACTTTTCGCAGGACTGTTTAGAATGGTGAAACCTCTACTTTGGAGCGGTGCAAAAACGATCGGAAGAGAAGCTTTAAAAACAGGAGCTAACATTATCACCGACATTGCAACAACCCAACAAACTCCGAAAACTATTGTTCGTCAACGGGTACGAGAAGCAGGTCAAAATCTTCAAAGTAAAGCACAACGGAAAATCGACTCTCTTGTAGGTTCTGGTATAAGAACCAAACCTGCAACAAGAATTGCTCAGTTGATGTTAAAACGTTCAGCCACCCGTATTAGAACATCTACGATCCGTAAAAAACGAGCATCCAAAAAACGAAGAAAAACATCCGCAAAATCTAGGAGAACACGTAAAAGAAAAATCAAACAGAAGGTCTCAGGGAAAGATATTTTTGGATAATGATGGAGGATAACATGTGCATGATCTCGCAGTTCGACCTCTTCCGGAAAAAACCTATTCAGCAAAATGTGGAAAAAACGTACACAGCCACCTACAAACCTATCGCTTCCATCGATAATCAGAATATAATTCAGTTTGTCATACCGGCGGCAGGAACTGATTTTCTCGATCTTTCATCTGCCTATCTTCGTCTGCAAACGCAAATGGTTAAACAGGATGGAAGTCCCATGAGTGCTTCCGAAACAGAAAATGCCCTCACAAAAAACTGCGGGGTAGTGAATTATCTTCTCCATTCACTCTTTTCCCAATGTACAGTGACTCTCAACGGCATTGCTGTAACAACAGCCGATAACAATTACGCATATAAAGCAATCTTCGAAGCAGCTATCAATTACGGAAGCGATGCCGCAAACACGCATCTCACGAATGCCCTGTGGTATTTGGACACACCTGAACATCAAGATCAAATCACTGCCGACAACACAGGTTTCACCACAAGAAAAAAATTTTTCCAGTATGTTCCGACGACCGGAAATCTTACGGAAGTGACAGCCGTGGTCGACCTTATGGGAAAACTTCACATAGATTTCTTCCACCAGTCTAAATACCTGATCAACGGTGTTGAAGTACGCATCGATCTAGCTAGATCACGTGACGCTTTTTACATCTGGGGAGACCAGACATCACCTACAGTAAGAATAAAAATTTTAAAGGCTGTTCTCGAAATAAATCACATCATTCCTACTCCTACCACCAGTTTGGCCATAGACAGAGCACTCACTTACGCTCCTGCTCATTATCCGTTCACCAGAAGTGTCATCAAAGCTTATTCTTACGTCGCCGGAACGCAGCAGATTTCGATCGATAATGCTTTTCAAGGTCCTTTTCCGAATGTTGTTCTTTTTGCTATGGTATCCACCGCCAGCTTTCTCGGAGACAGTAAGAAAAATCCGTTCGACTTTAGAAGTTTTAACCTATCTTCTTTCCATCTTGTGAAAAATGGAGAACTCGTACCTTCCGAACCTTTACAAATCACCACAGGAGGAAACAGTGGATTGATAACACGTGCCTATCAAACTCTATTTTCCGGTACAGGCATTCACCACGCCAATTACGGACACCAGATCACACGGAAAATGTTCGAGAACGGATTCTTTTTCCTGATTTACGACATAACGCCAGACTCTTCAGGAAACGACACGCACACCAGTCTCCAGGAACAAGGCATCATCGGAGCCGAGATGCAGTTTTCTCCTCAGCTGTCGGAAAATATAACATGCCTTTTGTATGCTGAATTTGAATCTGCAGTAGATATACCTAAAGATAGAAGTGTCATCCTCCATCAGTGAGACCGAATTTTCCATAAATATGTGTGCCTGTGTTTCTGACTCCCAGTGTTACCGAAATAGCTCTTATGTAAACATTATACTGCTTGTGATGGAAAAACCCACCAAAGTGATAACCCGTACTATTAAGCATAGTAGTGTTTCTTCGAAAGTGACAACTTCAAAACCTGTGAACATACAATTGTTTCCCGAACTATTTGACAACAGCCCAGGAAGCATAGAAATGACCAAAGACAGACACATTATTATACATTATTGAAAACATAAGCAGCATGAACACGTCGCAGATCAGACAGATTCTATCTCGAAACTGTTCCACCAGAAACATTTTTTACGGTGTTTACCCGAGAGATCTTTTACCTCGGACGTTTCCTAAGCCGGCCTTGGTCATTGCAAACACTGACAAGTCCGACTCCCGGGGTACACACTGGGTGGCCTTCTATTTCGACAAAAACAATGTGGCCGAGTATTTCGATTCATACGGATTTCATCCTTTCTATCAAGAATTCGTAACTTTCCTGAACAGTCATTCCTCGGTCTGGACTTACAACAGTATTCCCTTACAGGGGATATTGGCCATAACATGCGGTCATTACTGTTGCGTGTATGCTTATTACAAAGCACGTCACGTTACAACCAAGGATTTCATCCAGACATTTCCACCAGGTATCAGTAAAGATGGATATATCCTACACCGTTTTCGTCAGATCTTCAAATGTCTACCACATTCCAAGTGTCCCAGAGGGGAACAAGCGTGTTGTTCTATCCACACGATCCAGGCTCGTGTCATGAAGAAATGTATTTAAAATGTGTGCTGCGTATCTTTCTCTCAGTGCCATCGAGACAGTTCTAGTGAACACATCATGGAACCTTCTGCTGTTTCTATAATGGAGAAACACAACAAACTTGTGACACGCATGACCAATCAGGATGATGTTTCCAAACGTAAACCTCGAAAACGTGTGCAACCCATTAAATTAGAAACCGTTACTATCAAGAACGAGGAGGCTGACGAAGGAATGGATGTGACTACGGACTGTGAATTCATAAAGAGACGTAGGGAAATTGGTTTTTCCACAGACAAAATCGAGTGTCCTAAACTATATGACGTAGATGCATGTTTAGATCTCTATCTTGCAAACACATATTTTCTGAACAAGGAAAAAAACAAGTACGTAGCCATAGGATTCGAAAAGGAATCCCCTTTCAATTTAGTGTGGGAGTTTTCGCAACAGGGGAGATCACCCGTACGCATCGATTCTAAACAGATCAGAGAACTGTGTGCTTCAAAATCTGACTTACTGAATTACGTCGACACTGGTCGACGATTCAATTATTTGGTTACTGGAAATATCACCGTTAGTGGTGTAAATTTTTTCGGGAAACGTTGCATCTCGATGTATCAACATCATTCACCGGATGCTTTCATTTTCACAGCCTCTGAACTACATTTATTTATGTGTAATCTTTTCAGACCTCTGCAAAAATTAATGAACGAACGTTATCATAAATTACAACCCGAAATGGAGGCTTTTGTATATTGTATAAAAAAGAATATGGTTTCAGAAAAAAAAGAAGTACCCGATGTATTGAACTATTTTTATGTACTTTGGTACAACGAACTGATGATTGAAATATATCTTGAGAACAATCTTGGACACACATTGGTATTGTAAATAAAATCTGTTATATATTTGCTGTTGTAAACTATCCATTGTATTTCATATTGTAAATAAACCATTGTTACTTTTATGTATTGTGTAAAATTACCATTATCGATGTCCATATGTAAATATATTTCACATTGTGATCGAATTATATTGTTAACCTATATCTACAATTATAAATAAAACATTTGTAAATGTTCAAAAAATCTTTTATTTCTCGTACTTATTACAATAGAAACTGTACATCTTCCAGACATTTTCAAATGCACAATTTTTTTTCACGTTCTCACATTTACTATGTTCTCTGCATTTTCCTGTAGTCTTTTTCACACTATCCAACTTTGGACATTCAAGTTCTTCGATGTTGCGCACAGATATTTTACCCATACGTTTTTCTCCAAGTAATTTTTCCAACCATTTAATTTTCTCCATACCTTTGACGTACACTTCCTGATTCACAAGCATAAAATATAAAACGTCTCCTAATTTCTCATACGGTAGCCACCCATCTCCCCAGTTCAGACCGTGTTTGTTGGTACGGAGCCAGTAATTCACCCGGCGATACTTTTCACTCAACAAGTGAAAACCATATGGAGATTTCACTAAACAGTCAAATGCGCTGTCGAAAGGAAATTTTAAAATCCCCACTTCTTTCCACACAAATTCTCCTCCTGCTCCGCGAAGACCTTGAATGTCCAAAAAACAGGCATCCATTTTGTTCAACAGGTGAAAACAGTTAAGGTATCTTCAATGCTGCCCCGGCATACGGCACACTTGTCCAATTGAGAGGCACAGAGACCACAGGCTACAAAATGTCGACACGGAAGAATTACCACACTGCAAGAGTTTTCAAAACATATTTTACAGAGTAGCACAGAATCCACACTCTGATTATCGGATGTTTTTTCAGTAGTTTCCACACTGTCGCAATATTTGCAACTTTTCGAATCACTGTGTAACGCTGCAACACTCTGTATGTAACTACAGGCTGGTATTGCCCGGTAATGTTCTAGAATCGGGCAATCTTCGGATGTCCAATCACACACTCCGTACCCACAATGGAAACATATTACCCTATCACTGAATCCTGAATAATAAAAACCTGCAGTGACTAATTCTTCAGCAGTCTGACGTAATCCTATTGGCCACTTTCTGTAAGTCTTGTATCTCGCATTCACCGACATATAATCGGTGGTAAAAGGACCGCCTGCTATCAGACGAGTATGGTAAGTATACACTCTCATATGTCGAACAAAGAAAACTCGTATGATACTGTAGGTATCGGGTATGAAGGTTCAGCCAGAATATTCTCAAAATCAGATACTGTAGGTGAAGGGGTCGTTGGTATCGGCGATAAAGGTTCAGCCAGAATATCCTCAGGATCGTCGGGGAACAGCCGTCTGCGAAAATCGAAACCTTCGGGAGGAACCACAGGGAAACAAGGATGACCTTCTAAGTTAAGTAACAATGGACGATCACAGCCAGAACACCACACGGAATTTCTGTCTGCCAACAAAGAAAGCCACTCTTTCACTCTATTCTTCAAAGCTTCGCCCAACTCTTCCTTCCTGCGACGTAGTTCGCAGATACACCCGTGACTCGGAAATCCTGTTCTCTCGTCACCTCTTCTTTTCCTCTCTTCTATCTCCTTCAAAGTCTCGCAGCGACGGTGAATTGTTTTTCCTAAGCCGTTGACCACGTGACATCCACACCAGGGAGATTCAGGTATCGCTACATACATAAACGGGAAATAACTCAGCAACCGATCCAGGGTCTTTCGATCACTGTCCAGATCGCCGCAAGACCGAACAAGTTCCCAGAACTCTTCGTAGCTGATCTCGTAGAAATTCACACCATTATCAGACAAACGTGTACCGCTTACATCCATCCTCACATGACACTAAGATCCTCTTTCCTTTCTATTTATACCCTTTTCCCTCCTACGTCACCATTTCCGTTAAACAGACTTCAAACTACAAGGCTACGCCCAAAACATGTTCGGGCATGTTCACACAGAAACGTTACACCACCCAGAAATTGCAAATTCATCCAAACCTACGCCTAAAACATGTTCGGACATGTTCTATTCAGACAGAAAACCGTTACAGCCATTTCCAGGAATCTCAGACTCATCAACGGTCTCAAAACGGGAGAATTTCAGACTCATCAACGCCATCTGTTTTCAAACACCGGAAACACGTACTCCAATTTATATATGACGTCACACGCCAAAATAACATAACAAAAACAAAATGGCGTCACAGAAATTAAAACAATTCATAATAATAATATAATAATATTTAAATTAATAATAATTTAATAATATAATCTGGTCACGTGACTTCCATTTTGTGACGTCACAGTCACGTGACTCCCAGAAATTGCAAATTCATCCAAACCTACGCCCAAAACATGTTCGGACATGTTCTATTCAGACAGAAAACCGTTACACACATTTCCTGGAATCTCAGACTCATCAACGGTCTCAAACGGGAAACGCCCCCCAAAAATAGACACCTATCTCATCAACACCGGAAACCCTTATCAAGTCCTCATTAACAACAGAAAACACTTCCCGCCAAACTTATCAAACCCTCCAAACCGAAAACGCCCCCCGACCGGAAACACTTATCACTCTCCTCATTCACAACAGGAAATCCATATCATTAAGCCACGCCCCTTTTCCCTCATCAACCAATCAAAACGCTCAAAACCCCCACCCTTGCTTGCCCACACTGCTTGGTCATCAATTGATCTTTGATCGATCTTTTCCAATCAATTGATTTATCGACTTCAACGGGGGTGCATAACTACTATTATTCTATCTAAGTATATTTATATTGACTGGATTATTTAACAGATCAAACAGAAAGAAGGCAAAATTCACTAAACGTAGGTGATTGCATGAAAATAACTAGGTCAAGGAGTGACCAACAGTGAGCTGAGGTTATATATAGAGGGTCGCTCTTCATAATTCTTACCTTCGCTGGATCGGCGAAGGAACGCACTTGTGGGCGGTAGAACCTGAATGGGCTCCACCAAGACATCGGAGACTCGAAGCAGATGTCTTGGTGGATGAACCCAAGTAGGGTCATAGGCGCTAGGGTCAATTTGGTCATTTCTTCTTGTATGAGGAACCAATTTGGCCAACTCCCAAATTAACTTACATTGCTTATAACTAATTAAATTTGAAGAAAAATTATAATCTCTTAGACTGTTAACATATTTTATATTTAGGCTGCGCAAGATCCAATGATAAAATTAAAAAATGGGAACCGCCCAGACAGGGACTCGAACCCTGGACAGATAGGTTAAAACCCTAATGCTATACCAACTAAGCCATCTGAGCACAAGGTATTCTTTTTTTTTTGAAAAGTTAGTTATGTTAAGAAATATCGTTTGAGAACACTTTTGGTCTGGGTCGACAGAGAAGGAGACAGCATTTCCAAAATTTTACAGACTGGATGTATTTTACCACCACTATAGAGGTCTTTACTATATGTAATTCGAAACGCTAGAGTTCAGTTAGCTTTCAAAATTGAGGTTACATAGTACAATATGTTGAAGATTTTGTGTTTGTCACGCATAACAAGTTACACTATATCTAATTACGGACATATAATACTAAAACTTTGCTAGTAGTTGATGAGATGACAGTAAATTTGAGAGTTTTAGCATCATTTGTCCTGAAATGGATATAAGTGTAACTTGTTAAGTGTGCCAAACACAAAATCTTCAACATATTGTACTATGTAACCTCAATTTTGAAAGCTAACTGAACTCTAGCGTTTCGAATTACATATAGTAAAGACCTCTATAGTGGTGGTAAAATACATCCAGTCTGTAAAATTTTGGAAATGCTGTCTCCTTCTCTGTCGACCCAGACCAAAAGTGTTCTCAAACGATATTTCTTAACATAACTAACTTTTCAAAAAAAAAAGAATACCTTGTGCTCAGATGGCTTAGTTGGTATAGCATTAGGGTTTTAACCTATCTGTCCAGGGTTCGAGTCCCTGTCTGGGCGGTTACCATTTTTTAATTTTATCATTGGATCTTGCGCAGCCTAAATATAAAATATGTTAACAGTCTAAGAGATTATAATTTTTCTTCAAATTTAATTAGTTATAAGCAATGTAAGTTAATTTGGGAGTTGGCCAAATTGGTTCCTCATACAAGAAGAAATGACCAAATTGACCCTAGCGCCTATGACCCTACTTGGGTTCATCCACCAAGACATCTGCTTCGAGTCTCCGATGTCTTGGTGGAGCCCATTCAGGTTCTACCGCCCACAAGTGCGTTCCTTCGCCGATCCAGCGAAGGTAAGAATTATGAAGAGCGACCCTCTATATATAACCTCAGCTCACTGTTGGTCACTCCTTGACCTAGTTATTTTCATGCAATCACCTACGTTTAGTGAATTTTGCCTTCTTTCTGTTTGATCTGTTAAATAATCCAGTCAATATAAATATACTTACATAGAATAATCTGGTTTTGTATAAGTTTAACATATAATCCTAATATAGTTTGATTCTCAGAAATATAGTTCCCGCTACATTTATATAAATCGAAGTCTAGTTAGTGTTGGTCTGTAAATATTGGATATGTAAAAGGCAAACTGAATTTTAGTTATAATCCAGAAATTGTCGATAATTTCCGTTCCTTTTGTAGCACTAGTTGCATATTTTTAAAACTTTTTATTGATAGCAAACCAAAATGCAGTCTATCCGAGGTACCCACCAAATGAACAACATAAAACCAGAAACCAGATTCATCATCGTTGCCAACATGGATATCATTATTCGAGGTACTTTCACAAACACTGAATTGATTTTGAAACATGAAAAAATTACATTGTCCTAAATAGAGAAGAGTACCCATCATGCGTGTACAAATCAGATGCGATCTTCGACACTTACAAAAACAAATTCCCCACACAAGAAGACAGGTTCAGATCTATAAACATTATAGAAGAACTTTACTTCACCTTCGAGGGCAGTGGAGAAAACATAAAAGTGGAAATCACCAACATCTCTGGTGGAGTCACCCTCAACTTTAACCAATGGCAAAAATTTCTCTCTTACTACAAATCCCTCATGGAAGAATTTCAGCATCGGCTAAATCGTAATCCCTATGTGACTTTTGCTCTTTGGTAGAGTATTTTTCATATATGTAAATTTGATATATTCTATATTTGTATATTAAATAAAAATAAACTTAAAAAACTTAACTTGAGTGTTTTATTTGAATCCAAAATATATATGTAATCTAATGAAAATGATTTAAACTTTATAAATATTATTTCTAAACAGTCACAATTGCAACATATAAGTTGTTCTTGCAGGCTAATAAGGCTCTGGCGTGTGGGCCTATGCCTCCTACAATCCTCTGTAAGATTCGTGTTGTCCTGTGAGTAATCAATATACATAGTAAGCCTAAGCTTTAAGGTTCAATCAGTGGATTTTAGTCCTCATAGACATATAGTGATTGTAGTTAAAATACGGCTCGTATAACTCCTGGTATTAAGTCAATCACTCAAAAAAAAAAACGGTAATACTTGAAAATACCTTGAATGCAGGCTTTAAAACTAAATAACAACATAGAAAACATTTCTTTTTCACAAATCTTTATTATTTGCACTAAAATACATTACACCTTAATATTTTTATTATTGTACCAACATACAAGTCTTTGAACATTTCTGAATGCGCAACCTTGTTCAGCTGGGGGAGAAGTATCAGAATGATACTTGCACAATCCTCCTTGAAACATATACAAATTCTTAAGGGATGGACAGTTTACAGTTTGTAAATCAACAATGTTATCAATATTAAACAAATCTTTGATAATTTGGGATTTTCCTTTGCAGAAAAATGTACCACCTTGACAGTTCAAGTTCCTAACTGCCCTCCAGACATAGTATATTTCACATCCACAAAGAATATCATACATTAATGCATGGAGATTGTCTTTAACCCAGCGCGATTCTTTGTTCTCTTTGAAATAATCGGGAACACTCACAAGCGCATAATACACAGTGTCCAAATTTGTAGAACTCACACAAATCTCACGCAATATAAATTTTCTGTTATAAATAAATCCTTGTACATCAATAATGTATTGCACCATTTTCGCTGTTATTAGTCAGTCTCTCTTTATTCAACTCTCACAAAAATCCTGTGCTACCATAAGTAAGCTCTGCTGAGCGTATAGAATCTATAAAAGTTTTCACTAGTTCGATATTGTTTGAAATTTCACATAACACACTATAAAAAGCTTTGTATTCTGTCTGTACCTCGTGTGCCGTCAAAGCATCCGCAACATCCTCATGGTTAGTAATATAAAAATCAAAAATATGTTTTGTATTGTCCTGATCCTGCAAATAACACTGGATTCTCTCGCACATCCACTCAACACAATGCTGGCATTCATACAAACGGCTTTCCCCTTGGCAAATAGAAAAACATTCGGAAATCAGAAATTCATCTTTACAGCATACGCACTCGCACTCATAAAAATGGTTGCCTACATTTAGATAACAACCCCTGCATATAATATACTTGCTAGGTGTATACCTCTTCAAAATCTCCAACACAGAATCCTTATGGATAACATCTGAAATCATGTTACTCATGCCCTTGTCGGTTACTTCGTTGACGTTATTTCCAGTAATAGATCCTTCCACTCACAGGTACACAAATAAGAACACCTGAAAAATAGAAACACAGTTGTAGTACTTGTTTATATTACGCATATTCATTTCTGTATTTACTTTTTCGTTTCTTTGTTTTCTGGATTTATATATTATTTCAAAAAACTAGTGGAGAAATATACATTCCAATGGTAAAATCTCTTTCGAGGTACTCACCGCAGTGTGGTTAGCCTTGTTTGTGGAGCTTGAAGACGCCATCTTTCACTAATGGTCCCTTTCAGTTACACATACAAAATTAGAAGCACCTGAAAAATAGAAATATAGTTGTAGTACTTGTTCACATTACGCATATTCTTTTTGGTTTGCATTGACGTTTTGCTCGTTTCAATATTTGCATTTACATATTATTTAAAAACACACTACATAATAAAAATCATTTACCTTAATTATAGCTTCTCTTGAGTTCTTTGTCTGAAACTCACGGCCAATAATCACAACTTGATGTCTTCTCTGACACAATGCTACACAAATACTTCTCAAAATAGCTTCTGCTTGCTTTTACGCAGTTTTTATACTCGTAAGCAAAACTGACGCCTTCTCTGATTGGTTGAAATAAAATCAACGCGTTTTCTAATTGGATGAAATAAAACCGACGCGTTTTCTGATTGGTAGAAATAAAAACGACACATTTTCTGATTGGTTGAAATATTCTTAACATTAGTTCATCCAAAAACCTAATAGTTATTATCCAAATGCATTAACAAATACACCCTGAAAATAGTTTGAAATATTATACACACCTTAGAACTTTGTAATATCGAATGTGAAATACAACACGCAAAAAATAGAAAATTTAATACAAAGATTTTAAAAAATCTCTTTGTAAGTCCAAATTGCAACAAAAATGTTGCCTGAATAGTTAAAATTGTGTTATTAGAATAAAAAATTACATAAACTTGTGAAATAATAAATTAAAAATTGATAAATGTCTTTGTGAGTAAAATATAACAAACAAAATGTTGTCTGAATAGATGAAATTGGTTATTTGAGTAATAATAAGCCTAAACTTGTAAAATAAAAGGGTAGAACTTGACAAAACATACTTTTGCATCCAAAATATAATTGAAAACTTTCTTGAATTGACGAAACACACTTCGTGTGTACAAAGTTTAATTCAAAACACATTTAAAATGTGTTATTTGAGTAAACTTAGAGAATAATCCTGTAAACTTGGAAAATATATCTGTGTGTGTGTGTGTGTGTGTGTGTGTGTGTGTGTGTGTGTGTGTCCAAAATGTAATAAAAAAACACGTTCAAATCGTGTTATTTGAGTAAATATTAGGCTAAACTTGTGAAATAAACAGATAAAAATTGAAAACTCACACTTTGTGTGTCGAAAATATAACAAAGTCTTTCCTAAACAGATAGAATTGTGTTATTTGAGTAAAAGATAGGCATAAACTTGTAAATAATAAATTAAAAGTTGAAAAAATCTCTTTGTAAATACAAAATATCCTGAATAGATGAAATTGTGTTATTTGAGTAATAATAAGCCTAAACTTGTGAAATAAACAAATAGAAGTTGAGAACACACACTTAGTGTGTCGAAAATGTAACTACAAGTCTTTCCTGAACAGATTGAATTGTGTTATTTTGGTAATAATAAGCCTAGACTTGTGAAATAAACAGATAGCAGTTGAGAACACACACTTTGTGTGTCGAAAATGTAACTAAAAGTCTTTCCTGAACAGATTGAATTGTGTTATTTTGGTAATAATAAGCCTAGACTTGTGAAATAAACAGATAGCAGTTGATAACACACACTTTGTGTGTCGAAAATATAACTAAAAGTCTTTCCTGAATAGTATAAATAGTGTTATTTTGGTAAAAATAGGTATAAAATTGTAAAATAATAAATTAAAAAGTTGTAAAAATATCTTTGAGAGTCCAAAATTTAATAAAAAATGTTGCCTGAATAGTATAAATAGTGTTATTTTGATAAAAAATTAACATAAAATTGTAAAATAATAAATTAAAAGTTGAAAAAAATGTCTTTGTGAATCCAAAATTTAATAAAAAATGTTGCCTGAATAGTATAAATAGTGTTATTTTGGTAAAAATTAACATAAAGTTGTAAAATAATAAGTTAAAAGTTGAAAAAAATGTCTTTGTGAATCCAAAATTAATGAAAAAATGTTGCCTGAATAGTATAAATAGTGTTATTTTGCTAATAATAAGCCTAAACTTGTGAAATAAACAGATAGAAATTGAGATCACACACTCTGTGTGTCGAAAATATAACTCAAAGTCTTTCCTGAACAGATTGAATTGTGTTATTTTGGTAATAATAAACCTAAACTTGTGAAATAAACAGATAGAAGTTGAGAACACACAGTTTGTGCGTCGAAAATGTAACTAAAAGTCTTTCCTGAACAGATAGAATTGTGTTATTTGAGTAAAAAATAGGCATAAACTTGTAAATAATAAATTAAAAGTTGAAAAAATCTCTTTGTAAATACAAAATTTAATAAAAAATGTTGCCTGAATAGTACAAATAGTGTTATTTTGGTAAAAATTAACATAAAGTTATAAAATAATAAGTTAAAAGTTGAAAAAATGTCTTTGTAAATACAAAATTTAATAAAAAATGTTGCCTGATTAGTACAAATAGTGTTATTTTGGTAAAAAATTAACTTAAAGTTGTAAAATAATAAGTTAAAAGTTGAAAAAAATGTCTTTGTGAGTCCAAAATTTAATAAAAAATGTTGCTTGAATAGTACAAATAGTGTTATTTTGGTAAAAAATTAACTTAAAGTTGTAAAATAATAAGTTAAAAGTTGAAAAAATGTCTTTGTGAGTCCAAAATTTAATAAAAATGTTGCTGATTAGTACAAATAGTGTTATTTTGGTAAAAAATTAATATAAAGTTGTAAAATAATAAATTAAACGTTGAAAAAAATATCTTTGCGGGTCCAGAATTTAATAAAAAATGTTGCCTGAATAGTATAAATAGTGTTATTTTGGTAAAAATACATAAAAACTTGTAAAAGATTTGACATAAAGTCAAAGTTTGGTAAAAAATAAACTCAAAATTAAGTTAAATAGCACACAGTAACATACATTTACTACCTAAATCAATAATCAAAGGGTCCTAGGTTCGTTACCCCGTGATAAAAGCAAATGGTGAAAACTGTAGGCCCCGTCCCTAATAGCTCTCCCTTCTTCATAGTACAGATAAAGAAAACCCTGCGCTAAAGCGTCCTGTGCCTTGAAGGCAAACCTGAGCGGAATATTAATTGGCGGCTGAAACCGGTTCTACAAGCGACGCATAGCTTCAGACATTTGACCCTTGCTGCGCATTCTCAGACATTCTTTGTTGTCTGGTTGAATCCCTCCCCTGCCCTACAGTATTGCATAGCTTTCCCCTGTTCTTGCGTAGTGGTTAACCTTGAAAAACCGGTTCTGAAAATCTACCGACGCGTTCTCTGATTGGTCAATCGGGTTCTTCCTTTGTTCTGACGTTCTGACGTCATTTGACCTTGAACGCACACTCCCCAAAATTCCTTTCTCGTCTACCTGCGCGGAGTTCATATTCTGAGACAGTATTCTGTCTAGCGTCTGAGATCATCGTGTTTCATAACTTAATGAAATTATTGCATAGTACTAATTAATAATATTACATATCGCGGGTTCGAGTACCGGGACCGTCCCCAATCGTAATTGGACCTGTACCTACACCCATTACCACCGTTCATAGCGGTTCATAAACCATAGAAAACTTATTTTCAATATTATAAACATTAATATTATCGATTTATACATTACATACTTTGCAGTAATGAATATAAAAACATATGCATAGCGTTCAGTACCTCTAATTACCTTCTATATACATATTTTTCATAAAATAAATAATTATATATTCATAAAAAGTTATAAACATGCAAATACATAAATGTAAAGTATTCTAAGTACTTGCAAATAAATTCTAAGTACGTGCAAATTAATTAAAACCCGTGCAAATTAGTTCTAAGTAAGTGCAAATTAAAGACCACCCATGGAGCGACAGACGTTGGCGCGTTCCTCTACTACTAGTTGGTGCTGTGCTGGTCGCTATTCATAATAATTGACACAAGTAAATTATCACAAATACACCAACCCACCTATTTGTATCCCGTCCTTATGCAGCAGCTTGCTCGTCTTTGACGTATTGGCTGCAGCTCTATAATTAATTATCTTAACCGGTGCATTCCTGGGGACGGTTTCATCATCTACTCCATCGTCGCTACTACTATCATCTCTGTTTTTTTCCTCCAGTTCAGGCAAGTTCGACACGTCCGAGTTTGAACCACTCGTCTCGCAAAACATGGGGGTAGGTTCCATCTCCTCGGATGTTTCTGCAAACAACACAGCTTTTAGCACAGCAAGACGCGTGCAATTGTGTATACAGACGCTCAGAGGTGAAGCCCAGCGTTATGAGAGGTGAAGCCTCGCGTCGCAGAATGTGTGTACAACGCTCAGAGGTGAAGCCCCGCGTTGTGAGAGGTGAAGCCAGTAGAATCCATCCGAGATAAAAGCAATAAATCATCATTTTAATTGACATTAATGGCTTTTTAGTAGACCTAGTGGCCCGGTACTGGGCCATCTTTTGAGGCTCGAATCATCATTTGAGGCTCGTCGTAGCTTTTTATGATGTATATTTTGAGGGCAGAGTTGGCAACACTGTGGGTTTTTACTGTAGCTTTTTATGAGGGGGGTCTATTGCCCTCTGTTTATCTCTGGCAACACTGCCGTAGTTTGACAGTGTTGTTAACCTACTGGGTTTTTTTCACTGAGGCTCGAATCATCATTTGAGGCTCGTCGTAGCCTTTTATGATGTATATTTTGAGGGCACAGAGTTGGCAACACTGTGGGTTTTTACTGTAGCTTTTTATGAGGGGGGGGTTTATTGCCCTCTGTTTACATCTGGCAACACTACCGTAGATTTTTTGACAGTGTTGTTAACCTACTGGGTTTTTCACTGTAAATTTTTATCAAAGGACCTAAGAGGCCCATGTATTTTTTATGTCTGGAGTAGTGCAGTTTAGCCGGTTCAACGCCCGAAAGTGAGGCTCGGTGAGGCTCGTTGAGGCTCGCCAAACCTTAAAAACCCACTTTCTCTCCACGTTCCGCGCCTTATTTATTGCGCTAACGATGTTTCACAGCGTAGAAAACAGCACCAAAACATCAAAAAAATCACTTTGATTTTTTGGAGCTCACCAAAACCTCAAAAACTTATTTTTATTAATTGAGGTTCACCAAACCTAAAAAAAAACTTATTTTCTCTTTATGTTCCGCGCCTTATTTATTGCGCTGACACAACGTGATGAGTAAATAATACAGTTTCTCATTCTTGAAGGATGAATGCACCTTATCGTAATTTTCCAAGTTTCGGTCAAATGTTTGTATATCGTGACCTTTGTAAACCTACTTTTTTTGGGAACGATGTGTCAAAACCTCAAAAAACTTATTTTCTCTTCACGTTCCGTGCCTTATTTATTGCGCTGACGATGTTTCACAGCGAAGAAAACGGCACCAAAACATCAAAAACTCATTTTGACCATTTGGAGCTCACCGAAACCTCATAAAAACTTATTTTTATTAATTGAGGTTCACCAAAACCTCAAAAACTTATTTTCTCTCCATGTTCAGCACCTTTATTTGTTGCGCTGACACAGCGTGATGAGTAAATAATGCAGTCTCTTATTCTTGAAGGATGAATGCACCTTATTGTAATTTTCCAACTCCCGGGGGCCAATGTTTGTATATCGTGACCTTTGTAAACCTCTCTCTCTCGGGGGAACGATGTGCCACACACACACACACACACACGCATTAATATGGATATTGTCACACATTCCTCTTATTTTATACTGTTGTAAATGGAAAAGATTATGTACGGTAAATGTTTTGTACATTATAGGGAAAAAATGCAAAATATCCCCCAACTTTAATTCGATCCACCTCTGAATCGAATTTTTTACATATTTTCACGCCGCCATATGTTGTTCTATTTTGCTTCTTTAACTTGCCTTGCTTAATTAACTCTCGCTAATTAGCATTTTTTTTGGAAGAAGTCAAATAGAACAACATATGGCGGTATGAGAAATATGCAAATTAAAGAATATTTTAGTAATATAAGGGCCCTAGCAATTAGCTTCGTCGACTAAGAGTACTCTTTTAAACATCTTCAGCTAGATCGTATTACTACGCGAGGACGTTTAAAATGTTTGGGTGTTGAAAAAGTTTGACCCTACTTTTTATTTCTATTGTTTGCTAATAGATGGCGCTAATAGTACCCCCTCCCCTCCCTCTCCCGTCTTCTCCTCTGCTGTATGACAAATAGCACAAACATAAAAATCAAGATTTTGGAGAGCAAAACATAAAATTTGCATGCATCTGATGTCGAACTGGGAACTTTTATCTTTCGGGGAGTCAACATTATTTTTTTACTCAGTCGTCATATAACATGAACACACGCAAACATTCACATGTGCTTTTTATTATTTTGTGTTCGGTAAGTACAAGTATATTCTTACATAAATTATTGTTTAATTTAATAAATTGTAAACTCGGAGCCTGCTATACTAACACTCCTTCTGTCTATTGAAAGCGAATGTTGCGTGCATGCGGAAATAACACAGAAAAAAAAGCGGATGGAAGCAATTTAAAATCAGTGGAGCAAGGTTAGTATTACGAGAGCGTAAAAACATGTGCTTTCATTCAACTTCGAAAAATAAGAATAAATATGTGCATACAGAACACATATGCTTTCTTTTCACAGTTGTAAAATCATATAAATTGTACATGAAGTAAGTTACGGGAAGGCTCTCTCTTTTATGTCTGTGTATATGTTGTACAATTAGGTACAAGTATTGTACAATTAGGTACAAATTGTTGTACAATTATTTTCCCCAGTTGTCCAGTTGGAGTTGGGGGCATAACACTGGTACTATTTGTAATCACAGTGCTTACTCATGTATTTTGTTTAATATTTTATTTCAAATTCACTGTCAGAAACTAGTGTTGCCAGTTCCTGGATGTAGGTTTACCTACTCTGTTGGTTGTCACTGTCAAGCTTCCAGTATTCGTACAGCATAAAAAGCTATAACCCCCCTCTCAAAATATATACATTGTATACGCCAAGATGCTCAATAGCCTAGCAACACATCATGAAAAAACATGTCAAGAGAACCCAGTGGGTTTATAAGTCAGTGCTGCCAACTCCTATTTGTAGGTTAGCTTAGCTAGTGAAAGATCATATAGTAGAATTTTTGTAGAGTGGGTTGGTAACACCGACGAGGCTCGAAATCATTATTTGAGGCTCGAAATCATCATTTGATGCTCGTCGGTGTTGCCAATTTCTATTTGTAGGTTAGCTTAGCCAGTAAAAGATCATATAGTGGAATTTTCTTCGGATGGGTTGGTAAAACCCAAGCCTCAAAAAAGAAACATCCAATAGAGTTGCCAAATATAAAAAGAGGACAATAGGTCCCCCTCATAAAAAGCTACAGTAAAAACCCACAGGTCGCCAACACTAGGCCCCCAACAGTATTGCCAAACATAAAAAATACATGAACCTCTCAGGTCCTTTGATAAAAATTTACAGTGAAAAACCCAGTAGGTTAACAACACTGTCAAAAAATCTACGGTAGTGTTACCAGATGTAAACAGAGGGCAATAGACCCCCCTCATAAAAGGCTACAGTAAAAACCCACAGTGTTGCCAACACTAGGCCCCCAACAGTATTGCCAGACAGTAGTGCAGTTTAGCCGGTTCAACGCCCGAAAGTGAGGCTCGGTGAGGCTCGGTGAGGCTCGCCAAACCTTAAAAACCCACTTTCTCTCCACGTTCCGCGCCTTATTTATTGCGCTAACGATGTTTCACAGCGTAGAAAACAGTACCAAAACATCAAAAACTCACTTTGATTTTTTGGAGCTCACCAAAACCTCAAAAACTTATTTTTATTAATTGAGGTTCACCAAACCTAAAAAAAAACTTATTTTCTCTTTATGTTCCGCGCCTTATTTATTGCGCTGACACAACGTGATGAGTAAATAATACAGTTTCTCATTCTTGAAGGATGAATGCACCTTATCGTAATTTTCCAAGTTTCGGTCAAATGTTTGTATATCGTGACCTTTGTAAACCTACTTTTTTTGGGAACGATGTGTCAAAACCTCAAAAAACTTATTTTCTCTTCACGTTCCGTGCCTTATTTATTGCGCTGACGATGTTTCACAGCGAAGAAAACGGCACCAAAACATCAAAAACTCATTTTGACCATTTGGAGCTCACCAAAACCTCATAAAAACTTATTTTTATTAATTGAGGTTCACCAAAACCTCAAAAACTTATTTTCTCTCCATGTTCAGCACCTTTATTTGTTGCGCTGACACAGCGTGATGAGTAAATAATGCAGTCTCTTATTCTTGAAGGATGAATGCACCTTATTGTAATTTTCCAACTCCCGGGGGCCAATGTTTGTATATCGTGACCTTTGTAAACCTCTCTCTCTCGGGGGAACGATGTGCCACACACACACACACACACACGCACACGCGCACGCGCACATATGTATTGTAACACAAACAAACAAACAAAATAATAATTGTTGTTTTTAGGATGCCTGGCCCCTATAACCTCGCCAGGGTGCGTGGTGACCAACCAAAAATGTAAAAGTTTTCTAATGGCTGCGGTTATAGATTACCGCACCTCTGTAGAGTTTCACGTGTTTTTTTTTTCCCCCAAACTTCCATGAAACCCTACAGAGGACCTCCGTAATGCATGCAACGTGTACTAACGACTCTAGTGTTATTTGATGTTGTGATATTTTTGGATATAGAGTTTTATTGTGAGATAGATAAAAATGATTATGTTTATTATAATATTTTCTTGATGAAGATGGAGAATGTATGTGTGTGTTACAAATAAAGTTGCATGCTTTTTTTCTAGTGTGTGTGTATGTGTTTTTGATGTTTCGACAGCATCTGAAACGATAAAAAAAGAAATTTTATTGTTAATTTTCACGTGTAAAAAACAACAACAAATTTTTTTTGTGCAAATTTTCTGATTGTCTCGTGCTATAGTGCAAAAAAGATATTGTAACTGATAACTAATGAAATTGACATTTGTAACTGATCTGAACTAGTGAAATTCGTATTGTGCTATTGTAACTGATTGTGCTAGTGCAGAAAATTTCTTATTGTGCAAGAAAAGATGTTAAAAACTTGTTAAAACTGCTCTGTGACCCTCTCGTTCTTCACGTCGTAGGCGAAGGACTTCTCTGCAATCAGGATGACACTGCATAGGGTATCCTCGGGCAAGGCATCGTGGAACTCGCAGACGACCTTGATGTTGGTTCGATCGTTGACCACAACCTTCTTTCTCTTAGATGTGTTGATGACGGTCATGGGTCTCCGTGCTTTGAACTCGTTGGGCGTGTAGTACATGTCCACGCTTCCCTCGGTCACGCGTTTGTAAGCCGAAAACGCTTCGTAAAGTTTGAGGTAATCGTTTTTGGTCACGTCGAGGTTGTAATTCTCGCGCGGGAACACTTCGTTGCGTCCATTCTTGAGATAAACGTTCTTGATCTTGCAGTCGTCGAACTTGCTGGAATCTTTTTCCTGATTCTTGTCCCTCCCGGTCTGAAAGAGCACTACGACGAAATCTGGCATGTCGAACTGTATGTTGTTGAACTGCGTCGTCACGTCGAATTCCATGTGACTTCCCGACGCCATCTTCTGCACGCACTGGTAACCGTGAAAGTGAATCGGCACCTGCGGACTTTTCAAGATCTCCGCTTTGTACTTGAGGGCGTAGTTCGTTTCGTATTCCACCACCGGCATTCTCAATTCCATGCTTTGGATGACGCACTTGGCTGCTTCGGGTAGAGTGTTGGCTATCGGCGTGGTGCCGTCTGGACCCAAAGTAGCGTATCGCATTAGTGCGTCGTTGTCGTTGGCCGCTCTTCGAAACGTGACCCTCAGTCCTCCCTTCCACATGATCTCCTTGTAGTCCGAGAAGAAACCCGGCAGCAGACGCATGGGAAAGAGCACCGTGTGACTTCTCGTCGATATTTTGGTCCCGGCTTCGAATCCCCCGGCCTGGTAGTACGCTGCGTCCGTTTTGGATAATTTTAACGTTTTAAATTTTTTTACAGGGTTTATTAAAGCACATATTTGAGGAAAACAACGCCACCCATATATAAATAAACCCCTCAAACTAACACTAATTAGAATTAGCCTACAAAATTTTTCTCGTAAGGCATTTTTTTTTGTAAACACTCTACCACCAACAGATCACATATAAATAAACATACCCCCCAAAAAAATGCGCTCTATGAAAAGTTGTCCTGTGTGCAAGAAAACCAAATCAAGCCAAAATTTTGCAAGACATTGTCGTACCTGCGTGCCAGGCAAGCATTTGGCTGCCACTGAACTATGTTCCGGATGCAATATACAATTCACAATTGCGTATGTCAAGGACCATAAGCTTAATTGTCTAAGCAAAAATACATCTGGGGCCCAGCCTTCGACCTCCACCAAGAGGAAGGCAGAAGCAGCCTCCATCAATGCACCACCCACGAAACGCGTCAAGCCTGTGGCGAAAGCGAACCAGACTGCTTTCGAGCGGTTGTTAGAGGACTTTGTCATCACTTCGGAGGGCTCATGCGACGTACGTAGCTTTTTGGAGAACGTGCAAGCCAAAATCATTTCCATCCTCGGCGATGCGCTTGCAACGCACTCCACTAAATTCTACGCATCGCTACGTTGCCAGTACAAGAAGCCGTCTGACGAAATTTACAGCTTCTGCCACAACACCAAGGCGAAGACGCTGCATCTGGCGGATGTCGACAACCTCGAGGTCATCTACAACCAGTTTACCGATGAGCTGGTGGCGAAACAAGAAGAACATCAAGCTAAAGGCTCGGGGGGTTCGCTGTGTGGTGAGCCTCACGAACTGTGCGTCAAACTTTGTAAGTTCGTGCCTCTCTCCGCCTCCAGCTACGTCCCCTTACCACCTACCATTGTGGCAAAAAGGGCCGTCCTGAACATTCAGAACAATGACGCCAAGTGCTTCGTATGGTCGGTGCTTGCAGCGTTGCACCCAGTTGAGCCAAAAAACCATCCACACCGAGTTACCCACTACCGACCCTACGAGGCAGAGCTGGAAGTTGCCATGGCTGGGATCGACTACCCGGTAGAGGTCCCGGACATTCGAAAGTTCGAGGCTCGTACGCGGTTGGCTATCAACGTTTACGGTCTCACTGACGAAAATGCGGTGTACCCTATTCGCGTGAGCGACGTAGACAACAATAATGCTCGAGAAATCCATCTCCTACTTATCAAGGACGAGACCCATCACCACTACACCCTTATCCGTTCCCTCTCCCGGTTGGTGTCGAGCCAAACAAGCAAACACAAACACCACATAGAAGTTTGTCGCAGGTGCTTGTCAACTTTTGACAATCAAAAACAGCAGGATTATCAGCACATCAAAGGTTCCAACATCGCTGCAGAGAAGCTTGCCAGCCACAAGATCTACTGCAATGTCAACGAGCCGGGTGTGGCAGTCTTGCCCAAACCTGGCACCGTGGAGCGTTTCCACATGCACGGTGCCATGGTGGAGCATCCCGCTATCATCATCGCGGACTTCGAGGCCTTCCTCAAACCCCTGTCCACTTGCGATCCCGATCCCGAAGTTTCCTCCACCACCCCTTACCAACTCCACGAGGCTTCGAGTTATGCATACGTTGTGGTGCGACGTGACCAGCACATCGCCCCCGAGCCCTACGTGTATCGCGGTCCCGACGCAGCCAAACACTTCCTCGAGAGGATGGTTGTGGAAGCCAGCGAGATAGGGAAGGTACTGTTGGCCCCCAAGTCTATGCTCCCACTATCCCCCGATGATCAACGTAGACACGACGAGGCCATTGCTTGCCCTGTCTGCGTCAAGGAGTACACCGCCAACAACCGTAAAGTCCAACACCACGATCACTTTAACGGTAGGTATGTTGGTCCTTGGTGCAACGGATGCAACCTCATGGCCCGGGACCCGCGATTTATCCCTGTGTTTTTTCATAATGGCTCGGGATACGACTTCCACCATCTGGTGCCTCACTTTGGGTACGACGACATGCGAATCAACGTCCTGGCGCAGAACGAGGAGCGTTACATTAGCTTGAGCAAGTGGGTGCGAATCTCAGGATCACACTCTACCGTCGAGCTTCGCTTCCTCGACTCCCTGAGGTTCCTCCCGGCCAGCCTCGATGCTCTCGCAGGGAAGCTTAGCGACGAGCAAATGCTCATTACCTCCGCGAACTTTCCGAACTTGGACGCCGGCCTCTTCAAGCGTAAGGGGGTCTATCCCTACGAATACATCACAGACCCTTCCAAGTTCGCAGAGACGTCGCTACCTCCTCGAGCAAACTTCTATAGCAAGCTGCGAGGCTCGAACATCACCGACGAGGAATATCACCACGCCCAATCCATGTGGCGCGAGCTGGGCTGTCGAACTCTCGGGGACTACCACGACGCCTACCTCAGACTTGATGTGACACTCCTCGCCGACGTGTTCCAGACGTTCCGTGCGACTGCGAAGACCATCTACCAGCTGGACCCTGCATATTTCTACAGTCTCCCCGGACTGGCATGGTCGGCCATGTTTCTGGTGACGAAGATCGAGCTGGAGCTTCTTTCGGACGTGAACATGGTGCTGTTTGTGGAACGTGCCGTGCGGGGTGGAATGGTCCAGGTGTCGCAGCGACACTCGCGCGCCAACAATCACCACATGGCCACCGGTTACGACCCCTCACAACCGTCCAGCTACATCATGTACACGGACGTCAATAACCTCTACGGACACTCCATGATGCAGCCACTCCCCTTTAGAGGCTTCGAGTGGGCTGACCCTTCCAACTTCGACGTCGAAAACTTCGACGATTCGGAACATGGGTTCTTCGCCGAGGTGGATCTTGAGTTCTCCGAGAAGCTGCAGGATTTGTTCTGTGATCTTCCCCCTGCACCCGAGTTCAAGTGTCCACCCGATTCCAACCAGAAGAAGCTCGTCATGGACTTCGAGTCCAAAGAGCGTTATGTCCTGCACTACCAAAACCTCCGGTGGTTGATGAAGCAAGGGGTTACCGTCCGCACAGTACATCGAGTTTTGATGTTCGAGCATTCTCCATGGTTGAAGCCATACATCGAGCTCAACACCGAACATCGCACAGTCGCCACTTCTGATTTCGATCGCGATTTCTTCAAGTTAATGAATAATGCGGTGTTTGGCAAAACTATGGAGAATGTACGGAATCGCATGGACATAAAATTGGTAACGAGGAAAGCACAATGTCGCAGGCTCGTAAAAAAACCCATTATTTAAATCGAGGACTATTTATAATGAGCAGCTTGCTCTGGTGCATATGAGGAAGAGTGAGGTGAGGCTCGACAAGCCAATTTATGTTGGTGCCTCAGTATTAGACCTGAGCAAGCTGCACATGTTCGAGACGTACTACGACATATTACGTCCACATTATAGCCACAACATCTCGCTTCTCTACACGGACACGGACAGCTTGGTGTACCACGTCCACTCAGCCGATGCATACAGGGATATAGTCACGGCACCAGCTTTGGTTAACCTCTTCGACACCTCGGGCTATCCCCAGCCGAACCAGTACGGCATCCTGCCCCGAAACAAAAAAGTACCTGGCAAACTCAAAGACGAGAAGGACGGTGATGTAATTCTCGAGTTTGCAGGTCTTCGCGCCAAGGCCTATGCCATCAAAGCCGAGGGCAGCGTTACCAAGAAGGCCAAGGGTGTCGGCAGACAGGTGGTTCGGGAGCATCTCGCATTCGAGGACTTTGTCGATTGCCTCAAGACCAGGTCGTCGGTTCTAAGAGAAGAACAGCGCATCCAGAGCGTCGACCATGTGTTGACCACAAACAAAGTTAGAAAAATTGCGCTGGATCCCAACGACGACAAGAGGTGCGTCCTCGAGTGTGGTATTCACACATTGCCGTGGGGGCACTATCGCTTAGCAGAAAGCAAAACCTGCAACATATGTCCATCTTCAACAGAAGATTCATAAAAACAAAACAAAACAAAAAAAAAAACTTTGACTGTCATTACAAAAAACTTTGACTGTATTCTTAAATAACCAGCATGCCTATGAATTTGTTCGGTTTCAAAAAACAGATCATTATGGAAACCATACCAGATCATGAAGTCTTACCTTCCGTGTTACCTAAACTCAACGGTCTGTTGATCATTCACCTCAACAGCATTTGGACGAAACTGAATGACGATGTGGGCAAGATGTTTTATGTTTTTAATAACAATTTACATTTCTACGAAATTCCGATCGACGGGAAACTTCAAATCACCGTGAATCCGGAAAACGCAGGCGAAATCAAAATTTCTACCGGCAAAAACATTTTTCGAATCAAGCACGACAAGATGCTTTCTAACATTACGTACGAGGTGTCTGCGGGAGATTATCTTTACATGGAACTCCTCGGAGATTACGACAAACTTATTCCTCTCTTCGTAGAATTACGAATCGTCTATCCTATTATAAATAACCGTTAACCAAAAATGCCTAACGACATTTTCGGCAACACCAAGCGTGTGGACCACGCAGAAGAGATTCTCATGTTGGACATTCGAGTTAAGAAGTTGAAGACCGATTTGATCGCTTTGCAGGAAACCTTAAACAAAAGTTTAGAGTCGGAAATCGCTACGCTCCAAACGCAATGTCTCGATCCCATTCTGAAAATCGATTCCGAACTGAAGACGCTGATAAAAAATTATGTCGACGTACCTTCTTACGACAGCGTTCAAAATATACAGTTGAGCGTGGATTCGCTTCAAAATGATTTGGCCAAATTACAGCAATTTCAATCGAAAAATGAAGATTTGGAAAAATTGAAACTCGAAATCGAAGAACGAACTTCCGCAATAGAAAAGAATTTCTCTGAACTTCAAACCGTGGTGAGCGATATAGACGCAGAACGCTTGCATGTCGTCGTTTCCAAATTACAAGAAGAATTCACCAGCACGTTGGAAGAAATTAAATCCAAGTTGCAGACTTTGGAAGATACAATGACGAACCTACCATCGTCGGACGAACTGCAGGTCATCGGTAAAAGCGTCGCGAACATAAAAATTCAATTGGAGGCCTATCAAGATTTCGAACACATTCAAACCACCATCGCTACGCTTCAGGCGTCCTTGGAATTGATCAACGAAGAAATTAAAAATATTCACGCTGAAGCGAGAGCGTTGACGAGCATTCAAGACACGTTAAGCACGGTTCAGCAGAAGATCGAATATTTAGAAAATTTGGACGTCGAAACGAATCTCGCTCATTTTCATCACGTACTGGACAACATACAGGGTGACTTGGAATCGTTACGGACAAGCGTACCTTCGAGCGAAGATTTGGAAAAATTGAAAACGGCGGTGACGGCACTATCCGAATCGAACGACATCAAAAGCTCATTGAGCGATCTCGAGAGTAAAGTGGCCAATCTCCCCACCTCCAAAGAATTGCACGCTTTGAAAAGAAACATATCTCGAATGCTGAAACGACTAGAAACGGAAACGGCGAACGTGGAAGAGATTCGAGACGAAATTAGTTCGCTGGTGTCGACGCTGCCCACTTCGCAGAGCGTCGCCGACCTTCACACGCAGTTTACAGAGATGCGAAGGATCGTGAACGATCTTACCGAGAAGAGCTCGAAATTGAATCAAGTCGAGAACCTTCAGAACATCGTCGTCAACATCAGAGATCAAGTCGGAGTGCTGGAATCCACACAGGAATCGACGCTGGCCTCTTTCGGTGCCAAGTTGCAAGAACTCAACGAAAACTACAAGCAGTTGAACGTGGAAGTGAAAATCAAACCGTCGTTTTCTGCCGTAACGGATACCATAGTCGAGCATTTGCTGCCCATCGAAAATAAACTCGGACAAGTTCACAGTAATCTGCTCGGCGTCGACACTAAATTCGCTAAACTGCATTTTCTGCAAGCCATCGAAATCAACAGCGTACCCAATCAACAGAGAATCTCCACGTTCGTCGAAGGTAACAAACTGTACATGTTGCATCCTTATCATCCGTACTACAAGTTTCTCCTCGATGGCACGATTCAGATAAACGAATTTTCGTACTGGTCTCACGGTAGAAAAGCTAGCGTTCCTACCATGACTTTGATATCGAATCGTGGTGTCCAGAAAGCAGGAAACATTCCTCTGGCACGTTGGAACGAAACGCGCAACATATATGAAATACACGAAGACGAAGATCTCACCGTTTTCGACGTGAGTGCCGGCGATAAGCTGATCATTCAAAACACGAGCGAAGTGCCACCCTCTTTGAATCCCATCACGCTTGTGCTTCTCTTGAAATGTAATCTCTAAAAAAATGTCTAGGCAAGCCATCGTCGAAGAATTGCATAAACCTGCACGCCGTAACTACGAACGTTTGGCTGTGGTAACCAAGGGCATCGACGACCTCTGGCAAAGCGACCTCGTGGAGATGAGTAGCGGCAATTTGAAAAACGTACATAAATTGAACAAGGGCAACAAGTACCTCCTCACCGTCATAGACACGTTTTCGAAATTCGCATGGGCTCTACCTTTGAAGGCGAAAACGGGAACGTGCGTCACGGAAGCATTCAAGACAATTTTTCGCGAAAGCGGTGGCAGACGACCACGGTTTCTGCAAACGGACAACGGTAAAGAATTTTACAACGCCGTATTCCAAAAGTTTATTCAAAAACACAAGATTCGACATTATTCGAGCTTCAGTCACATCAAAGCCAGCATCGTGGAAAGATTCAATCGAACCTTCAAAACACACATGTGGAAACGATTCACGCTTCGGGGAAATTACAAATGGGTCGACATCCTGCCGGAACTCGTCGACACCTATAATGATACGGTACACAGAACGATAGGCATGAGGCCAGCCGACGTTACCAAGTCCGACGAGCAGCGTTTAATTTCTACCGTTACTGTCCAAAGTACACACCCACGACAAAAAAAGCTAAATACAAAATTGGAGACCTGGTGAGGATCAGCAAATTCAAACGCACCTTCGAGAAGGGATTCACAAAAAATTGGAGCACGGAACTCTTTACGGTGGTTCGAGTTCTACCCGGAAACCGACACACGTATATAATAAAAGATAGTAGCGGCGAGATTTTGAAAGGAAGATTTTACGAAGAGGAACTCTCTAAAACGAAACACCCCGACACGTACCTCATCGAGAAAGTATTGCGTAGGAAAGGTGACAAACTGTTTGTCAAATGGCTGGGACTTCCGGAAAAGAGTTGGATCGACGCGGACGAAGTGATCTTGTGAGTACGTGGAACGTGGTGAAGCGTCTACCGGATCCGGAAAGTCAAACGAGAAAAAAAAAGAACGGCGAGTTGCTTCCCGACAGCATCCGCTGTCTGATCGTAGGTCCTTCGGGGTGTGGGAAAACGACACTGCTCGTGGACAATTTTCTCCTCGCACCGAATTGGTTAGATTGGAAGAACAGGCACCTGTACGTGTTCTCGAAAAGTTTGGAGCAATCCAAATACCAGCAACTGATGAAACTGTACGATGGTCTGGACATTGCAACGTTTGCCTCGGAAATAAAACCACTCGACGATTGTCGTGAAAATTCAGTTGTTGTGTTCGACGACGCCATCCTGGAAAATCAAAATGAAATTCGCAACTTTTTCACGCAAGGTCGTCACAAAGAAATGGATTGTTTTTACCTAGCTCAAACGTTTTCCAAAATTCCAAAACAGTTAGTGCGCGACAACGCTAATTTCATATGTTTGTTTCGTCAAGATCACACCAACCTCAAGCATGCGTACGATGACTACGTAGGCGGAGACATGAACTACAATCAATTTTCGGAAGGCTGCTCTACTTGCTGGAACGGTGACGATTTCGGATTCGCTACGATCGACATGACGAGGAAACCCAACGACGGAAAATACAGAAACAAAATCAACGACTTTCTAAACGTTGCAACGTTGTGAGAAACGACGTATATAAATAACGTCATGACGAAACGAAAAATCGAAGACGAAAATCTCAAGCTTCGCGATTACCTCGCGAAACGCTTCAAAGGTTGGAAATCCGAGAATCGCGGATTCTACGAAGAGAAGAAACGTCAGGATCAACCCGTGATCGATGCCATCAGCAGTCTAGGTAAAGAAATTAAAAGTGTCACGGAACAAAATAAAAATTTGATTAATGAACTCGTACCGCTCGCAGCTAAAAGTTACGCCGTACCCACGCCCATTTCGAGCATTCCTTCGACGCCGTTCGAACTGAAGGATGCACCGGCACGACGTCGAGCCATAGGCAGCACGTCGTCTTCGGATAAAATCGAGTTGGGACCTTTGGCAAGAGACTACCTGAGCACGGGGAAATTCGACAAGGATGAAGTGTTCGGATTGTATCCCAGCATGGAAACCAGCGAAGGCGGCGGCGTGGTGTGGAAGATTGGGAAATCGAAGGTGACCTTCGAAGGCAACGACATTAAAGTCAATTTAGGCGACAAGGATAGTTGGAACAGGTATCCGGGTACGGTGGGACTGTGGGAACTCGTCGCCAAAAAGCAGCCGAAAGATTACACCGACGAAGATTACCAAAGTTACAAGGAAATTCTGATCATGACGGATGCCTTGTACCAGAACAACGACGCCTCGCAGAATAGGGTGAAATCAAGCAGCGGCGAGAAGTACAGGAATCTCATCAAACCGATTTGGAACCAGGTCAAAATAGGCAGCGGCGTCAAACGCTACAACACGTTACCCAAAGAATTCGTTTGGGTGGACGACGTTAGGAAACTCGTGGACCGATTGTTGGTGATAGCCGGCGAAGAGAATGCGGGCAATCGTAATTTCTACAACGAGAAGGTTGGCATCGTGGACATGATCAGCACGAAACTTTCCAACTTCATCGTGAACGACGACAAGGGCATAGGTTACCTGATCAAAATCATCAACACGCTGCCTCCGAAATTTTGGAACGTGGCCGAAGGAAAGGGACTCGTGAACGACATCATCAACAAGTTACCTTTCGAGATGCATTTACCTGGCTACCAGTACTGCGGACCGGGTACCAAACTCGAGAAAAGATTGGAGAGAGGAGACAAGGGTGTGAATCCGTTGGACGCGGCATGCAAAGATCACGACATCGCTTACAACACCACGCAGACGGATCTGAATGCACGTCACGAAGCAGACAGAAAGTTAGAGCACGCAGCTTTCGAAAGGTTCGTGAGTAGAGACGCATCGTTGGGTGAACGGGTCGCCGCACTGGGTACCACCATCGCCATGAACACGAAACAAAAATTGGGGTGGGGTATATAAATAACATACCGTAAAAAAAACTACACAAGAAAAAATCTCAGAATATATATATAAATAACATACCGTGAAAATAACACATAGAGCATCAACATGAAGCCCAAGGGTGTCGTGTACCAGATACCATACTCCAATCTTAAAAATCTAGGTGCCCTCGATGGGTTACTCACCAAGAAACAACGCGAGAAGAAACGTTCTTGCTTGTCGAAAGGACATGGAATGAAATTACTGCTCAGCACACCTCAATTGAAAAGATTGCAGCGTTCGCGGAAACAGCAAAAGATCGGAGGTTTCATATTCAGCATCCCGGCCATCCTGGCAGCATTGGGGGCCGTTGGAAGTTTGGCCGGCGGAAGTGCCGCCATCGCGAAAACCGTCATCGACTCGAAGAAGAACAAGGCCGAGTTGGAAGAACAGAAACGTCACAACCTGGCCATGGAGAAGAAAAAAGGAAAGGGCGTGATGAAGAAGTTTAAAAAAAAGAAACAGAAGCACTCACCAACCGAGACATTGAATCTCTGATCGAACCGTTACGAATCAAACACTTCAGAGGAGTTTTCATGTCCGACTCGTTACCTTCAAGCGTTAAAAGAAGAGAATGCGGAGTAGTCAACTTGGACGGTCAAGAAAATCCAGGCACGCATTGGATATGTTACCACAAAAACGATAATGATAAAGCATTCGTTTTCGATTCTTTCGGAGGTGTTCCACCTACAAATTTAATTCATTACCTGAAAACGAACAAACCCTCTATATACTACAACGACGAACGCATTCAAAATTTCGGAGACGTGAACTGCGGCCATCTCTGCCTCTCCGTGCTCGCGTTTCTCTCTAAAATAAATAACCCTACGATCGAGGATTTCCAGAAAGCATTGTGGAACCTCAAACAGCATCACTAGGATGGGCGTGTTCCATCTCACGAGCGAATCTTCGATCTTGAAACTCACGCTGCACGACGACATCGTCTATCCTAAATCCGTGGCTCTGCGTGCATTCTACAGCATGTACCTCATACCCAATGTTACGCAGCACAACAACAAAATTAGCGTCGGAAGCGAACACATCGTCGTCACGCCAGGACAATACAATCTTTCCACTTTGCAAGCTCAGTTACCCAAAGGCACATACCTTTCTCAAAATTCGGTCACGCACAGAGTGGAAATCCTATCCGCGACGGAGACCGTGGACCTGGGCACCATGGGAGAACTTTTAGGTTTCGAGAACGACACCAAACTCGAAGCTGGCATCAAGCACGTAGCAACCAACATTCCTAAATTCTTGGCCATAGAGACTCTGAACGTACACTGTAACGTGGCCGAAGGCATGATCACGAAATCTTCGGACGGATTGTTAGGAAGTCACAAGCAGACGGGAATCATAGCCACTTTCAAACCAAGTTCCGAGTTCATGGAACCGATCATCTACACGCCCTCTTCGCCGATCTATTTTCCAGTATGTCGCAACCGCATAGACGACATAGAGTTGGTGGTGACGAACGAGAAAGGAGACGTGGTGGATTTCGCAGGTGCCACTACGACGGCCATCGTGGAGATCAACGTATAATAAATAACCATACATGTAAAATGGAGCAAATCGAAAGTTACGAATTGCAATCTTTCCCTCCCAACCGTCGCACGTTCGCCAATCTCAACGAGGCGAACAGGGAGATCGAATACGACGTGGACGTAGGCGATGGGTTCGTTCATCCTCACAGAGCGGACCTCTACCTTCAATTCGACGTGGTGAAGAAAGAAAGCGGAGACGCGTTTCCCGCAGCAGCAAACTTGATACTCGTGGACAACTTCGTGCCTCACCTGTTCTTGCAGGTGGAGGTGAGGAAACACAACACCGTCATCGACAGAATAGACTATCCAGGCATCACGTCGACGGCAGTGGGAACGTTAAAATTATCCAAAACGGACGCAGCGTACTACCAGGCCGGGGGATTCGAAGCCGGGACCAAAATATCGACGAGAAGTCACACGGTGCTCTTTCCCATGCGTCTGCTGCCGGGTTTCTTCTCGGACTACAAGGAGATCATGTGGAAGGGAGGACTGAGGGTCACGTTTCGAAGAGCGGCCAACGACAACGACGCACTAATGCGATACGCTACTTTGGGTCCAGACGGCACCACGCCGATAGCCAACACTCTACCCGAAGCAGCCAAGTGCGTCATCCAAAGCATGGAATTGAGAATGCCGGTGGTGGAATACGAAACGAACTACGCCCTCAAGTACAAAGCGGAGATCTTGAAAAGTCCGCAGGTGCCGATTCACTTTCACGGTTACCAGTGCGTGCAGAAGATGGCGTCGGGAAGTCACATGGAATTCGACGTGACGACGCAGTTCAACAACATACAGTTCGACATGCCAGATTTCGTCGTAGTGCTCTTTCAGACCGGGAGGGACAAGAATCAGGAAAAAGATTCCAGCAAGTTCGACGACTGCAAGATCAAGAACGTTTATCTCAAGAATGGACGCAACGAAGTGTTCCCGCGCGAGAATTACAACCTCGACGTGACCAAAAACGATTACCTCAAACTTTACGAAGCGTTTTCGGCTTACAAACGCGTGACCGAGGGAAGCGTGGACATGTACTACACGCCCAGCGAGTTCAAAGCACGGAGACCCATGACCGTCATCAACACATCTAAGAGAAAGAAGGTTGTGGTCAACGATCGAACCAACATCAAGGTCGTCTGCGAGTTCCACGATGCCTTGCCCGAGGATACCCTATGCAGTGTCATCCTGATTGCAGAGAAGTCCTTCGCCTACGACGTGAAGAACGAGAGGGTCACAGAGCAGTTTTAACAAGTTTTTAACATCTTTTCTTGCACAATAAGAAATTTTCTGCACTAGCACAATCAGTTACAATAGCACAATACGAATTTCACTAGTTCAGATCAGTTACAAATGTCAATTTCATTAGTTATCAGTTACAATATCTTTTTTGCACTATAGCACGAGACAATCAGAAAATTTGCACAAAAAAAATTTGTTGTTGTTTTTTACACGTGAAAATTAACAATAAAATTTCTTTTTTTATCGTTTCAGATGCTGTCGAAACATCAAAAACACATACACACACACTAGAAAAAAAGCATGCAACTTTATTTGTAACACACACATACATTCTCCATCTTCATCAAGAAAATATTATAATAAACATAATCATTTTTATCTATCTCACAATAAAACTCTATATCCAAAAATATCACAACATCAAATAACACTAGAGTCGTTAGTACACGTTGCATGCATTACGGAGGTCCTCTGTAGGGTTTCATGGAAGTTTGGGAAAAAAAAAAAAACACGTGAAACTCTACAGAGGTGCGGTAATCTATAACCGCAGCCATTAGAAAACTTTTACATTTTTGGTTGGGCACCACGCACCCTGGCGAGGTTATAGGGGCCAGGCATCCTAAAAACAACAATTATTATTTTGTTTGTTTGTTTGTGTTACAATACATATGCGCGTGCGCGTGTGCGTGTGTGTGTGTGTGTGTGTGGCACATCGTTCCCCCGAGAGAGAGAGGTTTACAAAGGTCACGATATACAAACATTGGCCCCCGGGAGTTGGAAAATTACAATAAGGTGCATTCATCCTTCAAGAATAAGAGACTGCATTATTTACTCATCACGCTGTGTCAGCGCAACAAATAAAGGTGCTGAACATGGAGAGAAAATAAGTTTTTGAGGTTTTGGTGAACCTCAATTAATAAAAATAAGTTTTTATGAGGTTTTGGTGAGCTCCAAATGGTCAAAATGAGTTTTTGATGTTTTGGTGCCGTTTTCTTCGCTGTGAAACATCGTCAGCGCAATAAATAAGGCACGGAACGTGAAGAGAAAATAAGTTTTTTGAGGTTTTGACACATCGTTCCCAAAAAAAGTAGGTTTACAAAGGTCACGATATACAAACATTTGACCGAAACTTGGAAAATTACGATAAGGTGCATTCATCCTTCAAGAATGAGAAACTGTATTATTTACTCATCACGTTGTGTCAGCGCAATAAATAAGGCGCGGAACATAAAGAGAAAATAAGTTTTTTTTTAGGTTTGGTGAACCTCAATTAATAAAAATAAGTTTTTGAGGTTTTGGTGAGCTCCAAAAAATCAAAGTGAGTTTTTGATGTTTTGGTGCTGTTTTCTACGCTGTGAAACATCGTTAGCGCAATAAATAAGGCGCGGAACGTGGAGAGAAAGTGGGTTTTTAAGGTTTGGCGAGCCTCACCGAGCCTCACCGAGCCTCACTTTCGGGCGTTGAACCGGCTAAACTGCACTACTGTCTGGCAATACTGTTGGGGGCCTAGTGTTGGCAACACTGTGGGTTTTTACTGTAGCCTTTTATGAGGGGGGTCTATTGCCCTCTGTTTACATCTGGTAACACTACCGTAGATTTTTTGACAGTGTTGTTAACCTACTGGGTTTTTCACTGTAAATTTTTATCAAAGGACCTGAGAGGTTCATGTATTTTTTATGTTTGGCAATACTGTTGGGGGCCTAGTGTTGGCGACTTGTGGGTTTTTACTGTAGCTTTTTATGAGGGGGACCTATTGTCCTCTTTTTATATTTGGCAACTCTATTGGATGTTCCTTTTTTGAGGCTTGGGTTTTACCAACCCATCCGAAGAAAATTCCACTATATGATCTTTTACTGGCTAAGCTAACCTACAAATAGAAATTGGCAACACCGACGAGCATCAAATGATGATTTCGAGCCTCAAATAATGATTTCGAGCCTCGTCGGTGTTACCAACCCACTCTACAAAAATTCTACTATATGATCTTTCACTAGCTAAGCTAACCTACAAATAGGAGTTGGCAGCACTGACTTATAAACCCACTGGGTTCTCTTGACATGTTTTTTCATGATGTGTTGCTAGGCTATTGAGCATCTTGGCGTATACAATGTATATATTTTGAGAGGGGGGTTATAGCTTTTTATGCTGTACGAATACTGGAAGCTTGACAGTGACAACCAACAGAGTAGGTAAACCTACATCCAGGAACTGGCAACACTAGTTTCTGACAGTGAATTTGAAATAAAATATTAAACAAAATACATGAGTAAGCACTGTGATTACAAATAGTACCAGTGTTATGCCCCCAACTCCAACTGGACAACTGGGGAAAATAATTGTACAACAATTTGTACCTAATTGTACAATACTTGTACCTAATTGTACAACATATACACAGACATAAAAGAGAGAGCCTTCCCGTAACTTACTTCATGTACAATTTATATGATTTTACAACTGTGAAAAGAAAGCATATGTGTTCTGTATGCACATATTTATTCTTATTTTTCGAAGTTGAATGAAAGCACATGTTTTTACGCTCTCGTAATACAAACCTTGCTCCACTGATTTTAAATTGCTTCCATCCGCTTTTTTTTCTGTGTTATTTCCGCATGCACGCAACATTCGCTTTCAATAGACAGAAGGAGTGTTAGTATAGCAGGCTCCGAGTTTACAATTTATTAAATTAAACAATAATTTATGTAAGAATATACTTGTACTTACCGAACACAAAATAATAAAAAGCACATGTGAATGTTTGCGTGTGTTCATGTTATATGACGACTGAGTAAAAAAATAATGTTGACTCCCCGAAAGATAAAAGTTCCCAGTTCGACATCAGATGCATGCAAATTTTATGTTTTGCTCTCCAAAATCTTGATTTTTATGTTTGTGCTATTTGTCATACAGCAGAGGAGAAGAGGGGAGAGGGAGGGGAGGGGGTACTATTAGCGCCATCTATTAGCAAACAATAGAAATAAAAAGTAGGGTCAAACTTTTTCAACACCCAAACATTTTAAACGTCCTCGCGTAGTAATACGATCTAGCTGAAGATGTTTAAAAGAGTACTCTTAGTCGACGAAGCTAATTGCTAGGGCCCTTATATTACTAAAATATTCTTTAATTTGCATATTTCTCATACCGCCATATGTTGTTCTATTTGACTTCTTCCAAAAAAATGCTAATTAGCGAGAGTTAATTATGCAAGGCAAGTAAAAGAAGCAAAATAGAACAACATATGGCGGCGTGAAAATATGTAAAAAATTCGATTCAGAGGTGGATCGAATTAAAGTTGGGGGATATTTTGCATTTTTTCCCTATAATGTACAAAACATTTACCGTACATAATCTTTTCCATTTACAACAGTATAAAATAAGAGGAATGTGTGACAATATCCATATTAATTAGGAAAGTATGTTGTATGCTAGGTTAGCTAATTGTGTCTTCTACAGCTTCACTGTATAGAGGGAAGATGGAAAAAGAGAGCTCTATGGAAACTGACGCTCTTAACAATATTGTACGCCCGTGAAAATTATATATAAATAAGACTTAAGCGTATTATCTGCTTTCATGTCAGATTTTCCCAACCTGTGAGCTGTAGTGTTTAGGTGACAAGCGACCTGCTCAAATATGATACTGTTGAAGTAGTTGTATTTACGGTGGGACCAGTGCCGGAAAAGAAGAGCTTCTCTCCAGCAGATTTGCTACACTTAAAACTTGCTCAACATGCCCATATGGGTTTTTTGCTCTAGTGTAGCACTCTGCCTAACCCAAGAATATTTTTCGGAAAGGAAGAGCTTTTTCTGAAGGGAAGAGTTTTTTCGGAAATTCGGAAAGGAAGAGCCCCCTCTCAGATTAATTTGTCTACACTTACAAAAGGCACTTCTGAGAGATTGTTGTCCATAAACTTGTCAAAAATATGCCCCTCTTGATGCCCACACTTAAAACTAGGCCACCCACACCCATACATACCTACACCCACCCACACCCACCCACGCATATTTACTTCCGGTCCACTTCCGGTCCACTTCCGGTCCACTTCCGGTCTACTTCCGGTCCACTTCCGGTCCACTTCCGGTTTACTTCCGGTTTAAGTTCAATTGGACACCAGGCCCATCTTGCATATCTAGTACTAAGACAATGCAATATGCAGAGACCCTCTAGAATTGCTCCGTGACCCTCTCATTTCTTACATCATAAACATATGATTTTTCCCCTATGAGAATAACACTACAAATGGTGTCATCAGGTAATGCCTCATGGAATTCACAGATAATTTTAATGTTTGTCCTGTCATTCACCACAACTTGTTTTCTTTTTGAAGCATTGATGACAAACATGGGTCTCCGTGCTTTGAATTCATCTGGTGTGTAATACATGTCAGTACTGCCAATAGTGACACGTTTGAATGCCGAAAATGCCTCATATAATTTGAGGAAATCATCCTTGGACATGTCTAAATTATAATTTTCTCTAGGAAAGACCTCATTTCTGCCATTTTTAAGATATATGTTCTTGATGTTGCAGTTATCAAATTTACTTGAATTTTTTTCCTGATTATTGTGTCTTCCAGTCTGAAACAGTACCACCACAAAATCCGGCATGTCATATTGTATACTGAAGAATGAATTTGTAGCATCAAACTCATAATAAGTACCAGATGCGGGCTTCTGTACGCATTGATATGTGTAAAATTGCAGAGGAATCTGTGGATTTTTTAGGATATCAGCTTTGTATTTAAGAGCATAACTGGCCTCATATTCAACAACCGGGATTCTTAGCTCCATAGTCTGAATAATGCATTTGCCTGCATCAGGTAGGGTATTAGGCAGAGCTTCTCCTGTAGGGTTTAATGTGCTGTACCTCATCAAAGCATTGTTATCATTTGCAGCTCTTCTAAATGTGATTCTTAAACCACCCTTCCACATAATATCTTTGTAATCTGAGAAGAATCCTGGCAACAGGCGCATAGGGAACAGCACAGTGTGGTTTTTAGATAATATCTTATCACCAGCCTCAAATCCACCGATTCTGTAGTAAGAAGCTTCGGTTTTGGATAATTTTAGAGTGGCCAAAGCTGTGGAGGTAATGCCGGGATAATCTATTCTGTTTATAACAACACCATGCTTTCTGATCTCAATTTCAGAGAACAGATGCGGCACAAAATTGTCCACCAATCTTATATTTGAATTTGCCGGATAATCTGTTCCATCGAGCTTTACAACATCAAATTTGATGTATAGATCTGCTCTGTGGGTGTGTATAAATCCATCCCCTACATCAAGATCAACCTCAATTTCTGTGTTGGGTTGATTTAAATTTGCAAATGTCCTCCTGTTTGGGGGGAATGATTGTAGCTCATAACTCTCAATATTTTCCATTGTATGTATTTTTATTTAAATATTAATCTCTATGATAGCAGTTGTTGTGGCTCCAGCAAAATCAACTAATTCTTCTTTTTCATTAGTGACCATCAATTCAATATAATCTATTCTATTATGGCACACAGGAAAATATAATGTTGGGGATGGAGTGTAGATGATTGGCTCCATAAATTCGGAATTAGGTTTGAATGTTGCAATGATGCCGGTTTGTTTGTGAGTGCCTATGCCATTTGATTTGGTGATCATACCCTCAGCCACATTACAGTGAATATTCAGAGTCTCTATGGCTAAGAATTTAGGTATATTCATAGCAGTGTGTTTGATGCCTGCTTCAAGTTTTGTGTTGTTCTCAAAGCCTAACAGCTCTCCTATAGTACCCAGATCCACTGTCTCTGTAGCAGATACAATCTCTACTCTGTGAGTGACAGAATTTTGACTTAACACTACACCTCTGGGTAATTGAGCATTTAGAGTGGACAGATTATATTGCCCTGGAGTGATGACAATTTTTTGATCCCCTACTGCAATTTTGTTGTTGTGGTGTGTAATATTAGGTATCAAGTACATGCCGTAAAATGCTCTGAGAGCTATTGTTTTGGGATACACTATGTCATCATGCAATTTGAGTTTCAATATTGAATTTTGACTGGTGAGATGGAATACCCCCATGATGTTTCAGATACCACAAGGTCTTTTGAAAATTTTCAATTGATGGTTTATTTATTTCAGACATATATCTAAGAACAGATAAACACAAATGTCCGCAATTAACATCTTTGAAGTTTTGAATACGGGCATTATTGTAATAAAGATTAACTGATTTTAGATATTTTACTAAATTTTCAGGTGGAACACCTCCAAATGAATCAAAAACAAATGCCTCATCTTTTAAATATTTAAGATAACAGATCCAGTGAGTGCCCTGATTTTTGAACTCATCCAAATTAACAATGCCACACTCTTTGCTGAGTGGTTGTTCTGGCAAAGAATCAGATATGTACACACCCCTAAAATGTTTGATGCCCAGTGGCTTGATTAAAGCTTCAATATCTTGGTTTGTAAGCGGCTCTTGTTTTTTTTAAACTTATTCATGGCTCTCTTAACACCTTTGCCTTTTTTCTCCATGGCCAGGTTATGGCGCTTCTGCTCATCTAATTCTGCCCTATTTTTCTTGGCATCTATTACTGTTTTTGCTATGGCAGCTGATCCGCCGGCCAAGCTCCCAACGGCCCCGAGAGCAGCTAAGATGGCAGGGATGGTAAATATAAATCCACCCACATGTGATTTTTTTCTTGATTGCTGTAATTTTTTTAATTGGGGGGTGCTAAGCAACAATTTCATACCATGGCCCTTGGCAATACAAGAGCTTTTTTTCTTGCGCTGTTTTTGGTCAAAAGACTGTCAATAGTTTTAAGAGATTTGAGACCTGCATAAGGTATTTGATACATAACACCCTTGGCCTTCATCGTAGGTTTATTATATACACGTTCACAAACCCCACCCCAGTTTTTGTTTGGTGCTCATAGCTATGGTGGTTCCCAATGCTGATATTCTCTCACTCAAAGAAGCATCTTTGCTTACAAATCTACCAAATGCAGCCTCTTCTAATTTCTTGTCTGCAACATGTCTTTTGTCAAGATCAGAATGTGTGTTGTATGCTATGTCATGGTCTCTACAAGCAGCATCTAGGGGATTTACACCAGGATCCCCTCTGTTTAATCTATGATCCAATTTTGTGCCTGGACCACAATACTGATAGCCTGGAATGTGTAGTTCAAATGGCAGCTTGTTTATAATGTCATTAACAAGCCCCCGGCCCTCAGAAATATTCCAAAATTTAGGTGGTAGAGTATTAATAATTTTTATGAGATATCCAATCCCCTTAGGGTCATTCACTATAAAATTAGACAATTTTGTGCTTATCATGTCCATAATTCCAACCTTTTCATTGTAAAAATTGTGGTTCCCAGCATTTTCCTCCCCAGCTATCACCAATAACCTATCTACAAGTTTCCTGACATCATCAACCCACACATATTCTTTAGGCAGGGTGTTGTATTGTTTGATTCCACTGCCAGTCTTGATCTGTGACCATATGGGCTTGATTAAATTATTGTATTTTGCCCCACTGCTAGACTTGACTCTTTTTTGTGTGGGATCATTGTTCTGGTATAGAGCATCTGATTTTATTAATATTTCTTTGTAATATTCATAATCTTGATCTGTATAGCTGCCAGGCCTTTTCCTAGTCATCAATTCCCACAATCCAGGTGTTCCGGGGTACTTAACAAAAGCACCTTTTTCTCCGAGACGAGATTCTGAATAAACAATCAGATCATCTCCCATAAATGTTACTCTGAAATTGCCAATTCTATGTATGATGCTACCATCAAGCTCTGTGTCAGCATATAAGCCAAACACCTCATCTTTGTTGTCTTTAGGTGTGGTTAAATATTTTTGAGCAAGAAGACCCAATTCAATAGGATCCTGAGTAGCTTCAATTCTTCGAGGAGCAATAGGACTAGGTGTATGAATACTGGAAAGTGGGGTGAATGGATAATCTAATATGTTCCTAGCAGCTACAGGCACAAGCTCTGTGATCAAATTTTGATTTTGCTCTGTAACAGTTTTGATATTCTTACCTAAATTATTAATAGCATCAATTACAGGCTGTTCTGTTTGTTTGTGTTTTTCATAGATTCCTCGGTTCTCTGATTTCCATCCCTTAAATCTTTTTACAAGATAATCTCTTAACTTAAGATCATCAATGATTGGCCTTTTCATGGTTATTTATATACGTCTCAACGTCTAGAAAATCGTTGATTTTATTTCTGTATTTGCCACTACTGGGTGTTCTTGTCATATCAATTGTGACAAACCCATAACTGTCCTGGTTCCAGCACCTGCTGCAAAACTTGGAAAAATCATTGTAGCTCAAGTCCCCACCTACATATTCATCGTGTATGTGTTTGAGGTTGGTATGATCTTGATGAAACACACATATAAAATTGCTGTTGTCTCGGATCAGCTGCTTCGGTATTTTAGAAAAAGTCTGTGCCAGGTAGAAACAATCAATGTTTTTGTGTCGGCCCTGTGTAAAGAAATTTCTAACCTTGTTTTGATTATCCAGTATAATATCATCAAACACAACAACAGAATTATCGAGACATTCATCAAGTGGCTTAACATCTGGTACAAAAGTGGCAATATCCAATCCATCATATAGCTTCATCAGCTGCTGATATTTTAATTGTTCCAAGCTCTTAGAAAAGACATACAAGTGCCTGTTTTTCCAGTCTAACCAGTTGGGGGCCAATAAAAAATTATCAACCATTAGTGTAGTTTTACCACAAGCAGATGGCCCAACAATAAGACACCTAATATTATCAGGCAGCAAGTTGCCATTTCTCTTATTCTGTTGTTCAGGTTCTGGCAGCCTTTTTATAACATCCCAGGTGCTCATATTATTATTTTGTCTGCATCGATCCAGCTGTTTTCCGGATGACCCAGCCATTTGACAAATAACTTGTTGCCTTTTCTGCGGATGATTTTTTCTATGAGATATGTGTCAGGCTGTTTAGTTTTGCTGAGCTCTTGTTCATAGAACCTGCCTTTGAGAATTTCTCCTCGATGATCTTTTATTATATATGTGTTAAGGGTCCCGGGTTTAACTTGAACCACTGTAAATAATTCAGTACTCCAGTTTCTTGTAAAGCCTCTTTTGAATAAGTGCTTATATTTGCTGATTCTTACTTGATCACCCACCTTGTATTTGGCCCTTCTTGTTGTTGGCTGGTATCTAGGATAATAAACAGTGCTGATCAATTTTTGCTCATCAGATGAAGTTACCTCAGAGGGTTTCATGTTGATTGTAGAATGGACCGAGTTGTTATATTTATGTAGAAGTTCTGGAAGAATATTAATCCATTTATACTTACCTTGGAGGGTAAATTGTTTATACATAAGATTTTTTAGAGTTTTGTTGAATCTCTCTACAATTGAGGCTTTGAGATCACTGTAACTCGAGTAATGTTTTATTGCCTGGCTTTTAATAAATTGTTGGAACACAGAATTATAAAATTCTTTGCCATTATCTGTTTGCAAATAGCGCGGGGATCTTCCACTCTGATTGATAATTGTCCTGAAGGCTTCTGTAACACATGTTCCAGTCTTGGATTTGAGTGGCACAGCCCAGGCAAATTTTGAAAATGTATCTATTACAGTGAGTAGATACTTGTAGCCCTTGTTGATTTTGTCTAAGTTTTTCAACTGCCCACTTGCCATTTCAATCAAGTCCCCTTGCCATAAATCATCTATGCCCTTTGTGACTACTGGCAGTCTCTTATAATTATGTCTGGCTTGTCTGTGTAATTCATCAACAACTAGACATAATATGAAAACAAGAATATTGCTACTATGGGGTGTTCAGCAGCTGATACTGCAGGATTTTCTAAATATAATTTGTCTCCTATTTGTATTTTAAATTCCAGAGAGCCATCATCTTCAACATAGGCTGTTTCTAATGTATTGGGGTCTGTAAAATCCTCTAACTCTACACTGGCGATTTTCACTTTGTTCTCAGCATTTGTTATTGATAAGGTGGGGTAGTGGTGTGCCTGTGGCTGATGCCAATATTTGATCTTGATTGGTCTCAGTGTGCCCCCAACAAAAAATTGATAATAAAATTGTGCAGGGGACAGCATATATATTTTGCCACCTGGTGTAAATGGAGAATCATATTCTTTGTTGGGGATGCTGTACAATTCAAGAATTACTGTATGTTTTGGATTCTCGATTATGCCTGTTATTTCCTTTTCTGCTGTAAGCAATCTGCTTGTTACAGATTCAAGGTGCTCATTGATGGTCCTAACAACATCATCATGGCCTGGCTTGATCTTTATGTCCACAATAAGTTTCTTGTATTGTTGCACAATCTCTTGAAGCTGGGTGGCAAAAACAGACAGAGCATTTGCTTGATTGGATTCCATGGTCCCTAGCTGTTGCTTGATATTAGCTACAATTTGTTGCAAATTTTCAACAACTGCCAATTTTGAATTTTGAGCAGTAAGATCATGGACCTGTCTTCTGATATCCTCAAACAGGGCATGCAGTTCATTAATATGTTGATTGGTTGGTAGAGTGGCCACTGTCTGAGTGAGTTGTTTGATCTCTGTCTGGATATTCTTGATATCTTCTGATTTCAATATCCTATTCACTGCCCTCTTAATATTTTTAAGTTCCTGTGATGTAGGAAGATTTGATACTGTATTTTGCAAAAATTCAAGTGCCAATTTTACATTGTTTAATTCAGAAGCATCAGCCACATTTTGCATAGCATTTTGGAGCAGGGCTATATCTGCCTGAGTGGGTGTTGATTGTTGTAAAATTTCAAGCTTTGTTTGGATATCATCGATCAAGTGATGAAAATGAGATAGTTCAGATTCAGTGTTGAGGTTTTCAAGCTTTGTGATTTGTTGCTGGACACTGACAAGTGTGTCTACAATCCCAGGCAGGCGAGATTCTTGTACATTTGCCAAATCATTTTGCACTGCTGCTATTGTACCTTCAAGATGGGTTATGGTATTTTGAATTTTTCCAAAATCTTCATATGTTTCAAGTTGCAGCTTAATGTTGGCAACACTCCGAGTTATTGCATTCAAAGCATCAGAAGATGGCAAATTGTTCATAAAATTTTCAAGTGTCTCAATTTTCTCTTTAACCTCGGCTATGGCATTGTGCAGAGGATCCAGATTAGGTATTTGGAGTGATTGAATCTGTTCTTTTAGAGTGGAAATCACTAGATCAAAATCTTCTTGTGATTTTATGCTTTTGACAATTGTTTGGAGCTGTGCCTGGACATTATTTATTTGCTCTTCCAATTGTTGTTTCAATTGCTCAGAGTTGTTAGCTTGGGTCTTAAATTTGGCTTGAAGAGCTGCTACAGCTTCTTCTAAACTTTGAAAATTATCTAATGTTGCCAAATCAGTATATTTCTGAAGCAGCAATTTGAGTTCAGAATCAATTTTAAGAAGAGGGTCCATGCATTGTGATTGCAAATTTGTAATTTCTAATTGAAGACTGGCATTGAGTGTAGTTTGCAAAGCTTGTAAATCACTTCTTAATTTCTTGACTCTGACATCAAGCATCAGAATCTCATCACTGTGATCTTCATGTCTTGTATGGCCAAATATATCATTAGGCATTTTTGTTTTAATGGTTATTTATTATAGAATATCTGATTCTTAATTCTATAAAAAAGGGTATGAGCTTGTCATATGATCCAGGGACCTCAATATATAAGCAGTCACCAGCAGAAACAGTATATACAGTACCAGAAACCATGTTTGAGTGCTTAATTCTATAAATATTTCTCCCTACTGAAATCTTGACATCACCCTCAGGGGTTGTAATAAATTGCAATTGCCCACCTACAGGTAATTGGTAATGATTTAAATTATTGTTAAATATGTACAATATTTTGCCTGTTTCATCATCAACATCTGTAAGTATGCTGTTCAGATGAATAATTAACAAGCCACTCAGTTTAGACAGCATATCAGGAGAGGGTTGTGGTGTTGGCAGCTCCATAATAGCCTGTTTTTTGAACCCAAATAAGTTCATAGGCATGTTTATTTATTTCAAATCATGCTCTGTAATTGGGCATTGATTTCCATTTTTCAAATCACAATGCCCCCAAGGTAGAGTATGTATGTCACATGATAAAATGCATCTCTTATCATCATGTGGGTCCAGGGCCACTTTTCTTACAATATTGCTAGTCAATAAGTGATCCTCACTCTGAATTCTATTTTCTGATGTTTTGATTGAATTCTGGGATTTGATGCAATTTTCATAATCTTCAAATTGGAGATCTTTGTCTACAGTTACTTTGCCAACGCCCTTGGCCTTTTTGGCAACAGCGCCACTACATGTTTCAAAAGTGTACACCTTGGCACTTAACCCAGCAAATTTCACAATAACATCACCAAGTGTCTCATCTTTTAACTTGCCAGGCACCTTTTTGTTGTGGGGTTGAATTATTGTATGTTCACTGGTATCAAAGTATTGAAACAATTCAGGCTGTGCCATATCTTTATAAACATCTTCTGTTTGAATATCAAGAATAAAACTATCCGTGTCCATGTACAATAATTTTACACGATCACCATAAAAAGGTTTCAGCACATCATAATACAATGTTAGCATATGTAATTTGGACGATTCCAATATCACAGCCCCTTCATAAATAGGTTTATCAAACTTAATCTTTGTTTTCTTCATGTTGAAAAGTGCCATGTACTCATCATAAATTCTTCTATAATTGAAGTTGGGCTTTGCAACCAATTTTTTGCTCAGGCTGGGGTCAGTAATTATTTTAACATCGGTATGTTTTCTGACATTTTCAATAGTTTTGCCATACACTGAATTCACCATCAATTTAAACAAGCCCTTATCAAATTGGCTCTTTGCAGATGTTCGAAGCTCTGTATTTGTATCAATGTATGGTTTCAACCATTCTGAGTGCCTGAACCTTAAGACTTTTCCAACTTTGGTCACTTGAACACCATGTTTCATTAGGAACTGGAGGTTTTTGTAATATGTGACATATCCTTGTTTCGGCTCCAGAGTCATCATGAGCTTCTTCTGTTTAGAGCCAGGTGAGCACTGAACCTCGGGAATTGGGGGCAGATCAGAAAATTTATTGTGTAAATAATCTGGAATTGTCAGATCAACCTCTAAGATTAGGCCATAGTCACTGTCATCAAAATTCTTAAGATCTTTAATATTGAAATTTTCAACCCATTCAAGCCCTGCATATGACAGTTTTTTCATCATGGCGTCACCATAGAGGCTGTTTGCATCTAAATACGTTATATAATTTGATGGCCGTGCTGGATCATAATCAGGCATATATTTGTTATTTGCTCTGGCATATCTCTGGGAACATTGCACCATCCCTCCTCTTATACATTTCTCCATAAACAGATACTTATCTTGATCGTGGATCAGATCCAATTGCATTTTAGTGTTCAAAAACGTTGTGGCCCATGCAAGGCCCGGGGCACTGAAAAAATATATTGGATCCAGTCTATAATTTTGCATTGAAGATTTTCTGAATACCTGCATTACATCAGCTAAGAGGGTCGTATCAAGTTTCAAATATGCCATGTGATAATCACCAAATGTCTTGCATTTTAAATCGTTCCACACCAACTGGGCATGGTGATAATCTTCATCAGTGATTCCAGATGCTCTGATTTTGCTGTAAAACTCTTCTTGTGGTGGCAGGGAACACTCATCAAATTTAGAAAAATCTGTAACATAATCATATGGATATACACCCTTCCGCCTAATTAATTTCAGGTCCTGATTTGGAAACGAAGCACGTGTGATTTTCAATTGATCATCAGATAATTGAGTGGTCAGTGTAGCCAGGCTAGCAGATAAAAATCTGTAAGAATCAAGAAATCTTAATTGAATAGAAACACCATTAACTTTAATTATCTTGCTAATAGATATATATTTTTCATCATTTTCAGCTAAAATGTTTAAATTCTGCTTCTCAAACCCCTCGTACCTGATCAGATGATGGAAATCATAATTGGATGCTCCATGGCAAAATATGGGGACAAATCTTGGTCTCTTGATCTGAATATTGCAGCTATTACACAGGGCCATTAAGAATTTACCATCTGTATGAGAATGGTGATGAACCTTGATATTTGTATCTGAAAATTCAGAATCACATACCGGGCATTTTTCTGCATTGTTGAAATCTTCAATCTGTTTCTCTGTTAAAGGCAACATAGGCTTTGATTTTAATAAGATGTTAGATGCTATGTCACGGCACTCATTTTCTATTCTATGTGCAAATTCTTTGATGGCATTTGATCCCATGTATAAGTGTGGCTCACTAGCTACACCATCCCGTACAACTACATAACAAAAACTGGAAGGTTCATGTAGCTGGTATGGTGTAGTTGAGGATTCTTCAGGATCTGGATTGCAGAATGCAAGAGATTTGAGGTTCGATTCAAAATCACAGACAATATATGCTGGGTGTTCCAACAAGGCTTCAAACTTTTTGAATTTGCAATTTTCACTTGGATTGGGCATCACCATATGAACAGGTTTATGGTTGCCACAATGTTTCAGATGTTCAATTAACTTGTTTTTAGCAATTTCTGCACTCTCTTCCCGAACCCCCTTCACCATTTTTTGACCATCAAATACAGTTAAACATCTTCTGCACAACTTAAATATTTTTTTATATTTATCTAGTTGTGTTCTCACTAAAGCTTGAAGATTATGTATCAGAGTGTAATGATAAGTGCCATCCCCTTCAATTAAGAGCAGATCAATTGGAATAGCAGATTCATCATCAAATATACTGATTCTGAGAGGTGCTATCAAGCAATTGCCAGTGGAACAAATAAATACATTAATAGATAATTGTTTGCCATTGATGTGCCTGGCCCTTTTTTCAAATTTATCAATATTCTGAACAGACATTGGATAATCCAAACCCTCCATTGCATCGTCAAAAAGATGTTCATGCTGTTTGTAATAAGTTATTCTCTCAGGATTTCTTGAAGCTGGAAACAAGGCAGCTAATATACACCACAAAAAGCATTTCTGGTCATTATTTTTTATATTAACCACGGCTTGTTTGTTTTTAATATTGGCAGGTAATGGCACATATGTAGATCCTTGCAATGGGCTGAATTCAGAAATATTAACATATAACTTGTGTGATGAACCGCATAGGCTCCATCCTGACTCTTTTGCTGCAAATTCAGAGTGTTTGATATTCAATTGATTTATCAAGCTGCTTATTATTGTGTCCGAATTTGCGTTTGAGTATACAGGTACAGTTTCTGTTATGTGGGGCTGTGTAAATTTTGTACCGTTTGGTTTCTTATATTGTACAAACAATTTGAGGGAGAGCTTATAAGAGCCATTTTGTGCATTAAGAATTGCCTGCAGATTAGGATTTACACTGTTCAAAAAATTCTCAATGCCACATCTTGGCTCTGATACAAACAGGTGATCCTTTAATTGGCCGTTAAAACTGCTACGGATAGGTGCTGCATAGCGTGGCTGCTTTGCTGCTCTAGCATTAACAGGTGCTTCGTGCCTTCTTTTCAGACCAGATGTGGATGGTTGTGTTGATGATTGTGCAGAGCAAGTATCTTTATGTTTATATGTGAAGTATTGCATGCTGTATTTTCTATTGCATTTGGGGCAAATTTTTGTGGGAGTTCTGTATTTGTCTGGGTTACAAATCTTTTGGTGTCTGGCCCAATTAGAGCTAAATATATTTTTATTGCACTGATTACAATATTTTTGATTCGGCATTTTTGTTGTTGTTTATTATATAAGATTATCTGGGTTTCAATTCAAAACTTTATACTGAATAAAAAATATCAGTTGGGTTTAGCTGTGTGCTTTGTGTGTGTATATATGTATGTAGGTGTGTATACACTTAATATTTTTGGCTTTGGTATTTATATAAAATTTCCTGGGTTTTAAATCTAATCTCCATGCTTATTATGACAGGTTGTAAAGCCAATAGCTTACAAGTGGAAATATTCATTCACACTGACCGTCCGCAAATACCTGTATAGACATGCATATCTAGAATGGCAATAATCTTGTTATGTATTGATTTTTTTTGTATAACAGGCTGGGGCAAATATATTAAAACAAGCAGGCCTGTAGTATGAGAAGCACTGTAACAACACGTCTGTACTCCTCAGCTACTCTCACAATACTGGCTGATGCAATGCAAAATCTCTTTATATACCCTAAGCCGGGCCGAGAAGAAAAGAACAGGAATTTCCCGGCTGATGCAATTTTGTTTGCATGCAAAGCTTCAATACTCAGAAATTGCATCAGCCGGGAAATTCCGAGGGGGGCATATTTTTCACGGGAATTCTCCCGGCTGATGCAATTTCGTTTGCATGCAAAGCTTCAATACTCAGAAATTGCATCAGCCGGGAAATTCCGAGGGGGCATATTTTTCACGGGAATTTCCCGGCTGAAATTGCACACATTAATCAATATGAAACGTGTAAACATGTGATGTAAGAAATGAAAGGGTCACAGAGCAATTCTAGAAGAATTGCATTGTTTTAATATTAGATGAACCTGGTATCCAATTGAACTTAAACCTGAAGTAAATATGTATAGGTGGGTATGGGTTTTAGCTTAATTTCAGGTGTAGCCAAAACAATATCAATTTTTAACAATTTTATAGACAAAAATCTGCTTGAGGGGGGTTGATACTTTCCGAAGAGCATTTTTACAAAACTCTTGGGTTAGGCAGGTGCTACACTTGAGCAAAAAACTCATATGAACATGTCGAGCAAGTTTTAAGTGTGGCCAACAAGTTGACAAGTTTATGGACAACAATCTCTCAGAAGTGCCCTTTTGTAAGTGTAGACAAATTAATCTGAGAGGGGGCTCTTCCTTTCCGAATTTCCGAAAAAACTCTTCCCTTCCGAAAAAGCTCTTCCTTTCCGAAAAATATTTGAGGGCATTTTTCCAAAATTCTTGGGTTAGGCAGAGTGCTACACTAGAGCAAAAAACCCATATGGGCATGTTGAGCAAGTTTTAAGTGTAGCAAATCTGCTGGAGAGAAGCTCTTCCTTTCCGGCACTGGTCCCACCGTAAATACAACTACTTGTTGACAATATTGTACGCCCGTGAAAATTATATATAAATAAGACTTAAGCGTATTATCTGCTTTCATGTCAGATTTTACCAACCTGTGAGCTGTAGTGTTTAGGTGACAAGCGACCTGCTCAAATATGATACTGTAGACAATATTGTACGTCCGTGAAAATTATATATAAATAAGACTTAAGCGTATTATCTGCTTTCATGTCAGATTTTCCCAACCTGTGAGCTGTAGTGTTTAGGTGACAAGCGACCTGCTCAAATATGATACTGTTGACAATATTGTACGCCCGTGAAAATTATATATAAATAAGACTTAAGCGTATTATCTGCTTTCATGTCAGATTTTCCCAACCTGTGAGCTGTAGTGTTTAGGTGACAAGCGACCTGCTCAAATTATGATACTGTTGATAATATTGTACGTTCGTGAAAATTATATATAAATAAGACTTAAGCGTATTATCTGCTTTCATGTCAGATTTTCCCAACCTGTGAGCTGTAGTGTTTAGGTGACAAGCGACCTGCTCAAATATGATACTGTTGACAATATTGTACGCCCGTGAAAATTATATATAAATAAGACTTAAGCGTATTATCTGCTTTCATGTCAGATTTTCCCAACCTGTGAGCTGTAGTGTTTAGGTGACAAGCGACCTGCTCAAATATGATACTGTTGACAATATTGTACGCCCGTAAAAATTATATATAAATAAGACTTAAGCGTATTATCTGCTTTCATGCCAGATTTTCCCAACCTGTGAGCTGTAGTGTTTAGGTGACAAGCGACCTGCTCAAATATGATACTGTTGATAATATTGTACGCCCGTGAAAATTATATATAAATAAGACTTAAGCGTATTATCTGCTTTCATGTCAGATTTTGCCAACCTGTGAGCTGTAGTGTTTAGGTGACAAGCGACCTGCTCAAATATGATACTGTTGACAATATTGTACGCCCGTGAAAATTATATATAAATAAGACTTAAGCGTATTATCTGCTTTCATGTCAGATTTTCCCAACCTGTGAGCTGTAGTGTTTAGGTGACAAGCGACCTGCTCAAATATGATACTGTTGACAATATTGTACGCCCGTGAAAATTATATATAAATAAGACTTAAGCGTATTATCTGCTTTCATGTCAGATTTTCCCAACCTGTGAGCTGTAGTGTTTAGGTGACAAGCGACCTGCTCAAATATGATACTGTTGACAATATTGTACGCCCGTGAAAATTATATATAAATAAGACTTAAGCGTATTATCTGCTTTCATGTCAGATTTTGCCAACCTGTGAGCTGTAGTGTTTAGGTGACAAGCGACCTGCTCAAATATGATACTGTTGACAATATTGTACGTCCGTGAAAATTATATATAAATAAGACTTAAGCGTATTATCTGCTTTCATGTCAGATTTTCCCAACCTGTGAGCTGTAGTGTTTAGGTGACAAGCGACCTGCTCAAATATGATACTGTTGATAATATTGTACGCCCGTGAAAATTATATATAAATAAGACTTAAGCGTATTATCTGCTTTCATGTCAGATTTTGCCAACCTGTGAGCTGTAGTGTTTAGGTGACAAGCGACCTGCTCAAATTATGATACTGTTGATAATATTGTACGTTCGTGAAAATTATATATAAATAAGACTTAAGCGTATTATCTGCTTTCATGTCAGATTTTCCCAACCTGTGAGCTGTAGTGTTTAGGTGACAAGCGACCTGCTCAAATATGATACTGTTGACAATATTGTACGCCCGTGAAAATTATATATAAATAAGACTTAAGCGTATTATCTGCTTTCATGTCAGATTTTGCCAACCTGTGAGCTGTAGTGTTTAGGTGACAAGCGACCTGCTCAAATATGATACTGTTGACAATATTGTACGCCCGTAAAAATTATATATAAATAAGACTTAAGCGTATTATCTGCTTTCATGCCAGATTTTCCCAACCTGTGAGCTGTAGTGTTTAGGTGACAAGCGACCTGCTCAAATATGATACTGTTGATAATATTGTACGCCCGTGAAAATTATATATAAATAAGACTTAAGCGTATTATCTGCTTTCATGTCAGATTTTGCCAACCTGTGAGCTGTAGTGTTTAGGTGACAAGCGACCTGCTCAAATATGATACTGTTGACAATATTGTACGCCCGTGAAAATTATATATAAATAAGACTTAAGCGTATTATCTGCTTTCATGTCAGATTTTCCCAACCTGTGAGCTGTAGTGTTTAGGTGACAAGCGACCTGCTCAAATATGATACTGTTGACAATATTGTACGCCCGTGAAAATTATATATAAATAAGACTTAAGCGTATTATCTGCTTTCATGTCAGATTTTCCCAACCTGTGAGCTGTAGTGTTTAGGTGACAAGCGACCTGCTCAAATATGATACTGTTGACAATATTGTACGCCCGTGAAAATTATATATAAATAAGACTTAAGCGTATTATCTGCTTTCATGTCAGATTTTCCCAACCTGTGAGCTGTAGTGTTTAGGTGACAAGCGACCTGCTCAAATATGATACTGTTGACAATATTGTACGCCCGTGAAAATTATATATAAATAAGACTTAAGCGTATTATCTGCTTTCATGTCAGATTTTACCAACCTGTGAGCTGTAGTGTTTAGGTGACAAGCGACCTGCTCAAATTATGATACTGTTGATAATATTGTACGTTCGTGAAAATTATATATAAATAAGACTTAAGCGTATTATCTGCTTTCATGTCAGATTTTACCAACCTGTGAGCTGTAGTGTTTAGGTGACAAGCGACCTGCTCAAATATGATACTGTTGACAATATTGTTCGTATATTGTATTGTATAGGAGACTAGAAGCATATAATTTGGCGAAAAAAAAAAACCAAGTAAGGTCATAGAGAATAGTTAAAAAAAAGTGAACAATTATATTTTGCATTGCACAGCATTGGATATTAAATAACATACCCCCAAAAAATCTCTGCATTATGCGTTCTGTAAAAAATTGCCCTACGTGCCAAACTGCTGTGTCAAGTATACATTTTCAAAAGCACTGTCGTACTTGTGTGCCGGGAAAGCGAATATGTGCGACCAAACTGTGCTCTAAGTGTGGAAAAAATATTTCTATTGCCAACTTCAAGTTGTTTTTTTTGACACGTATATATATTATTATTTTTTTTAACAGAGGAAGAAAGTCCGTGCTTCGGAAAACGCGATGATGTGCGTAATGATATCTTCCGTCTCCTGCATAGACTTGCGCCAATCTACTGTGTACCATCTTCTTCCCTGCCTTGCCTCGTCCAGTTCGTCCAACCTCTCGTTCAATTTTTCCCCTGCAGCCGAAAGCAGAATGTTGAGATCACCGCACCTCAGGCCGCTGATCTCCCGAAGATGGTCCTTGAGAACCATTTCACAAGGGATGCGAAATTCCGGCGTCGTTCTTGCTATGATTACAAGTTTCCCTACATCCTCACAATCTCCGTTTACTGCGTGTTTAAATATTTTACATAGTAGCTCGGGCGGCAAATCAGTTATACGAGACATGTTGTTATTATTATTTTTCACTCTATGTTATTTATATACCCCACCCCAATTTTTGTTTCGTGTTCATGGCGATGGTGGTACCCAGTGCGGCGACCCGTTCACCCAGCGATGCGTCTCTGCTCACGAACCTTTCGAAAGCTGCGTGCTCTAACTTTCTGTCTGCTTCGTGACGTGCATCCAGATCCGTCTGCGTGGTGTTGTAAGCGATGTCGTGATTTTTGCATGCGGCGTCCAACGGATTCACACCCTTGTCCCCTCTCTCCAATTTTTTCTCGAGTTTGGTACCCGGTCCGCAGTACTGGTAGCCAGGTAAATGCATCTCAAAAGGTAACTTGTTACCTTTTGAGAACAGGCACCTGTACGTGTTCTCGAAAAGTTTGGAGCAATCCAAATACCAGCAACTGATGAAACTGTACGATGGTCTGGACATTGCAACGTTCGCCTCGGAAATAAAACCACTCGACGATTGTCGTGAAAATTCAGTCGTTGTGTTCGACGACGCCATCCTGGAAAATCAAAATGAAATTCGCAACTTTTTCACGCAAGGTCGTCACAAAAAAATGGATTGCTTCTACCTAGCTCAAACGTTTTCCAAAATTCCAAAACAGTTAGTACGCGACAACGCTAATTTCATATGTTTGTTTCGTCAAGATCACACCAACCTCAAGCACGCGTACGATGACTACGTAGGCGGAGACATGAACTACAATCAATTTTCGGAACGCTGCTGCTCTACTTGCTGGAACGGTGACGATTTCGGATTCGCGACGATCGACATGACGAGGAAACCCAACGACGGAAAATACAGAAACAAAATCAACGACTTTCTAAACGTTTAGAAAGTCGTTGATTTTGTTTCTGTATTTTCCGTCGTTGGGTTTCCTCGTCATGTCGATCGTCGCGAATCCGAAATCGTCACCGTTCCAGCAAGTAGAGCAGCAGCGTTCCGAAAATTGATTGTAGTTCATGTCTCCGCCTACGTAGTCATCGTACGCGTGCTTGAGGTTGGTGTGATCTTGACGAAACAAACATATGAAATTAGCGTTGTCGCGTACTAACTGTTTTGGAATTTTGGAAAACGTTTGAGCTAGGTAGAAGCAATCCATTCTTTTGTGACGACCTTGCGTGA